>NC_055987.1:53798730-54120334 GCF_018446385.1 Zingiber officinale | reverse complement strand
AAAAAAAACAGAAAGAGCTAGAACTTCAGACAGATCTAGTGGCAGATACCACATCAGCTATACAGCAGATCCGCCAGAGGATAGAGACAGCTCAGAGCCTCCAGAAATGATATGCTGATACACGGCGCAGACCCTTAGAGTTTTCAGTTGGGGATTCAGTGTTCCTCAAAGTAGCTCCCATGAAGGGAGTAATGCGTTTTGGGAAGAAGGGCAAGCTAAGTCCCAGATATGTGGGACCATACCTCATCAGCAGAAGAGTGGGCAAGGTAGCATATGAGCTAGAGCTACTCCAGGAAATGTCAGCTGTCCACAACGTATTTCATGTCTCTATGCTGAAGGAGCATACCCCAGATGCCACCCAGGTGATTGAGCCCCAGTCGGTACAGATCCGTGAAGACCTCAGCTATGACAGTCGGCCTATTCATATAATATACCGAGCAATTAAGAAATTGCGGAACAAGGAAGTACCATTAGTCAAAGTCATTTGGCACAGTCACACAGCAGAAGAGGCAACTTGGGAGACAGAAGCCAGTACGAGACAGAAGTACCCGGAGTTATTCTAAGTTCGAGGATAAACTTTTTATAAGGTATGGGGGATTGTAATGCCCGAAAATTCTCAAAACTATTTTTAGAAATATTCTATGATTTTTCTGGAATTTTAGAATATTTTTATGGAATTTTTAGAGTAGCGGAAGTAGCAAAAATAAATAGAAACGAAAATAGCTTAAGCGGGAATTGAACCCGAGACCTATGGGTCCTACGACTTATGGTGAACTTTAGTAACCAGGTGAACCCAGCAGGGCCGTGCTGAAAGGAAAGGGAATCAATTAAATTTATAATCAAGTTGGGCCGGAAATTACCACTTAATATAAATAGGGAGGAATTAAGTGAAGAGTTATTTTCTTTGAACGTAACTTTTCTTTCCTCACCCTAGTTTCCGCCGACTCCTCTCCCTCCTCTTCCTCTCCCGGTGCACCAAGCCCTAAGGGCTTTAGGAGCACCTTCCGGCGACGACTCTGCACCATTCAAAGCGACCACGCTCTGAGACGAATTGATGGATCGAAAGCGCTAGAGGGGGGGGTGAATAGTGCTCGTGGCTATTTTAATGATTTATAACACAGAATAGAAACGCAGCGGAAAGTAAAATCAAACACACAGAGACGCAGGTGTTTTACTTCGTTCGGAGCCTATGGCGACTCCTACTCGAAGGCCCGCGGTCCTTGACCACTTTCAGTGAGCAACAACTATATATCGGAAAGATTACAATTTGAATTACAATTAATGCAATAAGTAAACTAATACCGACAACAAAAGATCGAAGAGTCTGAGCTTTGGGTTGTCGACGTAGAGTAGTAGCACTTCAAGGTCATCTCGTTGGCAGCACTTCACAGAAGAAAGCTTAGAATTCGTTGTTGTTTGAAGTTGCTCCTCAACTCTCCTTTTATATGAGGTTCAGGGCGCCTGGGACCTTTCCGGGCGCCTGGAGTGTGACGTGGCCAGCCAACCAGGTTGCTCCACGTCGCGAAGTAGCGCAAGGGATAAAAGTTGGTCCCGGGCGCCCGGACCACCTTTTTCCAGCAGGTTCCTTACCTGCAAACAAAGGTTAGTCTGAGCAATATACCCTGCAAGACAGTGTTAGAATCTGATAAAACACAGTAAGGAATAACTGACAGTCTTCGGACTGTCCGAGTCTGACTTCGGATTCCCAACCGGAAACCCTAGGTCGACCCGACGCCTACTGTTCCCTCTACGGGGAACGCGTCCTCACCTACTGGCCTCAGGAGATATTACCTGATGCCAGTCCGATCCTCCAGACCGATTGGACTTTTCGCCTACGGTTACCACCCCCTAGGACCTAGGGTTACCGCCCCCTAGGGTTTTTCTCCACCTAGGGTTACCACCCCCTAGGACCTAAGGTTGCCGCACCTTAGGATTTTCCCTCACCTAGGGTTACCGCCCCCTAGGACCTAAGGTTACCACCCCTTAGGGTTTTTCACCTGCCTAACCGCAGCTAGGACTTTCCTGAAACACTTATTCAAATATGTTAGATCACCCACAAACTTAACTTTGAATCCTTTGCCATTATCAAAACTAAGGTTCAATCGTCGGATGCTTCCTGCACCAACAAGAGGATCGTCGAGAAGATCATCCCCACCCGAAAACTAGCGACTAGATTCGTAAGAAAACTAGCGCACGAGGTAAGAAACCCCTCACCTGCAGTATAAGTAGCTTTTCGTATGATAGAATGCTTTTAAATTAGTTATATGTAGATTTTTTCAACGCATAGGGTGTATTTAACCCTCCTCGCGGATTTAGGGAATTAGTTGAGCACCTCTAGATGGGCTACATACGTTTACTCCTTTCAGTTGGAGATTCTAGACGTCGTCGGGTGCCTAGAGGTGGTCTCCCTAATAGAGGGGAGAGTTGGAGCACACTAAGTGTTCGATAAAATGCTTAGCTCAGTAAAATGCTATAGTAGACATTTTTAATAGCTCAGTGAATGCAATAGAAGCATTTAAAATAGCTTAGTTAGTCTTGCTATAGCATATATGGGCCTGCAGTCCAAGGGGTGGGCACCCACAGTCGCCTCTAGGTTCTGATAACCTAGTAAAAGCAAGATAAATTAATTAGCTATGATCCAGTATTTTACTTTCAGTAGGGGCACTGTACAGTACTAGATGTCCTTGGGCTGGGCTCCCATAGTCGGTCCCTAGGTTTAGATAACCTAGTAAACCTTACTAAACTGGGGATTTGCAATCCCGGATCTAGTCAAGGATGCGCGCATCGCATGTACAGTTGCCGGCCCCATTAGCAGCATGATTATGTATTTTAATCTATTATGATAATAGTTTTCCAAGCTCACAATCAGTCATGTGATTATATTCTAAATCAGTTCTAGTTCAGCTTTAGTTTAACTCAGTTATGTTTCAGTTTAGTCCTTTCTTGTTGATACACATGCTAGCTTATGATTCGCTTTGTATGCCATGCTTTAGTGTTCATGTTCAGTGATTTCGGTAGGCCATGCTTTAACCAGTCAACATATGTTTAATAGCATGTTTTTAAAATCATAGATGCATCGTATGCATGTTTTAGTGAGTTAGATGGTTTCTTACTAAGCGAAAGCTTATAGATACTTTCTTTTCCTTATACTGCAGATAAAGGTAAAGGAAAGATGGACTAGCGGAGGCTGGAGGGCAATGCTACGAAGATGTGTGTGGGCAGGAACTTGGAATAGAGATCTTAGGGAATCTCAGCAAGCTGGTTTAAGCATTAGAACTTTTTAGCATTTTGGTTATTTCGCACCTTAGTAAGTTAAATGTTATGAACTCGTTAATCATGCATTCTATCATGTTAGAACACTATTTTATGATGTTAGAATTTTTTGTATTTGGTTTAGAATAGTTATAAGTAACTTTGGCACGAACAAGTGCTGAAATCAGGCCTTTGGCATGAAATCAGAAACTTGAATCGATCAGATGATCGATTTGAGAGTTTCCAATCGATCGAAGGATCGACTGGGCAATTGGACACGCGAACAGTAGGCCTCTGGATCGATCAGCTGATCAATCCAGCAAGTTCTGTCTCTGGGATCGATCACTGGATCGATTGGCCAGTCTAGATCGATCAGCCGATTGATCTAGAATATTGCCCCGAGTACAGTAGCGTACTGGATCGATCTAACCCACGTCCCAGATACAGTAGCCCTCTGAATCGATCTCTGGATCGATTCGACCATTCCAATCGATCCGTGGATCGATTGGGATGCCTGATATTTGCTAGAAACCCTTAGTTAAGTTCCTTGACCGTAGGGGGAGGTAATAATGACATGAATAGCTTAGATTACACCACTTAGCACATGTAGAACCAAGAAATGATAATAGTTTAGCAGAAATTTTTATTAGTACAGCTTCTGCAATTAGACTTAATGATGGTCATGGATTAGTTAGCATAGCATAATGTGACGATCAGCCTTACAGCTTAGTTAGTAGAAGGTGGGTCGTTACAACACCTTTGTTTAGTTTTTCTCCACCCATTTGTTTGTGTGGATACTTCTAGAGCATCGTACGCTTGACAATCTCGAGATCTGACACTTCCTTGGACGAGCGGATTCGTAAAGGGCACGCATCATGGGTAAAAGGTTATCTCCTTGTAAATCTAGTTTAGAACTAAGTCTAAGAAACTCGTACTCGTAAACTTTTGTTTTATTTTACTTCGCACGGATCTGGTGACGGGGCTTTCGGGGTTTCCGCGACACGGAAAAGCGGTTTTCGCAGCTTGAAAAACCCAACATTAAGGCACTTTGAATATGCTTCTTGGCCCCAAAACTATATGGGAAGCAATTTAAGATACTCTAAACATACTCTTAATCCCTAAACTTCAGAGGACATCTTACATATCATAACATATATCTTTTTTAAGATGCATAAACATAACACAACATGTATCTTATTTACATGCATAAAAACATATCACAATATGCATCATCGAAACAACTTATACTGTAGGCGAGTATTACTTACATCCATTCACTAGATTTTACAATTATAGGGTGTAGGGGAAAACATTCCTCTCTTGTAACCTTAATCTCCAAGACACCCTTCCCGTGCATCCTAATCCTTGTGAAAACCCTCCTCTTAGATTCTCCCCTTGAAGAACATAGAACCTTGGGAACCCTAGGGTTCTTGCCCAAAAACTGCAAGAGGGGGAAGAGGAGGTTCGGCTAGAGAGGAGAAGAGAAGATGCAAAGTTAGGTTTTCTTCTCTTCCCTTCCCCTTTTATACTAAGTGGAATTTGAAGCATCCCTTCACCTATAATCAGCATATAATGAATAGTTTTCTATTTCTAATGTTATGCTTTACCACCACCTAATGGCTACTTAAACCAATCTTCAATCAAGGGTCTAGGGTTCAAATCCCAGCCCGGGTCATTTACATATATTTTTTTATTTATTTTCTCTTCTTCTATTACTTTTTGCTCTTTTGGAGGAAAGGAAATTTCAGGCGTTACAAGACTAAATCAATATTGAATCCACAATAGTTATATTCATTACCTAGATAAACCATATCAAAGTTATGATTCAGAGAGAACCAATAGAAAAAATGATTTTATTGTAAGATAAAATTGCATGATTGTTTCATTTGTTACTTTTATTATGCATCCTTAGTTTATATTTTACTTAACTTATATTTTTATTTATTTTCTTCTTTCTATTTTTCTCTTTAGGAATATGAAAATTTAAGTTACAAGACTAAATCAATATTGAATCCACTACAGTTATATTCATTACCTAGATAAATCATATCAAAGTTATGATTAAGAGAGAACCAATAGAAAAAATAATTTTATTGTAAGATAAATTTGCATGATTGTTTCATTTGTTACTTTTATTATGCATCCTTAGTTTATATTTTACTTAACTTAGCATGGCTAATTAAGAAAATAGTTAATTTGTTACGTAACAACCTAGTGTTAGGATGTGGTGAGATGATAGTATATTAGGGATGCTAAGAATAAGTGTATCTAAGTTGGGTATGGATTATCCTATTTGGTGCACTTAGTTGAGAGAAATTAACTGAAGCTACCTCGCCACATCCTAAACTAGTTAGACATAAATTTTTTAACAAGTAGGTTAAAAATATAATTTCTTAAAAAGGATTTATTTAAGGAGGTGATTGTTTCTCCAATATCAAAAAAGGCCATTATGCCTTACCAGAACATGTCAGTCAATTTTTGAAATGTGTATTTAACTAATTAACAGACAAACCAAAATCTTATACAAGGTCAAATTATATTTAAAATTCAAACTAATTCTCTTCAAGTAAAATAGAAAACCATTTCACCAAACCTATAGGTTAACTCAATTAATAATCTAGAAATGGGTGAAATGGAGACTAAAGTAAAATTGATCAAAACATTATAAATTAAATTCTATTCAAGAACCATTGTAAGTGCGAAAATATAGAATTTTCAAAATTATGTTAATTTTTTGAAATAAAAAGATTATCGATACAAGAACCTGGAATAGATCCAAGTGTCGAAACCATTTTGAAGATTCAAATTTTTTAAAATTTAGGCGCCCGTACCCTAGTTCAGGAAGCCCACAAAAACCTGCCCAAAAAGCCTACCTAAAACGCTGTCATTTGGGATGAAGATGCCTCAACATCCTCCAAGTTTCCAGAAAAGTTGCCACACAAAAACTAGACAAAGATGGTTCATGCACATGGAACACCTTTGGGTGCACATATATGATTTTAGAAGGGGGGTCCAGGCTTCAGCTCTAGGCACCTCCAAAGCTTGTTTCCGAGTTGTTTCTTCCCCATTTTTGATTTTGGTCTAGTCTTACATAGCCTAGGTAATTAGTTCCTATTTTAGTTGTCCAAAAAATGTTTTGGTAACACCCTAAACTCAACTTGTCATTATTATGGTAAAAATAAATCATTTATTTATGTTGGTAGGATTAAGAGAAGAGCCATTGAGCTTGATTCCTCTAGCACCCCTAGCACTGACATTAGGTTCAGTGCAGAGGAAGTTAGGGCGTCCACAAGGTCTCGAGAAAGTGGAAATAAAAATTATCATCAGGGTTGATCCACCTATGAGTTATAGGTTATGGAGTAGGAACTTGTGCATCAAATCATGTTAATATGTTGTATTGTTACTTTCATTTGTACACTACTTATTTTATTTATATATATTTAAATTGTTCAAACTATTCATGTGTTAAATAGTCAAAGAAAATGTAAATGACAATTCATCCCTCAGCGATGATAATTCTACATATATATAACATTTTCTTCAACATATACATTATTTTTATAATATGGATACAATTTAAATAAATAAAAATACATGTAGTATCAAATTTTATTTCACCACTCAAGATGGATGATATAATTTATTCTCCATCTTTACACTATGATTAACAATAACAATGACAAACTTGGTGTCCATTTCGTACTTTACATTCCCCTCCTCTACATGAATTTGAACACCAAGTGTTGCACGAACTAATATCACTAGCACCTCTACAACTTGTTTGTTGTTTATCACCCCATTTGTTATATTCTGAACAACAATTGGTAGCATCAGAGCGATCTATAATTTCAACAAAAAAAGAATTGTCAACATTAGGATATATGATCAATATGTAACAAATAAATTCAATAAAATTTGCATGGAATATTTAAATGGTGTTTACTTACTTGCAAGGCATATAGTTGTAAACAAAAGAAATACACAAAGAATTGAAACTCGAGACATTATGTAGTAGTAATTAACTTTAGAGTTTTTTGTATTTTGTATTTATTGTGTAATTATAATAGTGGTGCAAGATGAGTATATATATTATTCTTAGAAGTGAAAATAGGACAGTACAATTAAAAGAAATTATAACAAATAACATAACCGATCCTATAATTAGTAGCAAAGTGGGCATATACTTTTAGAAAGCTTACTATTTTTATCTACGTTTCAATTATGTATTGTCATATATATTGAAAGAATGTAATATTTATCGAGTATATAATTTCATTATATATATTGGTTATTTAATTATAGGAAACATATTATATATACTATACACTTTTAGAAATAATAATATATAGAAAATTGTTGACGAACATTTTCTACAGAACATAGGAGGCAGTCCTTGTAGTGAGTCCATAACTTTTTTTAAAATATAACTTTAAATCCACGTCATTCTTTCTTTCTGTTTTATTTTTAAAAAATTAACATTTCCTCTCATCATTCTCCTCGCCATACGCTTAGTATTTCAACTGGTTCAAACTTATTAATTTAGCACTTAGAGATTATAAATTTTATTTTGTGACTTACTACTTTATAACAAAAATATTATGAAGTAAAATGTTACTTAAAATTAGAAGTGATGCTTGTATTTTTTAACCTATATAGTCTAAAATGATATTAACTTCATCAATTTTATAACCCAAATAATTATCATATATTACTTCGTAATTAATAGTTGTTGAAGTAAACAATGGCAAAGTCTATCAAAAAAATACAAATAGTGAAAATATGAGAAGCGGATGAAGATACGAGGGTTGAGGGCTACGCTTGCTTTTGGAAGAGTGCAATAGGCGATGTTACTTTTCTTGCTTGTGTGAAAATATAAAGGAGAAGAAAAGAGAGCTTTTGTGCTTGAGGAAAAAACTCTAGGTTTATTGCCATTGGTGAAGAGAATAAGGAGGAAATGGAAAAGAAGATGAAGGGAAAATAAAAGAGAGGGATAGGTGAAGGCACAACGGTGGTGTATAACATAGTAGTGGTTGTAGTGTATGTGGGGAGGAAAGGGAGAAAAAAAAAAGGAAGAGAAGGTTTCTTCAAGAAAATATCATAATTCATTTTAAACTGATCGATCTGTTTTATCCTTAATCAACTCCAAATCTTTCCGAAGTTGAACTAACTAATGCGGGGCATGATAGTCACTATCAATTGGGCTAACGAGAAGACAAAATTAAGGAGAAGGACAAAAAAGAAACTACTAAAGGGAAACTTTTATTATGAATAGAGCATTAATTCCTCAAATAGCTAATTAGATGTTTATATAGACTATAAATTCTAATACTCATAAAAAAGGGAAGAAATTCTAATGTACAAACTCCATTTTCTATATTCTAAACACAGAAAAAAGAAATAAAAAAAAAGAAAATATTATTAACAGGCTCATAATCTTAAATTCCTAAACGGACTCAAAATATATAATTATAAAAAGATAGATATTTTGAAAATACTTAAAATATCAAAACTACCTAATATAAAATAAAACCCAAAAAATACGAAAAAAATAAAAATAAAAATTATTAAAAAAACATTTATAAAAACCTTTGAATCCTTTTATATCAGCCACCTTGGGTTGGAAAAAGTCATCCTATTTGGATTTCCTACTCGGCATCTAATCTTCCGATGTCTAGTGCTTCCTCAAATGTCATGTCCACTAACCCCATTGACCTACTAGACGTTCGGTCCTCCAAACCCATCTATACTTCCTGCCTTGTGACTTTAATTGGCCAAGCCTTCTACCTAGTATATGATCCAACTGACCTGCTAGGCTTTTTCTTTTCCTAATATTCACTAGGGCTTTTCCTTTATCAAGTATGACTTGGACATTCTAGTTGACCAACCTGCAGACTCAGTAAACTTTCATTAAATAAAAATAAGCCTTAATTTTGAACCTTTTCCAATTATCAAAAGTCTAGTCCCTTCAACACCAATAGAATCATCATAACGTGTCAAAAGAATAGGCTCAATCCAATCCCTACACAACTGGCTAAAAAACTAATAAGGAAATCTTTACTCAAGTTTGAGTCCAAATTTGAACCTAAGTTTGAGATAAGCCATATGTAACGACCACCCTTCTTACTATACTATACTACTCTCTAAGGATGACCGTTACTTAACTACTAACTCTACTTAACCAGTATGATCGAAATCACGAGGAGTCTCTTTCGAAAAATTTCGACAGAGTCTCCCCTGTACCGGTGACCTTAAACTGAGATACAAACATAGTATACATCAGCCACAGGCGGCTGGGACATTTATCAAACACCCACGCAGTTAAATAAGTATCAAACACACAAATATCTACTTACTAACTAAACTCATCCTACATGCAACCTAGAACAAGAATAAACTCAAATGACACGGAGTGTAAAGTATAGTCTCAAATGTTTACAATAACTAAAATGCGAAAACAAGAAAAAGAATAAGGAAAGAAGACTAAAGGAACTCCTTTCTAGTCCCAAGACTTCCATAGTCCTGGCATCACACATCATCTGCGCCACCTTGTCGCCTTCCTTTATCTGCAGTAAGAGGAAATACAAACTATAAGCAAAATGCTTAGTAAGTGCTATCTAACTCACAAAAACTAGATATGCATGTGAATATAATGAAAACTAAAACTGAATGCTCAAAAGGAAAACTACTCATGCTCATCTACTAGTAAAAGAAACAAACATACTGAAATGCTAAACATGTAAAGTTACCCATGCTCTTCTAATAGCAAAGAACAGAAAACTAATCTAAATAACATGCTAGCATAAAAGGAAACTAAACTTGTTGATTTTTAAACAAAGTGAAACTTAATTCATTTGTTCTAATCTTATTCTTTTATCTCACTTATTTAAAACTTATCCTTTAATACTTTTATACTTATGTGAAACTTATTTTACTTGTTCAAAAACTTATACTTATAATACTTCAAAATAATAAACAACTTTCTTCTTGGGCCCGACAACTGTACTTGTCATGCGCGCATCCCTAATTAGACCCGAGATAGCTAGTCCTGAATCTAGTAGAGTTTACTAGGTTATCTAAACCTAGGGACGGCTATGGGAGCCCTGCCCAAGGACAACTGAGAGTCCTGCATACTAGGTTATCTAAACCTAGGGATGACTATATGTAACAACCCGACCCTCTTGGCCCATTTGGCGGCCCATTTGGTGACCCTCGGGTCGTCGACCGTCGGCCCTTATGTCGTCGGCCCATTTGGCGACCTCTCATGTCGTCGACCGACGACCCTTGGCCCTGCCGTTACTCACTAGGACTTATGAATCCAGGTATCCAAGTGAGATGATCTCACTTGGTTACCAGGATTCATAAACTCTAATACTTAAGCCTGGAGATTTAGAGTCCGAATCCGGGGGGAGGCAAAAATCCACTGCCAGGGGTGGAAAGTCCTAGTGAGTAACGACACGGCCAAGGGTCGTCGGTCGACGACATGAGAGGTCGCCAAATGGGCCGACGACATAAGGGCCGACGGTCGACAACCCGAGGGTCGCCAAATGGGCCGCCAAATGGGCCAAGAGGGCTGGGTTGTTACAATAAAAGGCGCCTTTTTATTGTAACGACCCGACCCTCTTGGCCCATTTGGCAACCTCTCGACCGTCGGCCGTGTCGTTACTCACTAGGACTTTCCACTGGCGGTTTTGCCTCCCGAGTTCGAACTCTAAACCTCGGGCTTAAGTATTGATGATCTATCAGTGAGATGATCTTTGCCGTGAGCCCGAGATTTTCCGAATTCCACCGCTTTTATCGTAACGCAGTTCGAACTCTAAACCTCGCTTAACCAACCAAGTGAGATAAACTATAATACTTAAGCCCGGAGGTTTAGAGTTCGAATCCTGGGGAGGCAAAATCCACGCCAGGGGTGGAAAGTCCTAGTGAGTAACGGCACGGGTCGCTCGACATGAGAGGTCGCCAAACGGGCCGACGAAGGGTCGACGGTCGACAACCCGAGGGTTGCCAAACGGGCCGCCAAACGGGTCAAGAGGGCGGGTCGTTACAATAAAAAGTGTTTTTATTGGAGCCCATTTGGCGACCTCTCACGTCGTCGACCATCGGCCTTTTGGCGACCTCAATGTCGATCGACGACCCTTGATTTGCCTCAGATTCAACTCATCCTTCAGGCTTAAGAGTTTATGAATCCTGGTAACCAAGTGAGATTATCTCACTTGGTTACCAGGATTCATAAACTCTAATACTTAAGCCTGGAGGTTTAGAGTTCGAATCCTGGGGGTGGCAAAAATCCACTGACCAGGGGTGGAAAGTCCTAGTGAGTAACGGCACGGCCAAGGGTCGTCGGTCAACGACATTAGAGGTCGCCAAATGGGCCGACGACATAAGGGCCGACGACATAAGAGCCGACGGTCGACGACCCGAGGGTCGCCAAATGGGCCAAGAGGGTCGGGTCGTTACACTATGGGAGCCCAACCCAAGGACAACTGAGAGTCTAGTACAGTGCCACTGATAAAAGTAAAATACTTGTTATCTTTTAATACTTCTAATATATAATGCCTCGGCATTTTAATAAGCACCTTGTGAGCCAAAAATCCCTAAAGTCTTGACTTTGGTGTAATGACCCAATTTTCATCATTAGGAGTTCTAAAAGTCCTTAAAAATATTTAGAAATACTTTAGAAATATTCTAGAAATTTCTAGAAATTTTTAGAGTATTTTTATGCAATTTTCGGAGATCGTTTGATATTTTTACTAGACGAAAGAAGTTTTGACAACAAAATGTCCAAGCCGAGATTCGAACCCAAGACCTTCAACCAAACCAAACCTTGATCAAATCCAGCTAACCATGTGTGCTGCGGTATTTTGTGAACATATAGGAACCAAATTATACTTAAGCCATAATAGGAACAGAAATACCAAAACAAAGGGAGCTGAGTAGAGTTCGAACGCGCTACCTCCAACTCGCGCTAAACCGCTGTTGACCAAGTGTTCAGGCTGTCGGTTCTATTTAGAATTGATAGAAAAATTATTTAAAGAAGTTAACCGAATATTGAAGTTATAAAAGAGGAGAACTTAGGGCTTGATTACCGGTGGCCTAATTTCTTACCTCTCCTTCTTCTCTTCGCACGGCGTCGACTCCTCCTTTCGGGCGAAACCACAGTGAGGAGCTAGGGCTTCTCCGGCGGTCGGCGAGGGTCCAATCTGAGAGCTTTTCACCTCTTCACGATCCTCTCGGCGAGGTGGACGCATAGGCACAAGAAGAGGTCAGGAACTCAAGCATCTCAGCAACCCTAGAAGCCCTTTTCTCCTTCGGTAGAGAGTCTAAGAACGCAAGGTAAGCGCTCTCACTTGCAGTAAGAATAGTTTTCGGATCTAGTTCTTTTTGAATTTGAAGAATAATGCGACTTGGTTGATGGCAAGCGTCACTATTCGTTTTATTCATTGATGTTCTGGACCTAACTCAAGATTTCTAAGTGCTCTTGTTCTTTAATATGAATGCTTTGTGTTTTGGGTTCTGCACCGGATTTGAGATTGAATTTGTTGCTGCCCTGTTTCTTCGGGTTGTTTGAGTTTCTAGATTGAAGTTTGATTGTGTTCTGCGATTTTGATATGTTAAGGATCCGGTTTCCAGCATGCTATGCATTGTTCTATGATTTTCTTTGTGGTTTTCCTTTGATTGGATTCTTCACGGTTGTCTTTTGATTCAGCCGGAGGTTTCACAGTCGCTCTTGTTTGTGCTTACTGCTATGAACAAAGAACAGTTATATGTTTGTAAATCTCAGAATTAAATTTCCTTGCTATTGTGTAATTTCGATTCAGTTGTTAGATTGAGGAAATCAATGAATTGATTAGGTTGTGCATGTTGTTTTATTCAAAGCAGTAGAAACCCACCCCACTATATTACCATGCAAATCAATTATGAAGGCCTACATTTTTGCAAACTAAAGTGCACCTTACCTTCTATAAATGGTATATCTAAGAGCACAAATTCTTAATTTCTGGGGCAATCCCTCTAAGATCAGAGGCATGTTTCTCATAATTATGCTTAACTACTTTCATGTAGTATGATGCATTCCATGCTAAACCCTTGCATTTTGTGTAGAAGCTAAGGACAGTGGACAAAGAAATCTAGTTAATGGAGGCAAGGTAACACATGGTAGCAATTTAAACATGTAGGCACTGTAGTTGAAGTTCCAAACTGAAATGAACCATTAATTATCCTTGGAATTTACTAGCTAATGCTTGAAGTTAGTCACCCATATAAAATATATTACTTGTGTTATTCCCTGCCATAGCCAAACTGGATTTGCATGTGTGCCTGCTGGTACCCTCATGGATGACCATGTGAAGCAATTTATTTCCTTTGGGTTGCGTTGTAGTAGTGCTGAACAGGAGGAATTGTAGAGGTTTTAGCTTGTTCTTTTGATACTTGCTTCCATGAAACTTAATTCAGAATTTGTTAGATTTGGATATGAATAAATAGTTTTAGTTTTAGTTCTTAAAGCATGTGATTTAACATAGTGCAGATTTTGTAAGTTATAGTGCCGATTCCGCAAGCAGGTAGTGCAGTTTTCTTTAGAGTTTCAAGTGCAGATTTTAGTTAACATTTCAAGTGCAGAATTTAGTTAACTTCAAGTGCAATTTCGTTAAGCTCATAGTGCAGTTTTGTTTAGCCCAATATGCATATTCATGTTAGCTTAACATGCAGAATTTTGATTAGCATAGTATGCAGTTTTATTGACCAATCCAGTACAGTTTTATTAAGTGTTTCCATACAATTCTGTTAAGCATTTCAGTGCAGTGTTAATAAACATTTTAGTGCAGTTTTGTATGGGATATTCTTTTATTAAAAGTATTAACAAGTATAAGAAAGATAAATAAAAGAAAGAAAAGGCCAAGACCTTAAGTAGATCCCAAAGTCAAGACTTTAGGGATTTTGGCACACAAGGTGCTTATTAAAATTCCAAGGCATTTAAAGAAGAAGTAAGTACGATAATAAGTATTTTACTTTATTTAAGAGGCTAGTACCTGACTTTCGAGGTTGTCATTAAACAAATCTAGGTGTCCAATTCTGAGGTCTTGACCCTAGTAGATCGAGGTCTGCTCTTTTAGGATTAGTGGCTTGCTACCCCGACCTATTAGGGAACGCGCATAAGATGGTACTATGCCTGGGCCCAAGAAGAAAGTTGATTATTATTTTGAAGTATTAAAGTATAAGTTTTAAACAAGTAAAATAAAAGAATAAGTTTTTAAGCAAGTGAAATAAGATTTAGAAAGTGTTTAAAATTCAGCAAGCTTTAGTTTTCCTTATGCTAGCAGGTTATTCTGATTAGCTTTACATGTTTAGCATTCTAGTATGCATTGTTCTTTTACTATTAGAAGAGCATGAATAGTTTTACATGTTTAGCATTTCAGTTTGTTATGATTCCTTTACTATTGGATGCACATGAGTAGTCTTCAGTAAGCATTCAGTTTTAGCATGTTTCTTTTTGTTATATACATGCTTATCAAGTTTTTGTGAGGTAGATAGCACTTACTAAGCATTTTGCTTATAGATTGAATTTTCTCTTACTGCAGATAAAGGAAGACGACGAGGAGGTGCGGATGGTGTGTGATGCCAGGACTATGGAAGTCTTGGGACTTAGTTTAAGAATTTGTTAGATTAATTCTGTATATAGGTTGATAAGAAAGTGTTAGAGTAAGAAGCTGTATTTTATTTTGTTTCCGCTATTCATTACTTGCATGATTTGATTTTATTAAATTGCGTGGTGATATTATTTCTTTTGTGTGTCTGATATATGTCTCAACCACCTGTGGCTGATGTATATTATGTTTGTATCCCAGTTTAAGGTCACCGGTACAGGGGAGATTCTGCCGAAATTTTTCGGTAGAGACTCCTCGTGATTTCGATCATACCGATTAAGTAGATTTAGTAGTTAAGTAACGATCATCCTTAGAGTGTAATAGTAGTAGTAAGAAGGGTGGTATTTACAGTTGGTGTCAAAGCAGTTCCCATTCTCCAGCATCACACATCAACACCATCTTTGTCGTCTTCAAGTAAGAAAGTATTTAAGTTTTTCCTTTTATGCTTTCTTTATTAGTTTCTGTATAGAGTAATTGCTTATATGCGCTTTAGTAAGATAGAAGTTTTGTTTCTCTTTTATTCATATACATAAGTATGTTTAGAAAGGATAGAGAAGATATCAAGTCTTTTCTTGGCATAACTAGATGTCAAGATAGAGGACAAGACAGTGGGGATCTTGCCAATTTATGTTCTGGGATGGTGGTATGATCCGGGGATCTAAGCCCGGTGAGCGCGCCAGAATCAAACAAGATGTGTTCTGGGATGGTGGTATGATCCGGGGACCTAAGTCCGGTGAGCACGCTAGAATCAAACAAGATGTGTTCTGGGATGGTGGTATGATCTGGTGACCTAAGCCCAGTGAGCGCGCCAGAATTAAACAAGATATGTTCTGGGATGGTGGTATGATCCGGGGACCTAAGCCCAGTGAGCGCGCTAGAATAAAAGGGAACTCCGATCCTAAGTTCGGACCCCTACCAACCTAGCGCTAGAGTAGTTGTCTGATCAATAACCTATGTTATGGTACTACTAAGTGCAACTAGGCCACCACAATAGTATGTATATAAGTATGCATGCAAGTATGTTCAAGTCATGTTATGTTTATATTTGCGTTTATGTTTAGGCCTATGTTATGTTCATGTTATGTTTTTGCCTATGCATATGGACATGCTTGTGATCGAGTCTATTATTATGTTTAGTTCATCTACCATGCTTACATTTATGCTGTCATGCTTATGTCACTGCTTATGCTTATGTTCATTGTATGTAGGTTAGGAGGTCCTAAGATACCTTTGATAGGGTTTTCCTTAGTACATTTGATTATGGACGCTAACTAATACATGTACAAGGTAGAGAACGTAATATAGAATTATTCTAAGTTGGAGGACGAACTTTTTATAAGGTATGAGAGATTGTAATGACCCAATTTTCCTCATTAGGAGTTCTAAAATTCTTTAAAAATATTTAGAAATACTTTAGAAATATTCTAGAGATTTTTAGAAATTTTTAGAGTATTTTTAAGCAATTTTTGGAGGTCGTTTGATATTTTTACTAGACGAAAGAAGTTTTGACAAAAAAATATCCAAGCCGAGTTTCGAACCCGAGACCTTCAACCACACCAAACCTTGATCGAATCTAGCTAACCAAGTGTGCTATGGATATTTTGTGAACATATAGGAACCAAATTATACTTAAGCCATAATAGGAACAGAAATACCAAAATAAAGGGAGCTGAGCAGAGTTCGAACGCGCGACCTCCAACTCGCGCTAAACCGTTGTTGACCAAATGTTCAGGCCGTCGGTTCTATTTAGAATTGATAGCAAAATTATTTAAAGAAGTTAACCGAATATTGAAGTTATTAAAGAGGAGAACTTAGGGCTTGATTACCGGTGGCCTAATTTCTTACCTCTCCTTCTTCTCTTCGCACGGCGTCGACTCCTCCTTTCGGGCGAAACCACGGTGAGGAGCTAGGGCTTCTCCGGCGGCCGGCGAGGGTCCAATCCGAGAGCTTTTCACCTCTTCACGATCCTCTCGGCGAGGTGGACGCATAGGCACTAGAAGAGGTCAGGAACTCAAGCATCTCAGCAACCCTAGAAGCCCTTTTCTCCTTCGGTAGAGAGTCTAAGAACGCAAGGTAAGCGCTCTCACCTGCAGTAAGAATAGTTTTCAGATCTAGTTCTTTTTGAATTCGAAGAATAATGTGAGTTGGTTGATGGCAAGGGTCACGATTCGTTTTATTCATTGATGTTCTAGACCTAACTCAAGATTTCAGCGCTGCTCTTGTTTCTGATGAATTCCCTAGGTGTAGTGAAGAAGTTCTTGAGATTTTAAGATATTTTAGTTTGAAGAGGCTAGTACCCGATTTCCGAGTTTGTCGTTTATCAATTTGATGTGTTCAATTTTGAGATCTTGGCTATGCTATACCGAGGTCTGCTCTTTTAGGATTGGTGGCTCGCTACCCCAACCTATTAGGGAACGCGCATAAGATGGTACTATGGCTGGCCCCAAGAAGAAAGTTGATTATTATTTTGTAGTATTAAAGTATAAGTTTTAAACAAGTAAAATAAAAGAATAAGTTTTTAAGCAAGTGAAATAAGAATCAAAAAGTGTTTAAAATTCAGCAAGCTTTAGTTTTCCTTATGCTAGCAGGTTATTCTGATTAGATTTACATGTTTAGCATTCTAGTATGCATTGTTCTTTTACTATTAGAAGAGCATGAGTAGTTTTACATGTTTAGCATTTCAGTTTGTTATGATTCTTTTACTATTGGATGAACATGAGTAGTCTTCAGCAAGCATTCAGTTTTAGCATGTTTCTTTTTGTTATATATATGCTTATCGAGTTTTTGTGAGTTAGATAGCGCTTACTAAGCATTTTGCTTATAGATTGCATTTCCTCTTACTGCAGATAAAGGAAGATGAGGAGGAGGTGTGGATGGTGTGTGATGTCAGGACTATGGAAGTCTTGGGACTTAACTTAAGAATTTGTTAGATTAATTCTTTATATAGGTTGATAAGAAAGTATTGGAGTAAGAAGCTGTATTTTATTTTGTTTCCGCTATTCATTACTTGCATGATTTGATTTTATTAAATTGCGTGGTGATATTATTTCTTTTGTGTGTCTGATATAAGTCCCAGCCACCTGTGGCTTGTAACGCCCGCCCTCCCTACTAACCCTAAGGGACGGGGCTACGATACTCTACGTACATATTACAACGGAAGACTTAAAATCATTTTGTTCTTGGTTTAATAAAAACCGAACTACACTAATATGGTTTCCATAACATGATAACAAGTTAAATAAAAACATAACATCAAGTCAACCATATAGTACTACAATTTATGAAACCAAAGTGTAATTCCTAAAAGTTCTTAAAGCAGGTTCTTATTTGGTTGCCTAGCCACCGCCACACACATCTCTTTACCTCTCCTGCTGCTCCTTTAGCTCATCCAATTTTTTTTTCCTTATCTGTGGTACAAGGAAAGTAAGCTATGAGCACTCATGGCTCAGTAAGTTCCTTTCCAACTCACTAAAACCAAGAATCATTACATAATCAAAGAATATATCAACATAACATGATCTCAACTAGTCATGGCATAACATATCATACTCTTAAAGCATATCATGCAACATAACAAAATCATAATTAGTCATGGCATATCATATCATACTCTTTAAGCATATCATGCAACATAACAAAATCATAATTAGTCATGGCATATCATCTCTTAATGCATAGCATGAAATATAACATAATCATATCTAATCATGGCATCTCATCTCTTAAAGCATATCATGAAACATATCATAGTCATATCTAATCATGGCATATCATAAATCATAGCATTATCACAACATGATCATAAAGTAAATGCAATATGATTTTGAAAACATGTATCCGAAAAAACATGTGTATGTCTCATGATCTTTAAAACCATTTCTTCTTACATATATACTTGAACATAATATCAACATATTCAGGGCCCCGGCTTGTACCATACATACATAACATAAATGCGCGTGTCCTAAGTATATCCAAGGTAGCAAGTCTTGAATCATACTAGGAACTAGGTCAAGATCACAAAACATGGCCTAGGGGCATACTTAAAGAGTCCATCCCTTATCAGCCTAGATCACAAAGCAAGGCCTAGGGACGTACTAAGGAGCCCATCCCTTATTAGCCTAGATCACAAAGCAAGGCTAAGGGGCGTACTAAGGAGCCCATCCCTTATTAGCCTAGATCACAAAGCAAGGCCTATAGACTGATTAGGAGTCCACCCTTGGTACAAGCCTTACAAAGTAAAGTAGCAAGTATAAAAATGCATCATTTAGTCACATAGCATAGCATAAAAGTATGCATCACTTAGGCATACATTATGTCATAAAAGTATGCATCACTTAGGCATACATCATATCATAAAAAGTATGCATCACTTAGGCATACATCATGTCTTGAGAAAGTATGCATCACTTAGGCATACATCATATTATAAAAAGTATGCATCACTTAGGCATACATCATGTCTTGAGAAAGTATGTATCACTTAGGCATACATCATATCATAGAAAGCATGCATATTTCTATCAACATAGCATATCATAAAAACAAGCATATTCCAAGCACATAGCATATCATTAAAGCATGCATATTTCTACTCACATAGCACATCATAAAAGTATGCATATTCTAAGAACATAGCATATCATTAAAGCATGCATATTTCTAAGAACATAACATATCATTAAAACATGCATATCTCTATCCACATATCATATCATAAAAAGGTATAAATCACAAGCATACATGGTTAAGCATAAGGGTGTATCATGTGATTATACTATCATAAGAAACATGGTAACATAGTTAACTTGGGTTCTAAGCTTCCTAAACCCTTGGGTTCCTATCATGGTCGAACCCCCTTAGGTCTCAATTTAGGTAAAAACAACCTCCAAGCATGTGAAACCTAAATTATCATTACATGAATTTCATAGGAAGCATCATAAGTATGATTTACTTGGTTTCTAAGTTCTCCAAGTCCTTAAACTCATGTGGCCGAACCCTATCAGTATATAAACAAGGTCCCAAATGTCATGAAAGCATGGAAACCTTAAACCATATTTATAGCATTTTTTTTCCAAGTAACATAGTAAGCATATCGAGCTAGTTCCTAAGTCCTTCAAGCCCTTAACATATGTCATAGTCAAACTTTTAACAAGTGTTCATTAGGGCTAAAAACAAACATACAAGCAAGTGAACTTGAACTAACATCATGTATAAATTCATAACAAAACATTATACAACATGTATGGCCAAAACTTACCCTAGCCTCAATTAGGTCATTAAACAACATATAGCATGGGATCTTTGTCTTTCTACTTATCATATTCCATGTAAAGGGACATAAGCATATTTAATTCTTGTTCTAGGGTTTCTAGGGCATCTATTCCTTCATGGCCGAAACATACAATGGTCCATTTAGGTCATGGAAAAATTATACAAGCATGTGACACAATCAACACATTATCCTATTTTCATAAGAAGCACTTTTAACACATTTGGTTTCATTTCTAAGGCCTCTAGGTCTTTTAAACCCTACTTGGCCGAAACTCAACAGTATATAAACTTGCTTCAAATTGTTGGTGCGGGTAGCACTAACGGTCTAACCCAGGTTTTGATGAATGACAAATAGGTTAAGTTAGTTGTGTTGTTGTCTGACACTTTGATCAAGTGTGCAGGAAAAGTCCAGCTAGGTCGACGGGCTGACCGGATAGCTGGCGAGAAGTCCAAGCGGGTCGACGGGCTGACCGGACGCTTGGCGAGAAGTCCAGCTAGGTCGACGGGCTGACCGGATAGCTGGCGAGAAGTCCAAGCGGGTCGACGGGCTGACCGGACGCATGGCGAGAAGTCGAGACGGGTCGACGGGCTGACCGGACGTCTGGCAGGTAAGTGAGGTAAGTCACTGGAGGGGAGTGACTGTGAGGACGCGTTCCCGGGAAGGGGACATTAGGCGTCGATCCGGCTTAGATCCATTTCGGATGTCTAAGTCGAGATCGTGACTAGATTCCGGTCTCGGAAAGACGGAATCTAAGTCATACTCTCTTTATCTATCTGCTGAACTTTAACTGTGCTAACCATTTGTTTAACAGGATATATATTTGCCTCGGACTAACCTTGTTTTGCAGGAAAAAGGAGTCTTTCTGGAACAAGGTGGTCCGGGCGCCCGGAGGTCCGGGCGCCCGGAGGTCCGGGCGCCCGGAAGGCGAATTTTATCCAGACACCTCGTCGCTACGTGGAGCATCTTGATTTGAGCAGTTACGTCACACTCCAGGCGCCCGGAAGGGATCCAGGCGCCCGGAACAGCATATAAAAGAAGCCCCAGACAGGAGCTTCAGAATCAACTTTGACTGAGAACTCTTCTGCTGATCTTGCTGCTCGACGTTCAAGTGCGACGCCAACAACGCTCCGACAAAAGTGCTCTTCCGGTTTTTGTTTAATTTTTTTTTTGTCGGTATTGCTTTATTATTACTAGCATCTCCTGTACTTTTTCTGTAATCATATTTCGACTTGCTAGTGATTGTCCAACGAAAGTGGTCAAGGACCACGGGCCTTCGAGTAGGAGTCGTCACAGGCTCCGAACGAAGTAAAAATATTTGTGTCTACTTTATCTTTTTCCGCTGTGCTTAAACTCTTGTTTTGCGAATCGATATTCACCCCCCTCCATCGAATCTAACGGTCCTACAAGTGGTATCAGAGCCAAGTTACGCTCTGATTTGGTGCAACCACCAATCAGACAGGGGGTGAATTTTCTTTTGTTTTTTTTATTTTAAAAAACTGGTGTTTCGTTAACTTAATATTTCTCTAATCAATTTAAATTAGTGCAACACGAATTTAGTTTTTTTTCCTCTTATCCAAGACCAAGTCTTGGGATATTTTTGGTTATTTACCTGTGCACAGAATGTCCCAACAAGAAGGATTCAGCACAGTGCGACCTCCACTCTTCAACGGGGACGACTTCCCATACTGGAAGAAGTGCATGGAGGTCTACCTCAAAACTGACTTTGACCAGTGGATGAGCATTACAAGACCTTACAAAATTCCAGTGGACAACGCCGGGAATCTAGTGGATCCTGAAGACTGGACAGCAGATCTCAAGAAAAAAGCGTCAACAGAAAACAAAGCGATCAACACTCTACAGTGCGGACTAATAAGAGGAGAGCTAAACAGAGTCGGTCCACACAAAAACGCTAAAGAGCTATGGGACAAGCTGGTCGAACTGCACGAGGGAACGAGCGACGCTAAGGTAACAAAACGAGACCTGCTTTTAAATAAAATTTTTAATATAAAAATGCAGGAAGGAGAAACAGCGAATCAACTCCACGCGAGGATCAAGGACATCCTCAACGGGCTCCATGCGATAGGCCACCAGATGGAGAACAGAGACTTGATAAGGTACGCATTAAACGCCTTTCCACGTAATAGTTTGTGGGCATCAATAGTGGATGCCTACAAAATTTCCAAGAATCTTTCTAAATTAAAATTGGATGAGCTTTTCTGTGAATTAGAGTTGCACAAACAAACTAATGCTGGAGCCGAGAAAGGTGTAGCCTTATTTGCAGGTTCCTCAAAGTAAAGCAAGCCTGAACTTGAAGAAGACTCCGATCAAGATTCTGAAGACGAAGAACACCTGGTGAACTTGGTAAGAAAAATGTTCACCAGGAGAAAGAGGAGCTTCAGCAAAAAGGATCTTCAAAAGATCAGCTCTCCCTCAGAACAAAAGAATGTGACTTGCTACGGCTGCAACAAAAAGGGACATTACAAGAACGAATGTCCAAAACTAAAGTTCGACAAACCAAAATCAACCAAAAAGAAGGCACTCAAAGCAACGTGGGACGACTCCTCGGACGAATCGGAGGAAGAAGAGCGGAAACATCAAAGCCACCTCGCACTGATGGCCCGCGAAGCCGAAACAGATAACGAGTCGGAAGATGAAGATGGGTCTGAACCCGAAACAAGTCATGAGTCCGTACTCGTTTCCGAAGGCCCGAATGAGGTATACTTTAATTTAAACAAAAATTTTTTTAGAATTATTTCCTGTTTAAATAGCAAATTAACTAAATTAGAAAATGAAAACAACTTACTTCTTGAGGAAAATCAAAACCTCAAGGAACAATTAAAAAATTCAAATCCAACTCAAGATCTAACACTTGAGGAGGAGAATTTATCATTAAAAAATGAAATAAACAATTTAAAGGAGATGTTAGAAAAATTCACAACAAGATCAAAAAATTTAGACTTAATCCTAAATAATCAAAAAGCATGTTATAATAAAACCGGACTAGGATATAAGTCGAATTCAAATAAAACCTTCAAATCATTAATAACCCAATACAAGTCAACCAATCTAGCTTGGGTTCCGAAAGCGTGTCTAACCACGCAAGTAGGACTTAATCAATATTATATACCTAAAGAAAAAATACATTATATAAATAAACCAAACCAAAATCCAAAATATAAACCTAAATCAAATTCAAAATCTAAACAATTTAAAAAACAACAAAATTATCACCAAGTTAACTATAACTATAAAAAGAATCGACACAAGCCTAAAATCAAAACTTAAATTAATGGCCAATAATTCAGGGGGAGGCTCCAGAATAGCTGGCACCTCCAAAACTAACTTACCCGACAGGGTAACCCAAAACTAACAAACCCGGCAGGGCAATTAGAATTAGAGACCAAGTTTAAACTTGAATCATGGTATTGGTGAAATTTTTGGATGATAGTACGTTAGGGAAACTTGGGCATCGCATGTCTAGAAAGATATGGTTTCGATCTGGTGCATTTGGCCAAGTGGAACTGACCGAAGCTACCCTTAAACGAATCCTAACCAGTTAGACCAAGATTTAGTACTAAGTTCCGTGGATAGGACTATTCGGAAAACCTCGAAAGGTTGGTTACTTCTAATGATGTCCTTGTGACTCACCAAGCTTAGAAGTTTATCCGAAGAATGTCTATTTGTGGAAACCAAAGCTAAGTCTGAATCTAACACAAGTTAAAACAAAACTCTGTAATCAAACTAATTTCATCTCACAAAATCATAGGATTCCCGGATTGATAATATAGATAGGGTGAGATGAATAAGGCTTAAATTTTAATTTTAAAAGTTCTCTTAAACTTAAAAATTAATTTCAAAATTTTAATTTCAAACTTAAAAAATTAATTTCAAAATTTAAATTTTAAACTTAAAAATTAATTTCAAAATTTTAATTTTAAACTTAAAAATTAATTTCAAAATTTTAATTTTAAACTAAAAAATTATTTTCAAAATTTTAATTTTAAACTTAAAAATTAATTTCAATTTTAAACTAAAAAATTAATATTAATCTTAAACTTAAAAATTATTGTTAAAATTTTAATTTTAAACTTAAAAATTAATTTCAAAATTTTAATTCTAAACTTAAAAATTAATTTCAAAATTTTAATTTTAAACTTAAAAATTAATTTCAAAATTTTAATTTTAAACTTAAAAATTAATTTCAAAATTTTAATTTTAAACTTAAAAATTATTTTCAAAATTTTAATTTTAAACTTAAAAATTAATTTCAAAATTTTAATTTTAAACTTAAAAATTAATTTCAAAATTTTAATTTTAAACTTAAAAATTATTTTCAAAATTTTAATTTTAAACTTAAAAATTATTTTCAAAATTTTAATTTTAAACTTAAAAATTAATTTCAAAATTTTAATTTTAAACTTAAAAATTAATTTCAAAATTTTAATTTTAAACTTAAAAATTGTTTTCAAAATTTTAATTTTAAACTTAAAAATTATTATCAAAATTTTAATTTTAAACTTAAAAATTATTTTCAAAATTTTAATTTTAAACTTAAAAATTAATTTCAAAGTTTTAATTCTAAACTTAAAAATTATTTTCAAAATTTTAATTTTAAACTTAAAAAAAAAATAATTTCAAAATTTTAATTTTAAGCTTAAAAATTATTTTCAAAATTTTAATTTTAATTTTAAAAATTATTTTCAAAATTTTAATTTTAAAACTTAACTCCAAAACCTAAAACTTAAAAAAAAAAAAAATGCAGTCAAAAACCAGGGGCGGGCGCCACTGGTATTCCCCTCCGGGGCGCCCGGAGGGAATCCGGGCGCCCCGCCCTAAATCAACCCCGGGCGCCCGGAAGGGATCCGGGCGCCCGGAGTCCCCTATAAATAAGGGGCAGCAGGCGCCCCCAATTCTTGCACCACTCACTCTCACTTTTGCCAAGGTTCACTTCGAACCTCAGCGCGAAAGTACTTTTAACTAAAATTTTCTTACGGTGAAGACGCTGTCGCGATTCAACCGAGGTCGTCAGATCTATATTTATCGATGGCTCCTCGGTAAAACTTCTTCCCCTATCTGAAATTTTATTTGAAATTATCTTTGCAAACTCTCTTAGAATATTTTTTTAAACAGTAAGAAACGAACAAATATTGGTGCTGGACCCTCCAATGCTAGTACAGACCCTAGGTTTCCCACAGACGAACTTAGGATTATGTTTGAGTCCACCATTTATAAGGCTATAAGGACTACCTGCATAGATAGATCGTTCTTTCTAAGGTCATGCCCCTCTGCTTTAGAGGTTATTGGCTACTATAACTTAACGAACCTTGTCGAATGTACCAGTCCAATAAACATAAGCCTGTGTGCCAAATTTTGCAATAACCTAGTAAAAATAGACGATTTCACCTATACCACTAGGGCAGCAGGCACTGATATCGTATTTTCCCCTACGACTATCCGAGAGTTTTTAGAGTTGCGTCCATCTACTTGCTCCTTTTTGTGCTATCCTCCGAGGGATCTACCGTTCGAAGATCCCTACTCACATATTACTCTCGATACCATCTATTCGTATTTTTTCGGGGGAGAGAGAGATCCCACGGTGACACAGTTTAGGTCAGTAGAACTTCGAGTCCAGGACTACGCTCTTTATAGGGTTGTAGTCCTTTGCATTTTACCACTGACTACTCGGGACATCGCTGTGATGCGCCCATTCCATTCGTTCTTACTTTATGCCCTGATTCATAGGTTAGACATTGACATTAGCCTACGCATCTTCTCCACCATTATCTATTCAGCTGGATTTGTGACTGACAGTCGAGTCCATATACCATTTGGTCATATTCTGACAGCCAATATGTCCTCGTTGCACATTGATGTCACTAGGGGAGATGTTGCCCATATGACCGAGTTCGATGTTATAGCCGCTCAAAACTTTTCCCTAGCCGGCATCCACATAGATAGAGATGACGGGACTATGTCTTGGCGGAGGGGGGCACAGCACCAGCCCGATCCAGACGCACAGGTGGACGAGTTCATGCTCGCACTATTTCCAGAGGAAGCCGCACCGGCTCCACCACCACCCCCAGCTCGAGCACCATGACACGCTCCCCGCACTCTAGCTGACCGTATGACCGGACTAGAGAGAGCTATGGCGAGTCTCCAGCAGGAGAACTCTGACTTTCATCGGGACATGCGGCGAGAGGTTGCCGAGTTACGAGCTGCCGGAGTCACCCGACACACTGAGCTGATGGCACTTCTTCGATCCTTGGGATATGGACCACCCCCTTCATCATCTCAGTAGCCTTAGTGATGACCTACTTCTGTAGCGACACTACTTGTAAAATATTTTGGATTTATCTAGTGGCGTTTCAAACTTACATTGAATATGTTCTATCTTAATAGGCTAGGATCTTTCAAAACTACTTTCAAAAATGATTTTACTAACTTATAGGATAAACTTGTGTGTTTTTCAAACTTACCATTCTTAGACTTTCAAAAACAGTTTTGGCCTTAGACTAGTTTTGAATCCTTAGAAAGCATGTGCCCATAGGTCTAGTTCTTGAGCATCTCACCAACACCTTAGGTTTACCTTTCTTGTGTTTGATAAACATAGAAAGGGGTGAGATGCATAGGCCAACTGTCTGGACTTAAGATGCTAATTTCAGTGCATCAACATAAGTCTGGACGTTAAATACAATTCAAATATTAATCAGATTAAAGTTCATCAGTCAAGTCAAACACTGACTGGTTGTAATTAACTTAATCTGACTAACCAAGTGAAAGCTACTATCTTCTGATAGTTAGTTAGTACCTAATTGGTTAGACAGCTGGTTAAAGTTATGTCAGGTTCAGGGGGAGGAATTAATTAAAAATTTTCCTTTATATAAAATATTTTAAATTTTGTTTGAAAAATGTTTTCTTAATTTTTTTTTTAAACCTACTTTTGAAAACTAACTCTTATAAAACTAAGCTGTTTTTAAGAATTAGGTTTTACATCTTATTGTTAATTTTGAAAATCAAAGTTCAATAATCAATCTTCAAAATCAACTTGCTTAAAATTGTGAAATTTTTTAAATCAACTCAAAATTGTTTGTTTTAAATCACAAACTTTTTATCCTTTTTACTTACTCTTTGAAAACTCAACTTTTCAAGTATTTTAAACCATGGTTTTGAAACTAGTACTTTTGAACTTTAAAAGTTTGATTTTTTTTATTTTACTTTATCAAAGTTAGTTCTCCCAAACTCCTTTGAAAACTAAAAGTAAAGTTCAAAATCAATATTTGCAAACTGAAATTTGATTTGCAAAACTCAGTGTTGAAAATTATGAAAGTTAGATTTTTCAAACTTAAATCATTGTCAAAACTTAAGTTTTAAATTAAATCGTTTACAAATTTAGTGGTGAAAAATAAATCAGTTTTGGAAAAATAGGTTTTTCAAACTTAGTTTTGGAATTTTTGGTTTTGAAAACTTATGTTTGAAAAAGCGTTTCAAAGTTGAAACTTGTTTTGAATATTTAAATCTTGAAATTTAGACCTTATACACTTATGTTTGTAAATTTAAATCTTGAAATTTTTCTAAAAGCTAAAAACTACTGCTTTATACAAGTTTTCAAAACTTTATACTCCCCCAAGTCAACTTGATCTTTTCTTGGATTGAAAAATTGTACTTTTATCCTTAAATTCTGAACTATGATTGTTTAAGTGTTATTCAGTAACTCTACACTATGATTGTTTACCCTTGTTTTTTTGATGAATGCCAAAGGGGGAGGAGGGTTAGGTGGTTAAGTTAGCTAAACCAATTTGAAAACACAAACTGACTTTAAAACCACACAAATGCATGTTGTTTCGTACATATGCTTTCACTAACTTAACCAGGTTGTCATTCCATCAAAAAGGGGGAGATTGTTGGTGCGGGTAGCACTAACGGTCTAACCCAGGTTTTGATGAATGACAAATAGGTTAAGTTAGTTGTGTTGTTGTCTGACACTTTGATCAAGTGTGCAGGAAAAGTCCATCTAGGTCGACGGGCTGACCGGATAGCTGGCGAGAAGTCCAAGCGGGTCGACGGGCTGACCGGGCGCTTGGCGAGAAGTCCAGCTAGGTCGACGGGCTGACCGGATAGCTGGCGAGAAGTCCAAGCGGGTCGACGGGCTGACCGGACGCTTGGCGAGAAGTCCAGACGGGTCGACGGGCTGACCGGACGGCTGGCAGGTAAGTGAGGTAAGTCACTGGAGGGGAGTGACTGTGAGGACGCGTTCCCGGGAAGGGGACATTAGGCGTCGATCCGGCTTAGATCCATTTCGGATGTCTAAGTCGAGATCGTGACTAGATTCCGGTCTCGGAAAGACGGAATCTAAGTCATACTCTCTTTATCTATCTGTTGAACTTTAACTGTGCTAACCATTTGTTTTACAGGATATATATTTGCCTCGGACTAACCTTGTTTTGCAGGAAAAAGGAGTCTTTCTGGAACAAGGTGGTCCGGGCGCCCGGAGGGGATCCGGGCGCCCGGAGGTCCGGGCGCCCGGAAGGCGAATTTTATCCAGACACCTCGTCGCTACGTGGAGCATCTTGATTTGAGCAGTTACGTCACACTCCAGGCGCCCGGAAGGGATCTAGGCGCCCAGAACAGCATATAAAAGATGCCCCAGACAGGAGCTTCAGAATCAACTTTGACTGAGAACTCTTTTGCTGATCTTGCTGCTCGACGTTCAAGTGCGACGCCAACAACGCTCCGACAAAAGTGCTCTTCCGGTTTTTGTTTAATTTTCTTTTTGTCGGTATTGCTTTATTATTACTAGCATCTCCTGTACTTTTTCTGTAATCATATTTCGACTTGCTAGTGATTGCCCAACGAAAGTGGTCAAGGACCACGGGCCTTCGAGTAGGAGTCGTCACAGGCTCCGAACGAAGTAAAAATATTTGTGTCTACTTTATCTTTTTCCGCTGCGCTTAAACTCTTGTTTTGTGAATCGATATTCACCCCCCCCCTCTATCGAATCTAACGGTCATACACAAATAGCCTAAAAGCATATGAAATCATACAAGTTTCATAGCATGTATAAAGATAAGCATAATAAACATACATGTGAATTGTGTCTTAGGCTTCCTAGGTTTCTTTCCCTTTTTCTTTTATTTTTCCTCATGGCCGAAACCTACCATTCTTTAAACTAGGTTTTAAGTGGCCTAAAGCATGGAAAACCTAAGTAAATTTCATGGCAAAAATTACTAAGAACATCATATACAAAGTTGGTTCATAAACAAGCTAGGACCCTTGTAATCTTACATGTCATATATCATGTAACTAATTTTCCTATACTCAATTTAAAAATGAAAGCATTAAATAACTTTCATATCATAATATCACAGAGGTCTTGAGCATATTAGAATTTTGTTCAAGCTTTTCTAAACTATCCATCTTATCATGGCCGAAAATCTAAAATAAGAGTTCATGAATTTCTAGCAATGTTCAACATGCAATTCTTTAAGAGAACTCTATATTCTATCATACAAACATGATTACTTAAATTTAAAGGTCTTCCTAACCCTAAGCCCTTTTGTTGGCCGAAATAAATAAATGGATTTCTTTTGGTTCTAAGTAACTTTTAAGCAAGAAAACCAATAAAAGATCCTTAATAGTTCATGGAGAGAATCTTGCATTAGTTTGGTTACACAATATTTTCCCTAACCTCTTTAAAATATTTTTGGCCGAAATTCTAGGGTTAGGCACTCCTCTGATCAAGCATCAATTAGGTATAAAAACATGAAGAAAATCCTTCCTACATAGCATAGAAAATATATCATGAAATAAAGACTTGTTTAAACCTTCCTAGATTTGAAAACCTTCCTTTAGCCAAATTTTCTAAAATTCGTTCCTAGGTTTTCTAATCCTCATAAAATCCGAAAATCACATAAAAAGCCTTGTACCACAGGTGAGGGGAAGCTTACATCCTTTTCGCTTGTGGATCTAAGGTATGGTGATGAAAGAAGTAGCCTCTCCTTCTAGTTCCTTTCCCTTGATTCCCTTGCTTAGTCCTCCTTGTATCTTAGGCTTTCTTAGGAAGAAAACCTTGGCTTTGGGGCCGAAGATGGAGGAGAGGGGGACTGATGGTTTCGGTGAGGGAGAGGAAGAATGAGAGAAAATGAGAGAAAAATAAACTTCTCTTTTCTTACTCCCTTTTATGTTAATGGGGAAGAGGTAGCAAAGTTGATTTTTTGCTTTCCTTCTCCCTTAGCCTTTTTTTTTCTATTTCCTATTTATTTTATTTATTCATTTATTCTTACCATTCATGATGAAATAAGGGGGAATGAATCCCCTTAATCCCTCTTTAAATTTTCGGCAAAAACAAAGAGGAAGAAGGAGAAAAAGGTAGGAAGGCAAGTTACCTTTCTCTTGCTCCTTTCTTGTTTTCTTTTGGCTAGCTTTTACTCTTACCTTTATAATGAGTTTCCCTCCTTTGTTATCAACATCTTCTCTCTATCCCAATTGGTTTCTACTAATTAATTCTATGAAATATAACATAAGAGGTTCATGGTTCAATCCTTGACCTCCTCTTCTTTTTATTTCATTTTATTTCTTTTTGCTTCAACTCACTTCCTATTATCTTTCTAAGGAAAAATCCCACATTCATATACTTATCTTACAAGCTTAGTGGATATTACAGTACCCCGTACCTCATAAAAAGTTCGTCCTTGAACTTTAAAATAGCTCCGGGTACTTTTGTTTCATATCGTCCTCGCGTTCCCAGGTGGCTTCTTCGAATCGTTGATTCCGCCACAAAACCTTTACTAAGGGTATTTCTTTGTTCCTCAACCTCTTTATTTCTCGGTCCAGAATCTGGATGGGTTTACTTTCGTAACTCAGGTATTACTGCACCTGTACCGACTGAGGCTCAATCACTTGATCTGTGCTGGGAGTACATTTCTTGAGCATCGATACATGGAACACGTTGTGAATGGCGGTCATGTCTGAAGGTAGTTCTAGTCTGTATGCGACTTGGCCCACTCTTTCCAAAATTCGATACGGTCCTACATATCGTGGGCTTAACTTGATCCTCTTTCCGAACCTCATTATCCCTTTCATGGGGGATACTTTAAGGAATACCAAGTCTCCGATGTTGAATTCTAGCGGTCTGCGCCGTTTATCGGCATAATTCTTCTGCCGACTCTGAGCAGTTTCTATTCGTTGACGGATCTTTTGTATAGCTTGGGTGGTGTCATCAATAAGTTCTGTTCGGAACCCCATCTCCTTCTTTTCACCACTTTCATACCAGCATATAGGAGATCTACACTTCCTCCCATATAGAGCTTCGTAAGGTGCCATTCCAATAGTAGCTTGGTAGCTATTATTGTAGGCGAATTCTGCCAGGTATAAATATCGGCACCAGCTCCCCTTGAAGTCCAGGGCACAAGCTCTTAACATATCCTCCAATATTTGATTTACTCTTTCAGTCTGCCCATCAGTCTGTGGGTGGAATGTTGTGCTAAACAACAACTTTGTGCCGAGGGCCTTCTGAACGCACTCCCAAAAGTGCGAGACAAAACGTCCGTCTCTATCAGAAATAATGGTCTTAGGGATACCATGTAATCTGACGATTTCCTTAACATATAGTTGAGCTAGTTGTTCAGTTGAATAAGTCATCTTGATCGCCAAAAAGTGTGCAGACTTCGTCAGTCTGTCCACGATCACCCATATAGCATCATACCCGTTTGTTGTCTTGGGTAGACCTGAAATGAAATCCATGGATATTTCTTCCCATTTCCATTCTGGAATTTGGACAGGTTGCCGGGTCTCTGGTGTTCAGCTTTTACCCTTTGGCACGTCAGACAAGTACTGACGTACTGAGCCACTTCTCTTTTCATACCGGACCACCAAAATTTCTTTTTCAGGTCCTGGTACATCTTAGTGGAACCCGGGTGTATTGCATAAGGCGTTGTATGGGCTTCTTCCAGTATCTTCTTTCGCAACTCTGGATCCTCTGGAATACATAATCGATCCCTGAGGTATAATATTCCATCGTTTGCGATACGGAACCCGTCATTCTTTCCTTCTGCGGTCTCTTGTTTAATTCTTTGAAGGCTCGGGTCCCTGGTTTGTTTCTCTAACATGTTCTCGAATAACGTTGGTGTTATGGTGAGGGTAGAGAGTCGTCCGGACATGGGTTCAACTAATGGATAAGAAACGTGTTTCAGTTTCTCGATGGATTCCCTCTTCAGTTTGTTTTCAGCATTGAATAAAAATTCTAGCATACTGACTGAAATTAAATAACTGACCTGTGACAACCGTGGCGGCGTTCGCCACGTCATCCTGAGCAAGTGAGTAAACTCTGGCATTGGTCATAGTGGGAGGGGCCTCCAATCTTCCTTGGCTGATTGAAGTCCCTTCTATGGCAACTTGCATCTGGTGAAGCTGTGCGGGGGCACTCCTGTTCTAGAAGTTCTGCGAAGGTGGTGCTTGAAGCTGAGTAGGGCAATCTCTTATCACATGACCTTCCTTTCCGCAATTGTAACACTTTCTGGTGCTCAGACGACATACTCCAGAATGCATCTACCCACATGTGGCACACTGAGGGTACTTGGTTTGCTTATTGGTTGGACCACCTTTTGTTTTATTCCACTATTTCCTCTTTCCACTTGAGTTTCCTTTCCAGTCAGTTCTGGTATTGTGCGATTTTTGTGCTCCGGTCAGTGCTTGGTTCTTGCCCTTGTTCATTGCTTCCTGATAGTGCTCGGTAATCAGGGCACTGCTGACTAGCTCCTCTGCAGTCTGCGGTCTATTAACTCTGCCGGCCACGTTCAGAGCTATCTCGGGTCGGAGCATCTTTAACATTAACCGGACCCTTTCTTTTTCAGTTCGGACCAGTTCTGGGCACAGTCGGGCTAGGCGGTTGAACCTCTTAACGACTTCATTAACTGACAGATCACCTTTCCGAAACTCAGTGAACTCGTCATAGTGCTTGTTGGTCACTCGCATATGGAAGAATTCCTCTAAGAACTCTGTCTCAAAATCTGTCCACTGCATTTGGTTTATTTGTCTTTTCGCCTTTACTCTGTCCCACCACATCCGGGCATCTCCAGTAAGACAGAACGACGCACATTTGACCTTCTCGTGTTCAGGCCAATCCAATAGTTCCATTATGTTCTCCACGGTTTTGAGTCAGGCTTGCGCATCCCATGGTTCACAGTTTCCCGAGAATGCTTCCGGCTTAAGCCTTTGCCACTGAATCAGATAGGCCTCTTGTCGGACCATCAGAGTAGGGGCTGCCGGGGTCACTGGTGCGGCTGTAGGTGGGGTGACTGGGTTGCCTTGCTGACCCATTAAGGTAGTGATCAGTTGTTGTTGTTCTACGATCTGATGCTGGAGGTCTGCGACTACCTGCGTCAAATCTAGTGGAGTCACTGTCCCTCCGGTTCGGGCATTGCGTGCCCTAACCATATTTATCTAAAAGAAATAGACTAGTGTAAGTGGTTATCGATTTTAGCCAATCTAACGTACTGGTTTGTTTCTATCTATTTGTTATGGTATTATTCCTAACCTACCAATATGTACTCCTAATCTAATTTATAACTAAAAGAATAGAATAAAGCATCAAATATAAGCAAGTAAAACATGAATCTAAAGCATAAACAACATAAGGAAAAATAAAGAATATAATGACAAACAATGTAACATAAGGAAATAAAGCATAAGCAATGTAGTAAAGAAATAAAACATAGGCAATATAACAAGAAAGAAAAATAAAGCATAAGTTATATAACAAGAAAATCAACATAAACATATAACAAGAAAATTAACATAAGCATTCTTACTTGGAGCGGCAGGTCGAAGGCTTGATGTGTGTGTAGTGAGCTGGCAATAAACCTCGCTCTGATACCAACCTGTAACGCCCGCCCTCCCTGCTGACCCTAAGGGGCGGGGCTACGATACTCTACGTACATATTACAGCGGAAGACTTAAAATCATTTTGTTCTTGGTTTAATAAAAACCGAACTACACTAATATGGTTTCCATAACATGATAACAAGTTAAATAAAAACATAACATCAAGTCAACCATGTAGTACTACAATTTATGAAACCAAAGTGTAATTCCTAAAAGTTCTTAAAGCAGGTTCTTATTTGGTTGCCTAGCCACCGCCACACACATCTCTTTGCCTCTCCTGCTGCTCCTTTAGCTCATCCATTTTTTTTTTCCTTATCTGTGGTACAAGGAAAGTAAGCTATGAGCACTCATGGCTCAGTAAGTTCCTTTCCAACTCACTAAAACCAAAAATCATTACATAATCAAATAATATATCAACATAACATGATCTCAACTAGTCATGGCATAACATATCATACTCTTTAAGCATATCATGCAACATAACAAAATCATAATTAGTCATGGCATATCATATCATACTCTTTAAGCATATCATGCAACATAACAAAATCATAATTAGTCATGGCATATCATCTCTTAATGCATAGCATGAAATATAACATAATCATATCTAATCATGGCATCTCATCTCTTAAAGCATATCATGAAACATATCATAGTCATATCTAATCATGGCATATCATAAATCATAGCATTATCACAACATGATCATAAAGTATATGCAATATGATTTTGAAAACATGTATCCGAAAAAACATGTGTATGTCTCATGATCTTTAAAACCATTTCTTCTTACATATATACTTGAACATAATATCAACATATTCAGGGCCCCGGCTTGTACCATACATACATAACATAAATGCGCGCGTCCTAAGTATATCCAAGGTAGCAAGTCTTGAATCATACTAGGAACTAGGTCAAGATCACAAAGCATGGCCTAGGGGCATACTTAAAGAGTCCATCCCTTATCAGCCTAGATCACAAAGCAAGGCCTAGGGACGTACTAAGGAGCCCATCCCTTATTAGCCTAGATCACAAAGCAAGGCTTAGGGGCGTACTAAGGAGCCCATCCCTTATTAGCCTAGATCACAAAGCAAGGCCTATAGACTGATTAGGAGTCCACCCTTGGTACAAGCCTTACAAAGTAAAGTAGCAAGTATAAAAATGCATCATTTAGTCACATAGCGTAGCATAAAAGTATGCATCACTTAGGCATACATTATGTCATAAAAGTATGCATCACTTAGGCATACATCATATCATAAAAAGTATGCATCACTTAGGCATACATCATGTCTTGAGAAAGTATGCATCACTTAGGCATACATCATATTATAAAAAGTATGCATCACTTAGGCATACATCATGTCTTAAGAAAGTATGCATCACTTAGGCATACATCATATCATAGAAAGCATGCATATTTCTATCAACATAGCATATCATAAAAACAAGCATATTCCAAGCACATAGCATATCATTAAAGCATGCATATTTCTACTCACATAGCACATCATAAAAGTATGCATATTCTAAGCACATAGCATATCATTAAAGCATGCATATTTCTAAGCACATAACATATCATTAAAACATGCATATCTCTATCCACATATCATATCATAAAAAGGTATAAATCACAAGCATACATGGTTAAGCATAAGGGTGTATCATGTGATTATACTATCATAAGAAACATGGTAACATAGTTAACTTGGGTTCTAAGCTTCCTAAACCCTTGGGTTCCTATCTTGGCCGAACCCCCTTAGGTCTCAATTTGGGTAAAAACAACCTCCAAGCATGTGATACCTAAATTATCATTACATGAATTTCATAGGAAGCATCATAAGTATGATTTACTTGGTTTCTAAGTTCTCCAAGTCCTTAAACTCATGTGGCCGAACCCTATCAGTATATAAACAAGGTCCCAAATGTCATGAAAGCATGGAAACCTTAAACCATATTTATAGCATTTTTTTTCCAAGTAACATAGTAAGCATATCGAGCTAGTTCCTAAGTCCTTCAAGCCCTTAACATATGTCATAGTCAAACTTTTAACAAGTGTTCATTAGGGCTAAAAACAAACATACAAGCAAGTGAACTTGAACTAATATCATGTATAAATTCATAACAAAACATTATACAACATGTATGGCCGAAACTTACCCTAGCCTCAATTAGGTCATTAAACAACATATAGCATGGGAACTTTGTCTTTCTACTTATCATATTCCATGTAAAGTGACATAAGCATATTTAATTCTTGTTCTAGGGTTTCTAGGGCATCTATTCCTTCATGGACGAAACATACAATGGTCCATTTAGGTCATGGAAAAATTATACAAGCATGTGACACAATCAACACATTATCCTATTTTCATAAGAAGCACTTTTAACACATTTGGTTTCATTTCTAAGGCCTCTAGGTCTTTTAAACCCTACTTGGCCGAAACTCAACAGTATATAAACTTGCTTCAAATAGCCTAAAAGCATAAGAAATCATGCAAGTTTCATAGCATGTATAAAGATAAGCATAATAAACATACATGTGAATTGTGTCTTAGGCTTCCTAGGTTTCTTTCCCTTTTTCTTTTATTTTTCCTCATGGCCGAAACCTACCATTATTTAAACTAGGTTTTAAGTGGCCTAAAGCATGGAAAACCTAAGTAAGTTTCATGGCAAAAATTACTAAGAACATCATATACAAAGTTGGTTCATAAACAAGCTAGGACCCTTGTGATCTTACATGTCATATATCATGTAACTAATTTTCCTATACTCAATTTAAACATGAGAGCATTAAATAACTTTCATATCATAATATCATAGAGGTCTTGAGCATATTAGAATTTTGTTCAAGCTTTTCTAAACTATCCATCTTATCATGGCCGAAAATCTAAAATAAGAGTTCATGAATTTCTAGCAATGTTCAACATGCAATTCTTTAAGAGAACTCTATATTCTATCATACAAACATGATTACTTAAATTTAAAGGTCTTCCTAACCCTAAGCCCTTTTCTTGGCCGAAATAAATAATTTGGATTTCTTTTGGTTCTAAGTAACTTTTAAGCAAGAAAACCAATAAAAGATCCTTAATAGTTCATGGAGAGAATCTTGCATTAGTTTGGTTACACAATATTTTCCCTAACCTCTTTAAAATATTTTTGGCCGAAATTCTAGGGTTAGGCACTCCTCTGATCAAGCATCAATTAGGTATAAAACATGAAGAAAATCCTTCCTACATAGCATAGAAAACATATCATGAAATAAAGACTTGTTTAAACCTTCCTAGATTTGAAAACATTCCTTTAGCCGAATTTTCTAAAATTCTTTCCTAGGTTTTCTAATCCTCATAAAATCCGAAAATCACATAAAAAGGCTTGTACCACAGGTGAGGGGAGGCTTACATCCTTTTCGCTTGTGGATCTAAGGTACGGTGATGAAAGAAGTATCCTCTCCTTCTAGTTCCTTTCCCTTGATTCCCTTGCTTAGTCCTCCTTGTATCTTAGGCTTTCTTAGGAAGAAAACCTTGGCTTTGGGGCCGAAGATGGAGGAGAGGGGGACTGATGGTTTCGGTGAGGGAGAGGAAGAATGAGAGAAAATGAGAGAAAAATAAACTTCTCTTTTCTTACTCCCTTTTATGTTAAGGGGGAAGAGGTGGCAAAGTTGATTTTTTGCGTTCCTTCTCCCTTAGCCTCTTTTTTTCTATTTCCTATTTATTTTATTTATTCATTTATTCTTACCATTCATGATGAAATAAGGGGGAATGAATCCCCTTAATCCCTCTTTAAATTTTCGGCAAAAACAAAGAGGAAGAAGGAGAAAAAGGGAGGAAGGCAAGTTGCCTTTCTCTTGCTCCTTTCTTGTTTTCTTTTGGCTAGCTTTTACTCTTACCTTTATCATGAGTTTCCCTCCTTTGTTATCAACATCTTCTCTCTATCCCAATTGGTTTCTACTAATTAATTCTATGAAATATAACATAAGAGGTTCATGGTTCAATCCTTGACCTCCTCTTCTTTTTATTTCATTTTATTTCTTTTTGCTTCAACTCACTTCCTATTATTTCTCTAAGGAAAAATCCCACATTCATATACTTATCTTACAAACTTAGTGGGTATTACATGGCTGATGTATATTATGTTTGTATCCCAGTTTAAGGTCACCGGTACAGGGGAGATCCTGCCGAAATTTTTCGGTAGAGTCTCCTCATGATTTCGATCATACCGGTTAAGTAGAGTTAGTAGTTAAGTAACGGTCATCCCTTAGAGTGTAATAGTAGTAGTAAGAAGGGTGGTCTTTACATTTGGGATCTACTTAAGGCCTTGGCCTTTTTCTTTCTTTTCTTTATCTTTATTATACTTGTTAATACCTCTAAAACAATGTATCATACAAATTCTAACTTTGAAATGCTTAGATAAACTGAAATTTACACTTGAACATACTATGAGTGAATACATAAACAAATAATTTTGCATACTATAAATAACAAAAATCTGCATGCTACATAACAAAAATCTGCTCTACTACCCATTGAAAAATCTGCACTACTACAAACTAATTTCTGTTATATGATTTAAACTTAGCTTAAGCACAACTAATCATGCATAGTTCTTCTCTTAAATCATTTACGTGATATATTCGGCCTCACTAATAGTGCATGCACAATTTAATCTTCCTAAGGAGACAATGGAAAAATAATGATTTTCTTAAATAATCCAGATTCTAACTCTCACAATTCTTCTCAAGTTGATGTCAAATGAACGGTAAGCACAGTGCCGTTGACACCCAGAAATCCTAGAAACATTTCACTAATCCAACTCTGGAACAAATACAAAGCCATCAAAACTTAACCTAGCACACTTCGAAAGCTTCAACTACGGATCATAGAATCAAATCCGGGTTTGCTACAAGCTCCAAGAGGGGCTGTTATAAGCTTCAACGAGGCTGTTCCTATCTCATACAGAGCACAAAATCAACTAAATTATGCTTGCTGAAGACATAAAACAAAAACCTATATGACTGATTCATTGCTTCAGCAGAATTGCATGGAAGAAAAAAAATAGAAGCTTGGATCTATTCTAACAATCAAGAAAAACTCCAAACTAAAATAATTTCTCATGCTCATTGCCTAGAATTTGTTATAACCTTGTAGTTGATCCGTTCACAGCACATCACAAACATTCACAAACAAAAACCGAACATCACTTGGAGTTAACACATCAAAACAGAATACAAGAAATTCGTCTATGCTTCAATGGAAACTCGAATCTATCACTAGCTTATGAACCATTTCAACAGGAAGTCAGAACTTTGCTTACCCATTACTATTCGGAAGCCAAACCATTCGAAATCTAATCGAAGGAACCAAGGAGAGGAACACGTAACCTCGCAGCTATCCTACTACAGGTGAAAAAGCACTTACTTAAAGCTTCTCGGCGTTCTCCTCATGTCCGCACGTCCTCCTTGAAAAAATTATCATGACGGTGTGAAAGACCCTCGGATTTGGTCCTTGACCGGCCGCCGGAGATGAAACCTAGCTTCGGTTTCGTTTCCGCCCGAGAGAAATCACCGACGCCGCGCACGCGTGAGGGAGAAGAGAGGAATTAGGGGTTCTCGGGCAAAAAGGGAAAACCTAAGTTCCTTTCATATAACTAGGGTATTATGTTATTGCTTAAGAATATTTCACACCTTACCTTTCCACGAAATATTCGCGGAACAGTTGTTGGCTGCGTATTCTGATTAGATTTACATGTTTAGCATTCTAGTATGCATTGTTCTTTTATTATTAGAAGAGCATGAGTAGTTTTACATGTTTAGCATTTCAGTTTGTTATGATTCCTTTACTATTGAATGAACATGAGTAGTCTTCAGTAAGCATTATGTTTTAGCATGTTGCTTTTTGTTATATACATGCTTATCGAGATTTTGTGAGTTAGATAGCGCTTACTAAGCATTTTGCTTATAGATTGCATTTCCTCTTACTGCAGATAAAGGAAGACGAGGAGGAGGTGTGGATGATGTGTGATGCTAGGACTATGGAAGTCTTGGGACTTAGTTTAAGAATTTGTTAGATTAATTCTAAATATAGGTTGATAAGAAAGTGTTGGAGTAAGAAGCTGTATTTTATTTTGTTTCCGCTATTCATGTAACGCCCCGCCCCTCCTGCTAAGGCGACGGGGGTTACTTACACATACATATACATACTTATTACAGTGGAAGTCTTATTTATAGAAGTTAAAAACTACTTTTCTTTTCTTTAAAATCAACATGACTAATCACCTGGACATATAACACCACATAGCATACTTAATATGATTTTTAATTCAAAATGCCCAAACACCAAATTAAATGTCATGGAGTCATAAAGTAGTAACATAACTAGGCATAGTTCTTATTAAACAAAAGCAGGTCTTTCTCCTTTAGCCAAGGTACTACCACACACATCCTTTTAGCCCCTCCTACTGCTCCCTTAGTTCATCCATTCCTTGCCTTTATCTGTGGTACAAGAAAGTAAGATGTGAGCACTCATGGCTCAGTAAGTTCCTTTCCTACTCACAAAAAACCGTATAACATATCAAAAATCACAAGATATAACACATGGAGGAAATTCATTATATCATGCAGCATATCATGGCATATCATAACATAAGCGTAAGGTATCATGGCATAACATAACATAATCATCAATTGCATCTTGACATATCATAACATTATCATAAATATCATGGCATAATCATAAGGTACATGCAAGGTGAATTCATAAACATGTATCATGAAAACATATGCAATATGTCCTTTGAAAACTTATAATATACATACTTAAACATAATCTTAACATGATTAGGGCCCCGGCTTGTACCACATACATAAATGTGCGCGTCCTATGTAGGTCCAAGGTAGCAAGTCTTGAGCCCTACAAGGCATACATACTAGGCCTATTTCTTAGCCCATCGACCTAGGGGCACTTAGGAGCCCATCCCTAACGAGGCCCGTTTCTTAGTCCATCGACCCCGGGGCGCTTATGGAGCCCACCCTTGGTACAAGCCATACATAAAGTAAAATAGCATGTTTTTACATATCATGGTTCTTATCTTTTCTTGTACATCGTGTCACTTACCATATCATACCATATAGACTTTTGGGCGCACAGCTCATCATGATGGTATGTAAAGATTTGGGCACACATCATATCATATATTTTATGCATAAAATTGGGCAGACAGCACATCATATATTTCATGCATAAATTAGGCACACAACTCAACACATATATCATGGATAAATTTGCACATAGCTTCATCATAAATAATACACACCATAGTATAAGGGTTTCCATCATGTTTAGATCATAAGTGTGCATAATTAAACATAGAAGCATAGCAATCTCAAAATCATGGCATATAAGATACATGGAACACATAATTCGATCTCTAACCCTAATGTCTTTTAGTGGCCGAATCATATAGGTTGGGTTTTTGGTAAAACTTCATCCCAACATGTGAACCCTAAGTAAGCACCATTTCTTATACCATAATAACTATCATGAGAAAGTTTAGGTAGAGTTCTAGTTTACTTAAACTTACAACTTATCATTGCCGAAACTTATCAAGCATACATTGGGTTAAAAACTATCATTCAAGCTTGTGAACCCTAAACAACTTTCATAGCAAAAATATCAAGGAATAACATGAGCATAGTTGAGTTAGGTTCTAAGTTTCCTAAGCCCTAAATCCTGAAGTGGCCGAAACTTGTAGGGCTTAAAATTAGGGTTTAAGTGCCCTAAAAGCATGAAAACCTTAACAACTTTCATAGCCAATATATCAAGGAATAACATGAGTATAGTTGAGTTAGGTTCTAAGTTTCCTAAGCCCTAAATCATGAAGTGGCCAAAACTTGTAGGGCTTAAAATTAGGGTTTAAGTGCCCTAAAAGCATGAGAACCTTAAACAACTTTCATAGCAAAAATATCAAGGAATAACATGAGCATGATTGAGTTAGGTTCTAAGTTCCCTAAGCCCTAAATCATGAAGTGGCCGAATGATATAGAGCATGAATTTAATTTCCATACATCAATAAACATAAGCACATTGGATTAGCTACATAACATTTCATCAAGGAGATCATGAGCATCTTAGATTTGCTTTAAATTCTCCTAGGCTTTAAAAAAAATCCAAACCTAACCGAAACTTCATGGATATGAATTAGAGTTTAACTTAACATATAATCATGGGCATATCATAATAGTTTCATGTCTTATCTTAAGGAGATCTTGGCATACTTAGTTTTAAATTAAAGCCCTCCTAGGCCTTTAGTTCTACCATGGTCGAATACTCATGAATCTAAGTTCTACCAAACATTTTAACATAGATAAATCCTTACCATAAAATACATGCTACAAGAGAAATATCAAGCATATTAATTTTAGATCCTTTCATTCTCTAAGTCCTTCCTTTGGTCTTATCTTGTTTAGAATTTCTTCTTGATGTTTTCTTAACTTTTTCATGTGACCGAATCTTCATAGAAAAATTAAGAGCTATTGTACCACAGGTAAGGGGAACTTACATCCTTTCGCTTGTGGTTTTCCTTAGAGAGAAAAGTGTTCTAGGTGATAAGGAAGGTGGAAGCTTCTTCTTCTTGTAACTCCTTTTGTTTCCTTTGCTTGTAAGGGCTAGAACTTGAAGTTTTCTTCTCGGAAATTAGCTTTCTTGGAGAAGAACTTAACTTAGAAATTGGTATGAGGAGAGGAAAGGGGTTCCTTGGTTCGGTGAGAATGAAGAAGGGAGAAGGAGGAAGAAGAAAATGAATTAAATCCTTTGTTTTTCTTCTCTAACCCTTTTTATCCCTTTGCCAAATGAAACATGTCCCCATTCATTCCCTCAACTCCTCTTTTCCCTCACTCCTTTAATTCCCACGAAAATAGAGAGAGGGAGGGGAGTAGACAATCCCTCTTTTGCTTGCTCCCTTTTCTTAACCAAGAGGGAAAAGAAGGTAAGCAACTTGGTTTTCTCTTGTTCTTTTTGCTTAGTTTTCTTTTCTCCTTTAACAAAATTTTTCATTCCTTTCTATCCAATCATTTCTCCTTATCCTAATGGTTATCATTCATCAATTTATCTCTCCATCAATTGTGGGAGGTTCAACGTTCAAATCCTTGACCTCACCTTTTCTTGTTCTAGATTTTCTTTTGTTTTTTTTTTCATTTTCCTTTTTCTCTTATTCTTTTCATTTCTATGCTCCAAAGAAAATAATATTCATATACTTATCTTATAATTTCGTGGGTGATACAATTCATTACTTGCATGATTTGATTTTATTAAATTACGTGGTGATATTATTTCTTTTGTGTGTCTGATATATTTCCCAGCCACCTGTGGCTGATGTATATTATGTTTGTATCCCAGTTTAAGGTCGACGGTACAGGGGAGATTCTGCCAAAATTTTTCGGTAGAGTCTCCTCGTGATTTCGATCATACCGGTTAAGTAGAGTTAGTAGTTAAGTAACGGTCATCCCTTAGAGTGTAATAGTAGTAGTAAGAAGGGTGATCCTTACATTTGGGATCTACTTAAGGCCTTGGCCTTTTTCTTTCTTTTCTTTATCTTTCTTATACTTGTTAATACCTCTAAAACAATGTATCATATAAATTCTAACTTTAAAATGCTTAGATAAACTGAAATTTACACTTGAACATACTATGAGTGAATACTTAAACAAATAATTTTGCATACTATAACTAACAAAAATCTGCATGCTACATAACAAAAATCTGCTCTACTACCCAGTGAAAAATCTGCACTACTACAAACTAATTTCTATTATATGATTTAAACTTAGCTTAAGCACAACTAATCATGCATAGTTCTTCTCTTAAATCCTTTACGTGATCTATTCGGATTCACTAATAGTGCATGCACAATTTATTCTTCCTAAGGAGACAATGGAAAAAAAAAGATTTTCTTAAATAATCCAGATTCTAACTCTCACAATTCTTCTCAAGTTGATGTCAAATGAACGGTAAGCACAGTGCCGTTGACACCCAGAAATCCTAGCAACATTTCACTAATCCAACTCCGGAACAAATACAAAGCCATCAAAACTTAAGCTAGCACATTTCGAAAGCTTCAACTACAGATCATAGAATCAAATCCGGGTTTGCTACAAGCTCCAAGAGGGGCTGTTCTAAGCTTCAACGAGGTTGTTCCTATCTCATACATAGCACAAAATCAACCAAATTAAGCTTGCTGAAGACATAAAACAAAAACCTATATGACTGATTCATTGCTTCAGCAGAATTGCATGGAAGAAAAAAAGAACAGAAGCTTGGATCTATTCTAACAATCAAGAAAAATTGCTACTGTAAACTTAAAATCTTAATAATTTCTCATGCTCATTGCCTAGAATTTGCTATAACCTTGTAGTTGATCCGTTCACAGCACATCACAAACATTCACAAACAAAAACTGAACATCACTTGGAGATAACACATCAAAACAGAATACAAGAAATTCGTCTCTGCTTCAATGGAAACTCGAATCTATCCCTAGCTTATGAACCATTTCAACAGGAAGTCGGAACTTTGCTTACCCATTACTATTTGGAAGCCAAACCATTCGAAAACCAATCGAAGAAACTACTCTTACTGCAGGTGAGAGCACTTACCTTGCTGTTCTTGAACTCACAGCCAGAAAAATTGCTTCTAGGGTTCGGAGGAGCCCACGATCTCAGCGTTCTCCTCGTGTCCGCGCGTCCTCCTTGACAAGATGATCACGAAGGTGTGAAAGACCCTTGGATTTGGTCCTTGACCAGCCGCTAGAGATGAAACCTAGCTTCAGTTTCGTTTCCGCCCAAGAGAAATCGCCGACGCCGCGCACGTGTGAGGGAGAAGTGAGGAATTAGAGGTTCTCGGGCAAAAAGGGAAAACCTAAGTTCCTTTCATATAACTAGGGTATTCTGTTATTGCTTAAGAATATTTCACACCTTACCTTTCCATGAAATATTCACGGAACAGTTGTTGACTGCGTTCTGCTTAAGGTGCGGCTCGTTGGTTCGAATCTTGGCTGCAACCATTTTTCTTCCTATTTATTTCCTATTCATTAACTACTGCTTAAATAGAATATTTCTCCTTCTTTAATGAGAAACGCCCGCAGGAACAGTTGTTCAGCTGGATTCACTTAAGGCTTGGTTCGGCCGGAGGTCACGGGTTCGAAACTCGGCTTGGACATTTTTTTGTCAAAATTTCTTTCGTTTAGTAAAAATACCAAACGACCTCCAAAAATTGAATAAAAATATACTAAAAATTTCTAAAAATCTCTAGAATTTTTCTAAAGTATTTCTAAATAGTTTTAAGAGCATTTAGAACTCCTAATGAGGAAAATTGGGCCATTACACCATAGATCTATATATACTTTTCTAACAAGCCCAATAATAAGATAGTCTCTCCCTTAGTTAATAAGTTATATATTGTCATTTGTAATTTGGTTTGAAATTAGCCAAATCCAATATGTAGGTCAAGTCACTCTAAAAGAATGTAGAAGTTCTTAAGGATAAGACTACCCTAAGCACTTCAAATGAATAAGTTCAAAATGGAACTTCAACACAAGACCTACAACTTGAGTAATAAAATTCCTTTGAAAATTGAAGTTGAAGAACTAAAAGGATCATTAAAATGGTTAACTTCGATCTCCAAGTCCCTTAATATATTACTCGAAACACAAAGGATTATATACAATTGATCTTCACACGCTTATAAGCCTAAGAAATGATTCAAAATCATATCTATTATTAGTTAATGAATTGCTAGAAATCAAGGCTATCCATGGGTCCCTAAATCAATCATGAGTATTTAAGTTGGACTAAATCAATATTGAATCCATAATGGTTATATTCATTACCTATATAAACCATATCAAAGTTATAATTCAGAGAGACCCAATAGAAAAAATAATTTTTTTGTTAGATAAAATTGCATGATTGTATCATTTGTTACATTTATTATGCATCCTTAGTTTATTTTTTACTTAACTTAGCATGGCTAGGTAAGAAAATAGTTAATTTGATACTTAACAACCTAGTGTTAGGATGTGGTGATATCATAGTAAAATAGAATAGCAAATAATAAGTGAATCCAAATTTATGATTTTATTTGGTGAATTTAGTTGAGAGAAGTTAATCGGGGATAAACGGGGGCCCGGGAAAGCTGTTTAGGCTACCCATTTAAGCGAGGAAAAGTTTTTATTTTTCTTTTCCTATTTTATTTTTCCTTATTTTTATTCCTGTTTTCTTTTCCTTCCCTCGACGCCGAACCGTGCCATTTCTTTCCCCTCCCGCGCGTGCCGAAGCCGACGCCGAGCCCTAACCGCCGGCCGGCGGTTTCTTCCTCGCCGAAGTTTTAAACCCCTCGGCACTTCTTCTTCCCTTCTTCTCTCCCCGCGCGTGCCTGCGGAGCCTCACCCGACGACTCCACAGCCCGACGGCTGTGCCCTAATGGCCGACGCACCCCTCGGTGCCCTAGCCACCCGGCGCCGCCGATCGCCTTCTTCTCTTTTTCCCTCGCTGTGGAGATTCCGGAGCCACCACAGCCGACGGCCGAGACTCTCTGCCCTAGCTGACTTCACCCTCGCCCCTCTCAGTCGATTGTCTGCCGCAACCCATAGTGCGCCTCCGACCAACGCCGGCGATTAGGTTTTGCCGAGCCCTAGATTTCCACTGCCGGGTTCTTTCTTCATCCATCGCAGCAACTATTTCAGCTTTGGGTAAGATTGATCTATATAAGAGTTAATTTGAGTATATGGCTTGGAGGTCAATTGTTTCTTACTGCACAACTTCGATAGTGGGTTTCCCGAATCGCGTGCAACAGTAGAGTGCTGCTGGTCAGATACAAGAATCGTCAAAGAGGAAGCGATTGACACCGATTTAGGTAAGACGTGGTTGATATCAGATTTGGTAGGGATTGGAGTTGTGTTTATGTATATGGGTGCATTGATCATTTAGTAGTAAACTTTAAATATGGATTTGTGATTTTTACTGATTCATGTAGGTTGGATAATTGTAGCATGCCAGTGTAGAAGGGATACAAATTGACTAAGTGTGAATTAGGTTTATGTTCATGTGTTAATTAGGTTTTTGCCATAATTCTGGGTTAGAGATTTTTATTTAGCTATTTATTGGAATTGTAGCTAAATAAAATATATCTATATGTTCGATACAGGACTTTGACGCGAGACGCGTATCTCAACTACCAGTTTGGACTTTTCGATTGGAGGCGGGTACTTTGACTTATGTCTTCGGATATGCATAATAATGTGTTTAACATATATCAATAATTGTGTTATCCATTTGTTTCGGTTGGTCACTACATGATCTGTTACATGTTTGCTTGTTTACTTATTATGCACTGCACGTTATAATTTACCTGATCATACATGATTTAGGTAGTGACCCAACCATATTATACATTATATTCAGGACCTAGGGTTTATTTGATACCCTATCTGTTTGTGTACCTTCCATCTGATACATTGACTTGTGGTACACCTTTTATTTATGTATGGATCTTGCTATGCTATTCATGATATTGCCATGTTTAGTGACATGCATCATCTTGCATGATTGCATGCTGTGCGATTGTCTGCTCCATTATTGTTGAGCACATCTGTAACGACCACCCTTTTTACTACTACTACTACCTAAGAGTGATCGTTACTTAACTACTAACTCTACTTAACCGGTATGATTAAAATAACAAGGAAATCCTACCGAAAAATTTCGGCAGAATCTCCCCTGTACCGGTGACCTTAAACTGAGATACATACATAATCTATACAGCCACATGCGGCTGGAACATGTAATAGACTCTCACACAGTTTAATAAATCCAAAACAAAAGAGAACAACAACAGAAATCATCACAAAAGATTACAATTCTTCTACTATGTCCTAATCACATCAGACATACCATATACAATCTCAAATACTAAAATGCGGAAACTTAATAATGAATTACAACTTCTTACTTCCAAATTTTCTTATCATCCTAAATAAAGAATTAATCTAAACAAATTCATAACTAAGTCCCAAGGCTTCCATAGTCCTGGCATCACACATACTTTGAACACCTCCTTGTCGCCTTCCTTTCTATATCTTTTCCTTTCATGTATCTGCAGTAAGAGGAAGTGCAATCTATAAGCAAAATTTGCTTAGTAAGCGCTATCTAGCCCACAAAAACTCGATATGCATGTGAATATACTGAAAACTAAAACTGAATGCTCAAAAGGAAAACTACTCATGCTCATCTACTAGTAAAGAACAGTAAACTAATCTAAATAACATGCTAGCATAAAAGAAAACTCAACTTGCTGATTTTAAAACAAAGTGAAACTTAATTCATCTGTTCTAAACTTATCCTTTAATACTTTATAGTTATGTAAAACTTGCTTTACTTGTTCAAAAACTTATACTTATAATACTTCAAAATAATAATCAACTTCTTCTTGGGCCCGACAACTGTACTTGCTATGCGCGCATCCCTAACCAGACCCGAGATAGCTAGTCCCGAATCTAGTAGGGTTTACTAGGTTATCTAAACCTAGGGACCGACTATGGGAGCCCAGCCCAAGGACTAGTGAGAGTCCTGTATACTAGGTTATCTAAACCTAGGGACCGACTATGGGAGCCCAACCCAAGGGCTACTGAGAGTCCTGCATACTAGGTTATCTAAACCTAGGGATCAACTATGGGAGCCCAGCCCAAGGACTACTAAGAGTCTAGTACAGTGCCACTGATAAAAGTAAAATATTTGTTATCTTTTAATACTTCTAATATATAATGTCTTGGCATTTTAATAAGCACCTTGTGTGCCAAAATCTCTAAAGTCTTGACTTTGGGATCTACTTAAGGCCTTGGCCTTTTTCTTTCTTGTCTTTATCTTTCTTATACTTTTCTTATTAAAGAATGCCCCTTACAAAACTGAAATGTTTAAACAAATTCTAACATTGAAATGCTTAAACAAAAATCTGCATACAAAGTTTAACATAAATCTGCATGCTAAGCTTAACTAAAATCTGCATATTAAGCTTATCTAAAATCTACATACTAAGCTTAACAAAATCTGCATACTATGCTTATCTAAAATCTCCATACTAAGCTTATCTAAAATCTGCATACTAAGCTTAACAAAATCTGCATACTAAGCTTAACAAAATCTGCATACTAAGCTTATCTAAAATCTGCATACTAAGCTTAACAAAATCTGCATACTAAGCTTAACAAAATCTGCATACTTTTAATAAAATTCTTCATGCTACTAATAAACCAACACCGCATTCATCCTATAACCCTCTAAATCTGTTTAGAGAATTAGCCATCATGAGGAAACCGATATAACATTGTAATCAAGTGAAAGCACACAAATCTGTCCAAATCCTAATTCAATACTGCTTATGCTATTCTAGTAATAAAGAAACTACACATGCTTTACTAATAACAAATAAGAAAGTCCAACAACATGCTAAATCATAAGACTAAAGAATCTAACTCACATGCCTTAACTATGCCAAGTTAAACTTGCTGTAATACTTTAACATAAAGACCTATACACAAAAACTTATTCACAACTTATGTTTTTATAGAGTAAAGGAAACCTTTAAGCATGCTTTACCACTGACACTTCAATAAATCTACAGAATCTTTAGGCAACTCTGTACTGTACAGCAGCTCCAAAGAGGACTGCTCTAAGCTTCAAATGAAGTTGTTCATACTAATATAGAAAATTCTCTAAACAATAACATAGTTGGAAACATACGCAACTTCTATTGTGACTAGAACATGATAGCATAGTAAGCACAAATCTGAACCTTACTAGCCACTTTAATCCGAATTAATACAAGGCTACATAAACTACTAAATCTGCAAATCTAACAAAAAGGAACCATCTAATCACATGCTTAAACTATACTATTTACTTCTTTTCTTTGTGATTTACGGTAGCAAACAAGCAAGAATCCAGCACAACCTTAAAACTAAATTATGCAACATTAATTGTTCTTCATGCTCTAGGACAACAAAATCTGAATTCTAGCTACAAAGCTTGAGGTAAAACCACATGCTTGAACTCTACCCATTCTGATCTTTCTTTAAAGGTCACGGCAGAATCAATGAATCCCATGGTCAACGAATAAAATTCACAAAAACTTAGCTGCGCTAGAAACCAAAACAGGATTCAAATCCAACCACACTGCATCAAAACCCGAACTGCCCAACAAGCTCCGAGAGAAACAAGAAGCTAACAAAAATCCGAGCTACCCTACCGTAGGTGAGAAAATGCATACCTTCATTCCCTTGACTCACAGCCGAAGGAGAAACCTTCTAGTGCTTCTAGGGCTCGGAAGATTGAAATTTCTGGCTCCTCTTCGTGCTCTCCGTTTCTCCTCGACGAGAAAAGCTTAAGGAGGTGAAGAAACCCCTCAGAGAACCTCAAGCCGACGCCGGAGAAAACCCTAATCTCGGCTTCGGTTTCGCTCGGGCAAAAATCGCCGCGCACGCGAGAGGAGGAAATCGCGAGCGAGAGAAGAAAGGATTCGGGAGAAATTAGGGCTGGGGAAATTCTCAAGCCCTAAGTTCCTTTTATAACTCTGGTATTTCTGTTAACTTAAGGTTATTTCGCTACCAACTCTTTCGCGAAATATACGCGGAACAGTTGGTTGGCTGGGTTTTGACCGAGCCAAAAAGCCCGGGGTTCAATTCTCGACTGCTACCCCTTTTTCTTCCTTTTATTTCTTTGTTATTAATTCTTATTACTTAAATAAATCTCTTCCTTTATCTGTTCAAGTAACAACTGCTAGCCCAGTTGGTTAGCCTGCTTTTAACCGAATCAAAGGTTTGGGCTTGGATTCCTTCGTTGCGCACTTTTATTTCCAATTTATTTTACTGTTCCTAACTACTACATAAATATATATCGCTCCATATATGTTTAACAAAACATCCGTAGACCAGATGGTTGGGCTGAGTTCGTTAAGACTTGGGTTCGGGTTCGTGATCTCGGGTTCAATACCCGGCTTCAACATATAATATTTTTTTTCTTTTTTTAAACTTCTTCCTCTTGGTAAAAATACCAAACGAAGCCCAAAAATTGCATAAAAATACTCTATAAATTTCTAAAAATCTCTAAAATTTTTCTAAAGTATTTCTAAATATTTTAAAGTACTTTTAGGACTTCTAATGAGGAAAATTGGGTCGTTACAACATCGCATGTTACATGTATCTGTACACACCACCACTCATGGGTTAGTTGTAACACCCATAAAGTACTTAGCGAGATTTTAGATATTTTTATCATGAATAAAAATAGGCCTTATGTGGAATTTGCAAAAAAATAATAAAAATAAAAATAGAACAAAAAAGAGAGATGACCAAGGCTTGAACGTTGGATCTCTTACTAGATATATGCATGTGTTAACCAATAGGCCAAGAGAAATTATTATTAAAGAAAGAAGTGACAATATAGTTAAGGGTAAGAAAAGAGATTTTTCATTGAGAAGGAGAAGTTAGAGTTGCCTCCCCCTCTCAAAAAGAAAAGAGGATTTTTACTTCCTCTTTTTCATTAAGGAGAAGTAAAAGAAAGGAGAAGGAAAAGTACATTTTCCCCTCCTCCTCTCATGATGAATAAAAGGGGAATTTAAGAAGAAAACTCATTTTCTTCTCTTCCTCCTCCCTCCTCTTCCTCACCGTGACCAAGGACCTTCCCCTACCTCTCCTTGCCGAAACCCAAAAACAAAGAAGACCCCTCTCTAGGAAGGCTCCACAAGCAAGTTCCCTTTTCCTTAAGCGAATAAGGATGTAAGTATTCCCTCACCTGTGGTACAAGTTGCTTACGGTATTTCTCGAAAGATTTGAACTCTTAGAATTAGAAATAAAAAGAAGAGAAGAAACCATGCTTATGAACTTTAGTAGGTTATGATATGAATTTAGTTAGAAAGGAAATTATGTGTGTGATGTTAAGCTTGATCTTCTTATTAAGATGTTTATTAACCTTCTCTCTTTTTTTATAAGTTTCGGCCATGATAAAAATATAGGGTTCATGAGGCTTAAAACCTAATCTATCTTGCTCATAGATTTATTTATGATGTGTTATGAAATTTGCTAGAGATTCATGTTCATATGTTATCTAAAATTTATATTCTTGCTTGAAGAAAGTTTCGGCCATGATAAAAATATAGGGTTCATGAGGCTTAAAACCTAATCTAACTTGCTCATAGATTTATTTATGATGTGTTATGAAATTTGCTAGAGATTCATGTTCATATGTTATCTAGAATTTATGTTCTTGCTCGAAGAAAGTTTCGGCCATGATAAAAATATAGGGTTCATGAGGCTTAAAACCTAATCTAACTTGCTCATAGATTTACTTATGATGTGTTATGAAATTTGCTAGAGATTCATGTTCATATGTTATCTAGAATTTATGTTCTTGCTTGAAGAAAGTTTTGGCCATGATAAAAATATAGGGTTCATGAGGCTTAAAACCTAATCTAACTTGCTCATAGATCTATTTATGATGTGTTATGAAATTTGTTAGAGATTCATGTTCATATGTTGTTTAGAGGCTATGTTTTTGCTTGAGGAAGTTTCGGCCATGATGGAAATATTAGGGTTCATGAAACTCAAAACCTAATTTAGTATGATCATAGACCTCCATGTGATATGTTATGAAATTTACTAAGAAGATTTATGTTTACATGTTGTTCATAAGTTCATGTCTTAGTTGTGAAGTTTCGGCCATGATAGTGATTTAGAGTTTCATAAAGCTCTAAACCTAATTTAGCATGTTCATAGGCTTCCTTGTGATATGTTATCAAATTGGCTAGGTATTCATGTTAAAAGATTTATTAAAAGTCTACTTCTTGTTGCATGATGTTTCGGCTATGATAATTTTTAGGGTTCATGAAGCTCAAAACCTAAGTTAGTATGCTCATAGGTTTCTTGATGATATGTTATAAAATGGGATAGAAACTTGTACTTATATGTTGCTTAGAAGTTCATTTCCTACATGATGGAGTTTCAGCCATGATGAATCCTTAGGGTTCATGAAGCTCCAAACCTAATTTTGTGTGCTTATAGACTTCTTTATGGTATATGATGGAATTAGCTAGGTGTTCATGTTACATGTTGTTTAGAAGTGTATATTCTTGGCTTATGAAGTTTCGGCCATGATAAGAATTTAGGGTTTCATAAAGCTCAAAACCTAATCTAGCATGCTCATAGACTTCCTTATGATATGTTAGCAATTTGGCTAATTATTTATGTTCATGTGTTGCTTAGAAGTTTACTTCTGATTATATGATGTTTCGGCTATGATAAGGTGTTAGGGTTCATGAAACTCAAAACCTAATTTAGTATGTTCATAGACTTTTATGATATGTTATGAGATTTGCTAAGTATTCATGTTGTATGTGGCTTAGGAGTATTCTTTTGTTATGAACTTTTGGCCATGACTATAACTTAGAATTCAAGAAAGTTTTAAACTTAAACTTAGCAAGCCATGAATTTGTTTATGATATGTTTTATGTTTAAGTGTGCATGCTTTATGATAAGATCAGTAACATGTTGATTATGTATGTTATGAATTATGCTTGAGATGATCCTTATGATGATTATGTACTCAAGCATGTATGATTTCAATATGTTGCATGCTCATCCATGTAAGCTTATGAACCAAGCATGATAATGGTTTTATATGATGGCCATGTGCCAAGAATGCATGCCTTATGATATGATAAGAAAATGGCAAGGATTTGGTTCCCTTAAGTTGGGATTAAGAGCACTCTTCATGATTAAGACAAGAGCAAGCCATTTATGATGATATGATATGACAATTATGATGATATGATATGCATGACATGTACTTTACTTTGTATGGCATGTACCAAGGGTGGGCTCCATAAGCACCCCTAGACCGACGGACTATGAACGGGCTAGTAAAAAGGGATGGGCTCCTTAGTACGCCCCTAGACCGACGGACTATGAACGGGTCTAGATCCCTAGTAGGTTCTGGGCTAGCTACCCTGTCCTAGGGATTGCGCGCATTTATGTATGTATGTGGTACAAGCCGGGCCCTCATGATGATGATATTATGTTTAAGTATTAAAAGATATGTATAAAGACATTTTGCACTCAACATGGCATATGTTTTAAAAAGGCATTTTGCATAATGCACTCATGCTTATATGATATGTTCCTTTCTATGTTTCATGATATGTTGTGCTCCTCATGATTTACCTCATATGATTACCTTGTTTATGATATGTTAGAAACATGATTCATAAGAATATGTTATGATAAGAAACTATGCTCACCTATTGATGATTATGATTTTTCATTGATGATATGCTTGTATGATTATGCTTGAGATACGAATTTTGTGAGTAGGAAAGAATCATACTGAGCTCGTGTGCTCATAGCATACTTCCTTGTACCACAGATAAAGGCAAGGGATGGATGACCTAAGGGAGCTGCAGGAGAGACATGGAGGTGTGCGCGGCAGTGGCTCGGCTAAGACAAATAAGACCTGCTATAATGTTTTGTTATGTTTTACATGAACCATTGTAATTATGTTACATTCCAGTATATCTCTATGACATTTCCGCTGCTTTTTGTTATAAGAAAGAATTTTTGAATATGTATGTATCCTGGAATAGTTAAGTAAGTCAGTAGCCCCGTCCCTTTGAGTAGCAGGGAGGGCGGGCGTTATAGTTTTGTATCAGAGCGAGGTTAGCCTTCCCACTGCACACACATCGAGTCTCTTTCTGCAGCTCCAAGTAAGAAATTATTTTTATGCTTAGTAAGCTTTCGTTACGATGTTTATGCTCAGTCTAATTATTTCTTTTATGTTTATGCTCAGTTTATCTATTTATTTCTTTTATGATGCTTATGCTCAGTTTATTTATTTATTTTATGATGCTTATGTTCAGTTTATTTAGTTATTTCTTTTATGCTTATGCTCAGTTATTTATTTATTTTATTCATAATGTTTATGCTCAGTTTATTTAATTATTTTATTTATGGTACTCTAATAGTATGCATGCTTACTTTATTCTTTTAAGTCACAATTTTAGTTTAGGTTGCATGATGGTAAGTTAGGGATGATAATAACACAACAAACTTACAGCTAATTAGAAATGACATTAACCTTTCGTTAGTCCGGTTAGGAATGATAATAACTTACGCTAGCTATGTTGTCATTAATGAAGATAAGGATGGCTAGAAGACGTAATACCAGAGTAGAGGAAACAACACCTCCACCTGATTTGATGCATGTAGTTACCGAGCTCCAGCATCAAGTTACGGAACAGCAGCAAATGATCACTGCTCTGCTAAATCAACAAGGAAATCCTGTTACCCCGCCAGGACACCAGAATGTAGTACCAGTAATATCTACAGCTGTTCCAATACCACCGGCACCTGCACCACCGGTAGGCCCAGCTCCAGTGGTTCGTCAGGAGGCATATATGATAAAGTGGCAGAGACTGAAGCCAGAAACTTTCTCCGGAAACTGTGAACCATGGGGCGCACAGGCTTGGTTCAAGACTGTAGAGAGCATAGTGGAGTTACTGGATTGGCCGGAGCACGAGAAAGTCAAATGTGCATCGTTCTGCCTTACGGGCGATGCCAGAATGTGGTGGGATCGAGTCAAAGCAAAACGACAGATAAATCAGATGAGATGGACCGACTTCGAGACAGAATTTTTCGAAGAATTTTTCCATATGCGAGTCACAAATAAACACTATGATGAATTCACCGAGTTTCAGCAAGGTGATCTATCTGTCAATGAGGCCGTTAAGAGATTCAACCGCCTAGCACGCCTGTGCCCAGAATTGGTCAGTACAGAGAGAGAAAGAGTCAGACTTATGTTGAAGATGCTCAGACTTGAGATAGCCTTGAACGTGGCCGGCGGAGTTAATAGACCGCAGACCGCCGAAGAATTAATCAGCAGCGCCCTGAGCACGGAACACTATCAGAAGGCAATGAAAGAGGGCAAGAATCATACTCAGTCAGGAGGACATAAATCACAAAGTAACCGAACCAGCTGGAAAGGAAATCCCAGTGGCAAGAGGAAGCAATGGGGTGATTCCAAGAGTGGTCCAGCCAGCAAGCAACTCATGTTCCCTCAATGTACTACTTGCGGAAAGAAGCACCCAGGGGTATACCGTATAGGTACAAACAGATGCTACAACTGTGGGATGAAAGGACATTTGGCTCGGAATTGTCCAACTCAGATCCAGACACCTATTCCTCCGTAGGTTCCGAACAAAGGTGTACTTCCACAGCTACACATGATGCAAGCTGCAATAGAAGGCCCGAAGATAAGTCAAGGGAGACTGGAAGCTCCGCCAATAGCGACGGATGTCAGAATTTTCTCCATCACCAAGGAGGATGCGGCCAATGCTTCCACGGTCGTCACAGGTCAGATAATTGTCTTTAATCAGTATGCTACTGTACTATTTGACACCGGGGCAACCCACTCGTTTATTTCTACACCTTTCACGGGGAAGATAGACATGCCACCCCAACCCTTGGATTGCAAATTTTTAACGACATTACCTTCTGGAGATGTGATGCCATCCACCCATGTACTGCGAGTCGCACCTTTCAGAATTGCAGACAGAGAACTCTGCTGTAATCTGATAGTGCTGGATATGCAGGATTATGATATTATACTGGGCATGGATTTCCTGAGTAAATACGGAGCTTCGATAGAGTGCGGAAAAAGAAGAGTAATTTTCTGGCCTGAAGCAGAACCAACCTTCGAATTCATTGGAGGAAACAAGAAAGAAGTTAAAAAGTTCTTATCAGCTTTAAAGGCACAAAAGATGTTAGACAGTGGCTGCACTGGGTTTCTAGCACATGTAATAGATACAAATCAGGAAAGGGAACTGAAGCCAGAAGATGTCAAAGTCGTATGCAACTACCCAGAGGTATTTTCGGATGAACTACCAGGGTTAGCACCTGACCGGGAAATCGAGTTCGGAATTGAATTAGTTCCTGGTACAAGGCCGATCTCTAAAGCACCTTACCGTATGGCGCCGGTCGAATTAGAGGAACTTCAAAAATAGTTACGGGAGTTGCTTGACAAGGGACTTATCCGCCCTAGTCACTCACCATGGGGGGCTCCGGTACTATTTGTTAAAAAGAAGGATGGGTCTATGCGAATGTGTATAGATTATCGAGCACTGAATAAAGTTACAATCAAGAACAGATATCCCTTACCAAGGATTGACGATTTGTTCGACCAGTTGAAGGGGGCCACTGTTTTCTCCAAGATTGACTTGAGATCTGGCTATCATCAAGTGAGGGTGAAACAAGATGATATACCAAAAACGGCCTTCCGGACAAAATACGGACACTATGAGTTCGTAGTAATGCCCTTCAGAGTGACAAATGCTCCTGCTCTATTCATGGACCTGATGAACCGGGTATTCTCAATATATCTTGACAAATTCGTGGTTGTTTTTATCGATGATATTCTCATTTATTCAAGAACCCAGGAAGAGCATGCCAAACACCTGGAAATAGTATTACAAATTCTCCGGGAAAAGCAATTATATGCGAAATTCTCCAAATGCGAATTTTGGCTCGACCGGGTATCTTTCTGGGTCATGTTATCTCTAAGGATGGAGTAATGGTAGACCCAACCAAGATCGAAGCTATTAGCAACTGGAATAGGACAAGGAATGCCAGCGAAATCAGGAGTTTCCTCGGACTAGCAGGTTATTACCGGAAGTTCGTAGAGGGTTTCTCCAGAATTGCAGTGTAACACCCACAAAATTATAAGATAAGTATATGGGTGTTAGTTGCTTTAGAGCATAAAGGTTAGAAGAATCAAAAAGAAAAAGAAATAAGAGAAATAAAAGAAGAGGTGAAAGTTTGAACCTTGAACCTCTCACAAAGGATAGAAATAAAATTATGTATGATAACCACTAGGATAATGAATAACATGTGAATTGGAAATGATGGAAATTGTAGTTAAAAGTAAAGATATAATTAAGTGAGGGAACAAGAGAAAATGAAGTAACTTTCTTCCCCTTGTTTACCTCTTGGTTAAGAAAAAGGAGTAGCAAAAGACAAGTTGTCTTTCTTCCTTTTTCTTCTCTATTTTCATGGAGTTTAAGAGAACAATGAAGAGAAGAGTTAAGGGGAAGGAATGAAGACATATTCTCATTAGAAAGATACATGCATGAATTAAGGAGGAAAGGAAGCAAAGTTCATCTTTGTAACTTCCACCCACTTAGCATAAAAAGGAAAGGAACTAAAGGATTTCATTTTTTTCCTTCTCCCTCACCCTTGCCGAAACTAGAAGCCTCCTCCCTCATTTCCACAAGCCAAGTTTAGGTTTCTCCCTAAGAGAAAACTAAACTACAAGAAGGAGCCTTCAAGGTGTACCCTTCCAAGCAAGAGAAATCAAAAGGAGTGCTAGAAGAAGAAGCTCCCTTCTTCCTCTTCACCAAGGGTACCAATTCTTTAAAGATTTACAAGTGAACACTAGGTAAGCTTCCCCTCACCTGTGGTACAATAGTTTATATGGTTTTCCATGAAGATAGATCGCTTAAAAACCTAGGACTTGCTTTATGAAAAATTCGGCCAAAACAAGAAGAAGAGCCTAAGAAATTTGTAACTAGATATGCTCATTATTTTTCTTGTGACATGTATTTTTATGTAAGAGGTTAATCTAAGGTTTCCACGCTAGAATAAATAATGAAAACTTAGATCCATAAGCCTTAGACTCTCGGCCAAGCATGAACAAGAAGACTAGGTAAGTTTAAGACTCAAACTAAGCATGTTTCCTTATTCTTGTGTTATGTACCCTATGATAATGAGGTTGTTAACTTTTTCTCTTACTTGTATGTTGTTTGAAACTCCATTTCCATGCTCATGAATATTCGGCCATGGAAGAAGTAAAGGCCTAGGAGAGTTTTAAACCTAAAACTAAGCATGCTAAGATTTCTCCTAAGACAAGACATGAAGCTAAAATGTTATGCCATGATTGTATGTTAGTTATGAATCTTATTTCATGCTTATGAAGATTCGGTTATGATGAGATTTGAAGTCTAGGAAAGTTTAAACCAAGGCTAGGAGGCTCATGACCTTCTTGATAAATGATATGAAACTAGTTGATGTTTTTATGGTTGCTTGTTACATAGAATTTTGGTTACATGTAACTTTCGGCCACACTAAGTTTTAAAGCTAGGATGTGTAGATTTTTAACTAAGTTTACTCATGTTGTTCCTTGTTATGATGCCATGAGAATTGGGTAGGGTTTCCATGCTTTTAGGCCATATGAAAAACAAAACCAAGCTCACATGTTTCGGCCACCTTTAGATTAAAGGCCTAGGAAAACTTAGAACCCAACTTACATATGTTCATGATGTTTCTTGTGATAAGTACTATGAAATGTAGTTGTGGTTTCCATGCTCTTATGCCACTAGAAACTTAGTCCCATGCTTGATGTGTTTCGGCCACTACAAGTTTAAAGGCCTAGAGAAAATTTAGAACCCAACTTATATATGCTTATGATGTCTTGTGATGCATGATATGAAATGTAGTTGTGTTTTCCATGCTCTTATGCCACTAAAAACCTAGTTCCATGATAGGTATGGTTAGGCCACTACAAGTTAATGGGTCTAGGAAGTTTGAAATTTAAAACAAATGTGCTTATGTTGTTCCTCATGAAATGTATAAGATATTGGCTTAAGGTTCAACACTTCCATGCTACTTGTAACCTTGGATGAGACATGCTAGGGTTCGGCCATGATAAGATTAGGAGCTTAAGGAACCTAGAACCCAAACTAAATATGCTTAAGTAGTTCCTTATGAAATATGATATGATATGGGTTAGGGTTTACATGTTTGCATGTTGCTTAGAACTTGATTTCTCTTCATGAAAGGTTTCGGCCATGAAAGAATTGGAAACCTAGGAGGGCTTAAAAATTTAGGTTAACATGCTTATGACCTTTCTTATGCTAGTATGTGAAGATAGCATGAGATTTTTATGTTTGTATGTTGTATAGAGATCATGCCTCTACTCATGACATTCGGCCATATGGGTTTAGTGACCTAGATGTACCTCACATGCTATGAATGAATCAAGAGATGTTATTTAATTATTCCATGAATGGTTATGTCTTTTATGATAAGTGATATGCTCTTTTATGTATGCTTATGATCCATGTATGTGCTATGTGTTCAATCATGCAGGCTTTAGGATATGATAAAATGATATGTTCATTATGCAAGCTTATGATTCATGTATGTGCTGTGTGCCCAAATATGCATGCTTTATGATATGATAAGTGATATGTTCATGTTGTATGCTATGATTCATGCATGTGCTGTGTGCCCAAAAAAAATGCATGTTTTATGATATGTCAAGAAACATGATATGCATGAAAGAATAAGAACTATGATATGTATGACATGCTACTTTACTTTATGTATGACTTGTACCAAGGGTGGGCTCCATAAGCGTCCCGGGGTCGATGGACTAAGAAACGGGCCTCGTTAGGAATGGGCTCCTAAGTGCCCCTAAGTCGATGGACTAAGAAATGGGCCTAGTATGTATGCCTTGTAGGGTTCAAGACTTGCTATCTTGAACCTACATAGGACGCGCACATTTATGTATGTGGTACAAGCTGGGGACCCAATCATGTTGAGATTATGTTTAAGTATGTATTGTATAAGTTTTCAAAAGACATGTTGCATATGTTGCATGATATATGTTAGGAGTTTACCATGCTTATACTTTATGATTATACCATGATAGTTATGATGATGTTATGCTATGACAGGATACGTTTGATGATTATGTTATGTTATGCCATGATACTTTATGTTATGTTACGATATGCCATGATATGCTCTTGACATGATACATTTGTCTTTATGCCTTATGACTTGGGATTTTAATATGCTTTACGGTTTTTGTGAGTAGTAAAGGAACTTACTGAGCCATGAGTGCTCACAGCTTACTTTCTTGTACCACAGATAAAGGCAAGGAATGAATGTACTAGGGGAGCAGCAGGAGGGGCTAGAAGGATGTGTGCGGTAGTGGACTGGCTAAAGGAAAAGACCTGCTTTTGTTTAATAAGAAATATGCCATGTTGATGTTTTCATTTTATGACTCTATGACCTTAAGTATGTGTTTGGGTATCAAGACTCAAAAAAATTATGATAGGTATGCTATGTGGTTCCTTTATGTCTATGGTGATTTTTAAGTAAGAAAAGGTTTTTAAATTCTCTAAGTAAGACTTCCGCTGTGTTAAGTATGTATGTGTCGCAAGTAACCCCCGTCGCCTTAGCAGGAGGGGCAGGGCGTTACACGCAGCACCAATGACGGCCCTCACTCGTAAAAATAGAAAGTACGAATGGACAGATGACTGCGAAAAAAGCTTCACAGAACTGAAAAAGAGACTGACCAGTGCTCTAATTCTTACTCTTCCGGAAAGCAGCGAAGGATTTGATATGTACAGTGACGCTTCTAAATCGGGACTCGGAGCTGTACTCATGCAATATGGCAAGGTCATTGCCTATGCATCCAGGCAACTCAAGGAACTCGAGAAAAATTATCCTACACACGATTTGGAACTAGCAGCCGTGGTCTTCGCTCTTAAGATATGGAGACACTATCTATATGGAGCGCTGTGTAAGATCCATACAGATCATCAAAGTCTGAAATATTTCTTCACCCAGAAGGACCTGAACATGAGACAAAGAAGATGGCTCGAACTAGTCAAGGACTACAACTACGAGATCTTTTATCATCCGGGAAAGGCGAACAAAGTGGCTGATGCACTCAGCCGGAAGTTGTAGGTCACCTAAGTAACCGGAATTATTTTAAGTTCGAGGACGAACTTTTATGAGGTATGGGGGACTGTAACACCCATAAAGTACTTAGCGAGATTTTAGATATTTTTATCATGAATAAAAATAGGCCTTATGTGGAATTTAAAAAAAATAATAAAAATAAAAATAGAACCAAAAAGAGAGATGACCAAGGCTTGAACCTTAGATCTCTTACTAGATATATGCATGTGTTAACCAATAGACCAAGAGAAATTATTGTTAAAGAAAGAAGTGACAATATAGTTAAGGGTAAGAAAAGAGATTTTTCATTGAGAAGGAGAAGTTAGAATTGCCTCCCCCTCTCAAAAAGAAAAGAGGATTTTTACTTCATCTTTTTCATTAAGGAGAAGTAAAAGAAAGGAGAAGGAAAAGTACATTTTCCCCTCCTCCTCTCATGATGAATAAAAGGGGAATTTAAGAATAAAACTCATTTTCTTCTCTTCCTCCTCCCTCCTCTTCCTCACCATGACCAAGGACCTTCCCCTACCTCTCCTTGCCGAAACCCAAAAACAAAGAAGAGCCCTCTCTAGGAAGGCTCCACAAGCAAGATCCCTTTTCCTTAAGCGAATAAGGATGTAAGTATTCTCTCACCTGTGGTACAAGTTGCTTATGGTATTTCTCGAAAGATTTGAACTCTTAGAATTAGAAATAAAAAGAAGAGAAGAAACCATGCTTATGAACTTTAGTAGGTTATTATATGAATTTAGTTAGAAAGGAAATTATGTGTGTGATGTTAAGCTTGATCTTCTTATTAAGATGTTTATTAACCTTCTCTCTTTTTATATAAGTTTCGGCCATGATAAAAATATAGGGTTCATGAGGCTTAAAACCTAATCTAACATGCTCATAGATTTATTTATGATGTGTTATGAAATTTGCTATAGATTCATGTTCATATGTTATCTAGAATTTATGTTCTTGCTTGAAGAAAGTTTCGGCCATGATAAAAATATAGGGTTCATGAGGCTTAAAACCTAATCTAACTTGCTCATAGATTTATTTATGATGTGTTATGAAATTTACTAGAGATTCATGTTCATATGTTATCTAGAATTTATGTTCTTGCTTGAAGAAAGTTTCGGCCATGATAAAAATATAGGGTTCATGAGGCTTAAAACCTAATCTAACTTGCTCATAGATTTATTTATGATGTGTTATGAAATTTGCTACAGATTCATGTTCATATGTTATCTAGAATTTATGTTCTTGCTCGAAGAAAGTTTCGGCCATGATAAAAAAATAGGGTTCATGAGGCTTAAAACCTAATCTAACTAGCTCATAGATTTATTTATGATGTTTTATGAAATTCGCTAGAGATTCATGTTCATATGTTGTTTAGAAGCTATGTTTTTGCTTGAGGAAGTTTCGGCCATGATGTAAATATTAGGGTTCATGAAACTCAAAACCTAATTTAGTATGATCATAGACCTCCATGTGATATGTTATGAAATTTACTAAGAAGATTTATGTTTACATGTTGTTCATAAGTTCATGTCTTAGTTGTGAAGTTTCGGCCATGATAGTGATTTAGAGTTTCATAAAACTCTAAACCTAATTTAGCATGTTCATAGGCTTCCTTGTGATATGTTATCAAATTGGCTAGGTATTCATGTTAAAAGATTTATTAGAAGTCTACTTCTTGTTGCATGATGTTTCGGCTATGATAATTTTTAGGGTTCATGAAGCTCAAAACCTAAGTTAGTATGCTCATAGGTTTCTTGATGATATGTTATAAAATGGGATAGAAACTTGTACTTATATGTTGCTTAGAAGTTCATTTCCTACATGATGGAGTTTCGGCCATGATGAATCCTTAGGGTTCATGAAGCTCCAAACCTAATTTAGTGTGCTTATAGACTTCTTTATGGTATATGATGGAATTAGCTAGGTGTTCATGTTACATGTTGTTTAGAAGTGTATATTCTTGGCTTATGAAGTTTCGGCCATGATAAGAATTTAGGGTTTCATAAAGCTCAAAACCTAATCTAGCATGCTCATAGACTTCCTTATGATATGTTAGCAATTTGGCTAAGTATTTATGTTCATGTGTTGCTTAGAAGTTTACTTCTGGTTATATGATGTTTCGGCTATGATAAGGTGTTAGGGTTCATGAAACTCAAAACCTAATTTAGTATGTTCATAGACTTCTTATGATATGTTATGAGATTTGCTAAGTATTCATGTTGTATGTGTCTTAGGAGTATTCTTTTGTTATGAACTTTCGACCATGACTATAACTTAGAATTCAAGAAAGTTTTAAACTTAAACTTAGCAAGCCATGAATTTGTTTATGATATGTTTTATGTTTAAGTGTGCATGCTTTATGATAAGATCAGTAACATGTTGATTATGTATGTTATGAATTATGCATGAGATGATCCTTATGATGATTATGTACTCAAGCATGTATGATTTCAATATGTTGCATGCTCATCCATGTAAGCTTATGAACCAAGCATGATAATGGTTTTATATGATGGCCATGTGCCAAGAATGCATGCCTTATTATATGATAAGAAAATGGCAAGGAGTTGCTTCCCTTAATTTGGGATTAAGAGCACTCTTCATGATTAAGACAAGAGCATGACATTTATGATGATATGATATGACAATTATGATGATATGATATGCATGACATGTACTTTACTTTGTATGGCTTGTACCAAGGGTGGGCTCCATAAGCGCCCCTAGACCGACGGACTATGAACGGGTCTAGTAAAAAGGGATGGGCTCCATAGTACGCCCCTAGACCGACGGACTATGAACGGGTCTAGATCCCTAGTAGGTTCGGGGCTAGCTACCCTGTACTAGGGATTGCGCGCATTTATGTATGTATGTGGTACAAGCCGGGCCCTCATGATGATGATATTATGTTCAAGTATTAAAAGATATGTTTAAAGACATTTTGCACTCAACATGGCATATGTTTTAAAAAGGCATTTTGCATAATGCACCCATGCTTATATGATATGTTCCTTTCTATGTTTCATGATATGTTGTGCTTCTCATGATTTACCTCATATGATTACTTTGTTTATGATATGTTAGAAACATGATTCATAAGAATATGTTATGTTAAGAAACTATGCTCACCTATTGATAATTATGTTTTTTCATTGATGATATGCTTGTATGATTATGCTTGAGATATGAATTTTGTGAGTAGGAAAGAATCTTACTGAGCTCGTGTGCTCATATCTTACTTCCTTATACCACAGATAAAGGCAAGGGATGAATGACCTAAGGGAGCTGCAGGAGAGACAAGGAGGTGTGTGTGGCAGTGGCTCGGCTAAGACAAATAAGACCTGGTATAATGTTTTCTTATGTTTGACATGAACCATTGTAATTATGTTACATTCCAGTATAACTCTATGACATTTCCGCTGCTTTATGTTATAAGAAAGAATTTTTGAATATGTATGTATCCTGGAATAGTTAAGTAAGTCAGTAGCCCCGTCCCTTTGAGTAGCAGGGAGGGTGGGCGTTACATTAATGGTATATCAGATAGGTGTGTGGCAGTTCTGCTGTTTGGCTCCGTTGGTCTGGTGACTCTGCGTGGTAGCCGGCAGACAGTTCCGATCTGTTTGACTCCGTTGGTTTAGTGTTGCAGCGTTGTAGACGGCAGGCAGTTGGACTTTCTTTGGCTTCGTTGGTCCGCTCATGGGTAGTGTGACTCAGCGTGGTAGCCGGCTGAGATTCCTCCCCGTCATCGTGTACTGGGAGATGAGAGCATTACGCTCCCCCATTTATGATTTGGGGTAGGAGTATGTGTGTACTCCAACAGCATCCCGTCCACTCGGTCACTCATCAGGGGCAGTGATGTCAGAGTGCACGGTTGTCACAGCCCTACCCACTCGGACTCACCATTGTGTGTGAGATGGCTGACTGGCGTCAGGGGTGACCATGTCATTGGAATCATATGCATGATGCATTTATTGTTTGTGTTTGCTGCATTTACATGTTGCATTTATATGGTTGCATATGATTGACATGCATACAGGATTATGACACCCTCGGTTTAACGACCCTGTTTGTAACGCCCACCCTTCTTACCCAACCAAAGGTGGCGCAACGTTCTTATACTACTTACGTACATGCTTTAGTTATAACAGCGGAAGAATAAAACTTTAAAGAATTTAATTTATTAAGCATAATATCACATATTCTGATTTGTTCAAATGTGCATATGTTGATTCTATAACTAATCATATTAATTTGTCCGGATCGTTCTTTGCCGAGCCACCACCACACACATCACTATCTGCTCCTCTAGCTCATCCAGCTTCTTTATCTGCGGTACAAGGAAAGTAAGCTATGAGCACTCATGGCTCAGTAAGTTCCTTTCCTACTCACTAAAACCGAATTCATATCATTGCATATCAATATCATGCGAGGTATCATAAGCATACGACATACAAGGGTATCATATTCATATCATATTATCACGTGACATTATATCTAATCATCAGATAATTCAAGTACATATGTAGGCAATGCATCATGAATTTGAAAACTTATACTAATAAGTACTTGAAATTAATATCATCATTAAGGGGATCCCGGTTTGTACCACATACATAATACGCGCTCTTCATAGGTAGGTCCAAGGTAGCAAGTCTTGAACCCTATCATGCATACATACTAGGCCCGAGTCTTACTCCATCGACCTAGGGCATTCAGAGGCCCATTACTGACGAGGCCCGAGTCTTACTCCATCGACCCCGGGGCGTTTACGGAGCCCACCCATGGTACAAACCCATACAAAAATAACTTATCATGCATAACTATCATATCATGTCCTTAACAATCTTTCATGCATTTCTTTTCATTATGTATAGCATTTCCTATGCTATCACATATCATGGCATATTACATAACATAATTTCATTTCTTCATTTTGTATAGCATTTCCTTATGCTATCACATATCATGGCATATTACATAACATTATATATAGCATTTCCTATGCTATCACATATCATGGCATATAACATAATTTCATTTTCTCCTCATTATGTTTAGCATTTCCTATGCTATCACATATCATGGCATATTACATAACATTATGTATAGCATTTCCTATGCTATCACATATCATGGAATATAACATAATTTCATTTTCTCCTCATTATGTTTAGCATTTCCTATGCTATCACATATCATGACATATTACATAACATTATGTATAGCATTTCATAGAAGGAACCTTGCACTTAGTTCGGTTAGACAATAATCTTACTCACCTCTTTAAAATATTTTTGGTTGAAATCCTAAGGTTAGATACTCCTCTGATCATACATCATATCAATATAAAATCATGGAAAGGAATCCTTCTACATAGCATAGAAAATCTTATCATGAAATGAGGTCTTGTTTAAATCATCCTTGATTTGAAAACCTTTTCTTTAGCCGAATTTTCTTAAATTCTTTCCTAGGTTTTCTAATCCTTATAAATCCGAAAATCACATAAAAGCCTTGTACCACAGGTGAGGGGAAGCTTACCTTCTTCGCTTAAGTTTTCTAGAATTGAGAACTTGCTTGGACCTTTCTTCTTGCTTGCTAGGTTCGGCACCAATGGAGGGAAAGGAGTGGCTAGGTCTTTTGGTGGAGAGGGGAGGAAGAAGAAGCTTCTCCCTCTTGTGTTGCTCGGCAACAACAAGGAAGAAAGAAGAGGGAGGGAGTGAGGAGGAAGAGGAGCTTCCTTCCTCTTGTGTTGCATGGCAACAAGAAGAAGAAGAGAGGGGGGTCTCGGCACAAGAGGGAGGAGGAGAGGGAGAGGAGTGGAGGATGAATTTGAAGTCACCCCTCCATGCCTATTTATACTAAAATGAGGGGAGGAAATTTGACTTGATTCATCCTCCCCATTTATTCCTCTTCTTTATGATAGGAATATTCTAGAGATATGCCTTGTGAGTTCTCTCTTAATCTCTCTCTTTTCTCTCCTTTAATAAAATTTTCTATCTCTCCTCTTACAATATCCTCTCTTATCCCAATTGGTTAACACATGCATGCATCCACAAGAGAACCAAGGTTCAAAACTTGGTTATGCATATTTTTACTTCTTTTTCTTTTTAAGTAGAAAGAATCCTTTCTTATTCTTAACTACTTAATCCTTCCTCTCTTTACTAATAATTCTCCTATCCCCTTTGGTATCCTATACATGTTCCCTACAAGAGATCCAAGGTTCAATCTCTCTTCTAACATTTTATTTTCTTTTGTACATAATAATTCGTATATTACTATATTATGCATTATGCATAAATATTTCATACATATATCTATTATCTCATATTTCTTCCTTTTGTCCATATTAATTCCATACATTTTAAATCATGCATAGATGATTTATATTCTCAACTTTATTTTTCTTTCATAAAGTTTTAATCATCTAAATCCATCTTAATATAGAATATTTACATCTTCTTTTCATTCGTACTCTCATTACCCTTATTTTCTTATCTAGGCTTTCTAGGGGTGTTACACTGTTGCCTTTATACCTTGGTCCTGGTTAGTACAGTTTTCTCCTGTATTCTTTAGTTGCATATTATCTTTCTTGTATCAGGAGACTGTACGCATGATTAGTGCTAGTTGTTATATTCCTTATTGTGCATATCAGTTGTACCTGCTGAGTGTTAGAGTCACACCCTCCTCCGTTCATATTTTCAGGTTGAGGCTGTCCGGAACAGTTCTAGTCACGTGTCCCCATTGCACGTAGTGCTAGTCTTCTTCTGATCACAAGTTGTTGTTTTAGTTTTCTCTATCAAACTATGTTTTGGTCTTGTAATGTTTTACTTATGGATCTTGTATGGATTTTTATCGTTGATGGATTTTGGTATGATTTAGATATGTTTTACTCCATGCCTGCCTGGACGGCAGAAGAGGTGAGTTTGTCGGATTTATGTTTTACGAGTGTAGTGGAGTAGGAAAAATCGGATTTGAGCTTTACGAGTGTAGTTGAGTAGGGTTGTTTTCGAGTCATCGTATTACTGTTCTATTTGTTTACTATTAAACTACGTGGTTGTGTCAGCCAGAGGCTGAAAATGATATTAACTGTGTGTTGATTGTTTTATTATTGTTATTATTCCAACCGCATGTGGCTGAGGTATAGGGTGATTGTAGAAAGTTTCAGATTGTCCGCCGTACAGGGGATATGCTGCCGAGATTTCTTTGGACAGGGACTCCTCCGGGGCGTGACAATTTATTTGGTATTAGAGCCTAAGTTTTACGATCGTTGTTTTCGTATTTTGGATATTTGGGATAACCTGATACCAATTTATATGGTATCAGAGCGCCAAAGTTTGGCGATACTTGTTTGGTTTCCGTGTGTTGGATTTTCGAGATTTATCTGATACCAATTTATTGGTATCAGAGCAGGGTGTGATACCTACTTTTAGTATTCTGGATATATTGAGCTAGCCCAAGTTTGCGAGTCAAACTGGGTAGCTATTTTGGTTGCACAGATTTTCCATTACGTATATGTTTTGGACTTTCATTTCGGATTTATATGGATTTCTGGTGATTTTCATGTTCGGAACTTTGAGGTCAGAAGTTGGGGACTGGACAGCGATGGAACATCTCCAGACGACATATAGGTATGATGTTTAATTTTATAGTTTGACATGTATTAGTATTCTTTATTTAGTACCTATCTGGTTGTTGTAGCACATATTTCATGTGATGGGTTAGCCATTGAGCATGGTTAACCTTAATAGAGATCAAGGATTATAGTCTCTGGTGATTTTTTATATCATACCATCAGTAGTTTTAGCTTCTGTTACTACTAGTAGGAGTTGGAGGCACATACCAGCCTCTGCCATAGTTAGCTGGGTAATGGATGATACCTACATTTTCCTGTTGACTTAGCCAGTAGAGTTTTTATACTCATATCTTTTGGATATTAGGGTACCCGATACGATGAAAATTGGTCATTGGGGAGTCATCATGTTTGATCATTGTTGAGAATGGTTTGAGGTTGAGGGATATTGTGAGATCAGATATTGTGATATGTTGATTTCTAATGATTTGTGAGAGTAAATGTTATGTGGTTGTCTGATGATCTATTACTAGATATTTGTTTTGATGATCTATTAGTGGATAACTATTTTGATGATCTATTATTTGGGTTGTCGTTGATGGTGACATAGTGAGTGTCATGTATGATATTCACAGGTTTGATGATTATAGTTGATGATCAGATTATAAATCGGTTGCTAGAGAGTTTACGGTTGAGTGTGCCTATGAGATTTTAATAAATTTGGTTAGTTGTCGTTAGTTAACAAGATGATAAAATTGATATTTGCTTCCTCTGATATTGGACTATGCGGATAAATAATGATTTGATGTTTTGAATGCTAACTTGCTCTCATGGGGAGTAGAGACTTATTCATCTGATATTATGTGGGCCGATATTTTTGAGGATAAATGTGAGAGTGTCTTGATGTTCTTGAATTCTGACTTTTTCTTTTGGGTCATACACATTTATATATATAATTATTGTGGGTTTCTAGTAGATTATATCCGAGTGGTTAGGCCTACATGTCTGATTGTTTATTGGAGGTATTTGTCAATTAAAAATTATGTTGTGAAATGTGCACATGTGTTTGAATGTCATATTAGAGGGATCTTGTCGACTACATCGGTGTTGTGATATATACATATGTGTTTGGGATGTTATCTGAGGTATCTTGTTGATTATGTGTGATTTGTGAGTGCACCTGGGTTTAGTATGCCTTATTGGAAGTATATGTTAATTATACTCTTGGCATATGTGTATATATGTCATGTGAGTGTTGTTTGAGGGGTATTGTTGATTTTACCTACGATGATATATGCACCCGGGTTCGGTATGCATTGTTGGCGGTAGCACGATGATTTATGTCTATGTTGTGAGTATGTTTGGTGTGTACTAATTGGAGGATTATGTCGATCATACATATGTTGTGTGTGCATGTGTGCCAGGTGTATGGTGGGTAGCATCATGATGATTCTACCTATGTTGAATGTAGAATGCTGAGTGTCTACATTATGTTATTGGTTGTATAACCCTATCAACTAATTCTCCTATTAGTGGGTCACCAACCCACTAGGATGATGATAGAGTTGACTATGGATTTGATTTGTTAACTAGGTTGTTTATACCTTTGGTTGCCCACAGTGATATGTGGTTGAGTGATCTCGTGCTGCCTCTAGTTGGATAGTTAAATGCCTTGGACACTTATGGATCGTTTGTGGTGGAGCGGAGCTCCCACATATACATATTTCGGATTGCTTGTAGTGGAGCATTTCTCCCATATCTATTGCAGATATATGTTATGGATTATTTGTAGTGGAGTGTTTCTCCTACATATTGAGGATTTCTTATGGTAGAGCGTTGCTCCCACATATGTGGTATTTTCTGTTATGGAGCGTTGCTCTCACACTGGAGGATCTATGCTTAGATGATTTTTATCGTTGGTGATCATATTTCAGACTTATTGTCAGGTATCTTATGGTTAGAAATGTCTGTGATACGGACATTATGTGTCATGATTTTACCATTAGGGTTTGGGAAGCCTTAGAGGTTTTCAGAGACTTAGATGATTTTGGTATTCCCAAGATGTTTGGATCGGTTTCCATTGTCTTTGTTGATGGTGTTGTGATCTATTTCGGATCCACGGTGAGTTATGCACTTCATCTTTGCATAGTTCTAGAGATGCTTCGATGGAAACGTCTAGATGTGAAGATCAGTAGTGCGTATTTTGATTGTCTTCTGTGAGATGTTTGAGACACACGGTCATCAGTAGGAGTATACCGTGGTTCCACAAGAGATCGAGGTTGTTACCGTTGGGAGTAGACGGAGTCTATAGAAGAGGCTCGCAACTTCCTTTGTTTGGCTCGAGATTTTTGGAGATACGTTGAGGGTTTCTCACGGATTGCTATGATACTTACACGCCTGACCAGGAAAGGCGTGAAGTTCACTTGGACTGAGGATGACAAGACCAGCTTCTAGGAGCTGAAGCGGAGACTAGTGTCAGCTCTGATTTTGATTTTTACCTTCTGGAGAGGATGAATATGTCCTCTACACCGACGCATCTATTCAGGGTTTGAGCGCTGTTTTGATGCAACATGACATGGTAGTCTCCTATTCTTCTCATCGGTTGAAGGAGCATGAGAAGAACTACCCTATACATGATTTGGAGCAAGTCGCCATTATTTTTGCCATGAAGATTTGGCGACATTATTTATATTGCGTTACATTTGAGATTCTCACTGACCAGAAGAGTCTCAAATATCTGTTTACTTAGAAGGAACTTAATCTCTGACAGAGGAGATGGATGGAGTTCCTGAAGGATTATGATTGTATCATTAACTATCACCCGGGGAGAGCTAATGTGGTTGTCGATGCGCTTAGCAGAAAGTCCGGAGGGACTTTAGCTTGCCACCGAGTTGTGGTCACAGACTTGATTTAAGGTTTCTCCGATTTGGGCCTTGAGAGGTAAGGACAGACAGAGCAGGGTACTTTGGTTACCATGGTTGCTCAGTCGTTGATTAGGACGAGGATACGAGAGCCCTAGGCTGCTGATCAGTAGTTATAGTTTATTTGTAGCCAGATAGCTTCCAGGCAGCAGACCGAGTTCACACGAGACGAGGAGGGTATTATATACTTCCGAGACAGATTATGCATACCTCAGTCTCATCAGGTCTTACAGGAGCTACTTCAGGAAGCTCATCGCTCTCGATTTGCGATCCATCCAGGCGGGACCCGTATGTATCGAGATTTGAGGCGTTCCTACTGGTGGAACAGTATGAAGAAAGACATCACAGATTTTGTAGCTAGATGTCTTGTCTGTCAGCAGGTGAACGCTGAGCATTAGAGACCTGCCGGGTTACTTCAGCGGATTCCTATTCCTGAGTGGAAGTGGGATCACATTACCATGGACTTCGTGGTGGGTTTGTGTTACGCTCCGCAAGTGTACGGAAATGTCGCAAGTAATATAAAAGATTATCGTATCCACAGGGACTGGAATAAGAACTAGAAATGTCTCAATATGAATTAGCTAAACAACTATCCAATTGTTTCAAATGCAAAGTGATGGTAAACAAATCTAATATTAAAAATCAACAAACAAGAGTTTAGTGTTTTGGGTTATGATAAAGGGAGATTCTAGGAGTTTCGGTTTCATTGTAAGATTTCTTGAATGTAAATGGTTCACCAATTCTTATCCCTCAATTGCCAAACACTTGTAGAAAGTTGCTGGTTCTCTCTTGCAATAGATAACCGGCTAAGGACTGAGAAATGTATCTAAATATGATCAATTAGACGTGAACCTACGTTGTCCTTACACAGAAGCACACCTATTACTATGTCTTCCTCGGATATCAACATAGAAGCCCACAACTTATTAATCTATCAAGATACAAGAAACTAATCACAAGATCCATCCTACTCTCTTGAATATTCCTATTTCCTCTTCAAGATTATCTCTCAAATGTCCTTACACGGGCTTGCACCTGTCACGTGGATCCCTCAGATGATCGAGTGAGAGTTTATCTTTACAAAGTCCACAAGAAATCCAAACAATCAATCAAGAATGAGAATTAAGCACAAATCACCATTAATCATTCAAGATCTAATTGATACAAGCAAGACAATGTCATTGAAACAAGAAATTGGCAAATCCATAAGAGATTACATCAATCCATCATAGAAATACTCCCTTAATCCTAGAATACAAGATCTACTCCATGAATCGAGGAAGAATACCCGAAGAAATAAAGATTACAAGCATTTCTTAAATCTCCAATCCAAGAAACCAAGAAAAGGGGGAAAAAGAAAACTTATCTACGAAGAAGCCTCGTCATCGGATCCAATCCTCGCTCCGGAGTCGAAATCGTCAAGAACTCCCCTCGAATCGCCCAGAAATCCTCCCAAGAATGGGAGGAAACCACCAAATCTTGCCTTCTCCCAAAGGGGGAGAGATCCCCTTTCAATTCATGAAGGAGGGTTTAACTAGAGGAGGAAATCGGGCGCCACACGGCCCCATGACACGGCCGTGTGAGATTCACACGGCCAGGACCCTTCTGTTCTCTGGAAATGCTACACGGCCGTGTGGTGCACACGGCCACCACCTGCTTGGCATCTGGAAACCTCACACGGCCGTGTAGATCTACACGGCCATGTAAGGCATCTGCTCTAATTTCTTGAAATCAAGATACGACCGTGTGAGATTCACATGACCATGTCCTCTTCCCTTCCTGTTAAAACTACACGGTCGTGTGTGGTACACGACCTGATGCTCTCTCCCTTCAATTTCTTCCAAGCTTGCCCGAGGACGCATAATCTTCACCAATTTCGACTCCTGTGTACAGAAAATGCACAAAAAGCAGATCTCCGAACCAAAAAAAAAAGAGTAAATATGCTAAAAGGAAAGCTGGAAGTATAAAAGTGCATAGATCAAGCATGCTCAAAGTATGTAAATGTGCATAAAAACATGCATAAAAGAGTATATAATCTACGCACATCACACCCCCAGACTTAAACCTTTGCTTATCCTCAAGCAAAATGTTGCAGTCTAAATTCATATGTTCTACAACACATTCATAAAACCTAGTGCACTTTCCTAACTCTATCAAAAAGTTTCATTAACAAGCGTGATCATGGAAACAAGTAAAGTATGGTTCAAGCATAAGAACTTGTGCACAGTGTAAAAGTAACTCAACACCCTTCAAGTTTCAATCCATGTCCTAGTCAAGTTGTCATCAAATTTGAATTCCTAGTGTTTCCAGTGAAAGACAAGTAACCAGTGATAGGCACTTACTCACCATTCACTTGGTTCATATTTCTCAACTAACCCAAGGTCTTAAAGGTGTGCTCAATCTCAAGGGAAGCTAAGCAGTCATTTCCCCAGTAACCTAACTCGGTCTCAAAGGGGTGACCTGCTAGATTCCACTCATGACAACTGTTTTTTTATATCCCTTATTATTAATAATTTTTTTTTATAAGTGTTTGCATTGTGCAAAACTTATTCACAAATGTACTTTTAGCACACATGTTGGGATATTTTGATTTTTCCAAATGAGCTTTAATGATTTGAGCCTCATCGAGTAACCAAAATGAAAGTTGAGAAATCACCATGGAAACCAAGTACTAAGCAAACAAGATGAATCATGACTATTTCAATGACATCAACTATTCAAGCATCAAGCACAAGTGTAGTGAAGATAAAATCCTTAAGGTTAAACCAAAACTAAAACTCATCACCATAAGATTCTTAGCTTATTAATGCTTCCCAAGATAGAAAAAAGAACTACACAAAGTTTACTAGTAGCATCATTCGAACATCATGAATCAAGACAATAATCGTGCTAACATTTCACTTGAATCCAAGAAAGCATATAAGTGAAGATTTGATGTTCTCAAAATTGCCATGATTATTTCAAAAACAAGCAAAATAAAGCAACAAGCAATGAAAATAAGAACCAACATGAAAAACTAACAAAAACTAAAAACTACATGACACCCCCCCCCCAGACTTAAACTTTTCATCGTCCCGATGAAATCAATATGGTGGAGGAGGTGGAGGTGGACGAGGGAAAGGAGGTCTAAGACGTGGTTGGCCAGTAGGAAAACTAGGAAAACCTGGAATCTCACCCAAGGATCTATGATACTCATATAAAGCATCTACTTGTTGGCTAGAAAGCATCATGCTCTGCATAAAATCTCTCATCCTAGCCTGATCAGTATCATAATCCTGCACAAACTCAGCCACTTGACCTTGAAAATTCCTCGTAAACTGAAAATAATTTTGTACCTCCCTAAACTGATCATCAGATAAAGAGAAGCGCCCCTCCAACATTTTTCGTTGGGCATCTTGCTTCTCATGAAGTGATTCTAGAGACGTACGAAAATATGAAAAATCAAACCTAGAAGATCCCGTGCCATATGCAAAAGAATGCCTAGCAGGCTCCATAAAACTAGAAGGCTGCGGGTGTCCAGATGACGAGGGCTCATGATGTGGCTCAATGCCTCTAGGTATAGAAGAGTTATCCTCAAAATCTAACTCAGAAATTACCCAATTAGCCGGGTTACGAATAGTAGTTCGTTCAGGAAAAGGAAGGGGTAAAGGAGAACCACTCCTCCTAGGAAACGCGAAACCATTCTCATCCCGAACGATCATTTTCATAGCAAGACATGCATCAATGTCAATCATGTCATTACCATGAATTATTTCCAACCCATCAACATCAAGATTTAAATTATAAGCTATTCGGGTAATCAAACGACCGAAAACAATTGATCCCGATGATGCTCTAGCAGATCTTAATAAGGTTTGAACAAAATGAAAACCAGAATCAAATTCAACCTTATAAAGCATAGCCCATAAAGCATAAAGCTCTATCTTTTTAACCACCCAATCACTCTCTCCCCTACCAAAAATAGTTTTACTCATGACTCTATGTAGATACTTAAAGATGGGGTTTTGCATATGGGTGGCCTTAGCTATTGAAGGCTCATAAGGTTGATCTAACCCAGTTATGACATTCCAAAAATGATTCCAATTAAACCTTGGATTAAACCTACGAGGGCTACCGGTGGTTAATCCAAAACAAGAATTAAAGTCACTAAATGCTCATAGAAATTCTTGATTCATTAGTCTAAATGAGATTTTTCCAAAATAATCATCTTCATTAGTAAAATGGACATCCAATGAACTTAAAAGTTCCAAAACAAGACGAGGATATGTAAGCAAATGTGTGTACATAATATCACTCCAATCCAAAAACCCAATCATCAAATCTACATCTTCCCTAATTCCAAGCATATCAAGAACAGTTGGGTCCATATATCTAGTACACACTATCTTTCTATTGACAAGAATTGCAAATCTAGTTACTTGATCATCATTTCTAAACACAATATTGAATTCATTGTCATTACCTTCGTTGCGTGAAGTCCTTTTGCCTTTGCCCTTCACTGGTTGTTTTCCTTTGTCCCTTGAGGGCTCCTTCTCTTTGTCTCCACTGGATCCACCACCTCCTTTGCGAAGTTTCTTCAAAATGTTGGACATCTTGATGAGTTTAGATAGGGGAAGAATTATCTAGAGTTGGAAAAATGAAACTCAAAGAACAAAACTTCAAAGAGCAAAGATCTTAGGTTAGGAGAACAAAAAGTCCAAGTCTTATAGAGGAGGAGAATCCGGATCTAAGAGATCTTGAGAGATTAGAGAGGAGTTTTTAAGAGATTGGGAGAGAAAGAGATGTTTTGGAGAGTTGGGGGTGTGCGGAACACGGCCAAGATCTGGCCGTGTAAGGTAGAAATAAGACTTTAATAACTCTCCTACACGGGCCGTGCAGATCCACACGGCCTCCCCCTCTTCCTTCTCTGGATTCTTCGCACGGCCGTGTCTGGGACACGACCTCTCCATCTTTCTTCTCGGAATTCTTTGCACGGCCGTGTTTGGGACACGGCCTAGACCTTTTTCTCCTCGGGATTCTTTACACGGCCGTGTTTGAGACACGGCCTAGACCTTTTTTCTCCTCGGGAGATCCTACACGGTCGTGTCTGGATGACACGGCCCAAGCACTTCCCTTCTCTGCAACCTTTGCCTTGCCGTGTATAGCACACGACCGGGCTCTATTTTGCACCTAACCTGAAAACAAAATCAAAAGAATGCATCAAACTAAAAGAAATTAAAATACAAATCAAAACTAACTAAAAGAACCCTTGGGTTGCCTCCCAAGAAGAGCTTGTTTAAGGTCTTTAGCTCGACCAAACTTGATCATTCACTTCTTTTCCTCGCCCTTGGAGGACAGATATACTTTTCGTTTTTGTTGGGAGATCTTCTCCCAACATCTTCCACCACATTGTCTCCTTCGTTTGGTGGCCTTCCATGAGGATGGAAATTCCATTCCTCAAGTTTATAAATGCTTGTCCTGCTACAAGAATTTAAAAGAGACGAGACATGGTTAGAGATATTAGATAAATCATATTCCAACCTTTCCTTACCAATTACCAAAGAAAGCTTATGATTTTTGACATCAATTATAGCTCCAGCTGTAGCAAGGAAAGGTCTTCCTAATATGATAGGAATCCTGGGGTCCTCTTCCATGTCCAACACGACAAAATCTATGGGAATAACATTCTCATCCACCTCTACTGGCACATCTTCTATAATACCCAAAGGGTACCTGCAGGAATGATCGGCAAGTTGAAGTGCCATAGTAGTAAGTTTAATGTTTTTGAGACCTAATTTATTACAAATTGAATAGGGAATGAGGCTAACACTTGCCCCCAAATCACAAAAAACTTTTTCAAAAAATTCTTTTCCTATGTTGCAAGGAATATAAAAGCTCCCTGGGTCCTTTAGTTTTGGGGAAGTGTTCTTCTCCAAAATAGCACTACATTCCTCACTAAGCGCAATTGTCTCAACCTCTCCTCTTCTTCTCTTATTTGACATGAGATCCTTCAGGAATTTGGCAAATCTAGGCATTTGAAGAATAGCATCAATAAGAGGTACCTCTACACAAATTTCCTTAACTTTTTCTAAAAACTTGCCAAATTCTTCATCTTTCTTGAGCATTGTAAGTCTCTGAGGAAAAGGGACAGCTTTGCTCTGATGGTTCAGTGGAAGAGTCTCTTCAACCTCAATGGTACTCTCCTCATTAGCTTGAATCTGATTTGGTATAAGAGGAGAGAGCTCTTCTTCTTTTTGTATCCCTTTTGGAGCAGTCACTTGGGAGTCTCCCAAGGTCCGTCCGCTCCTAAGCTCAATTCTATTGCAATGCTCCATAGGATTCACATCAGGTTTTCCTGGAAGTTGTCCTGGTGCTCTGGATGATGAGGAAGCTAGTTGGGCAATTTGACTATCCTGGATCTTTTGATGCTTTTTAGAATTATCCATTCTCTAAATGAGCTTTGCTAAATCCTGCTTCATTTCATTCTGACTTGAGATAATTTCTTCAAGAATCTTTTCAATATTTGACTTTGGTAAGCCTTGAGAAGATAGATGTTGAAAATTTTGTTGCCCAGCTTGAAAATTTGGTCTTGCCCCCATAGATGGTCCTTGATCTTGATTATTTCTGTAAGAAAAATTGGGATGGCTCTTCCATCTAGGGTTATAAGTATTTGAGTATGGGTTGTTCTGCCTTTGATTGTAACTCATGATTGCATCACATTGTTCCAGTTGATTGATTTGAGCAGTGATAGCTCCCAATGGACATGAGTCATTTGAGTGCTCTGAACTCCCGCATACTTCACAAGATGTACTAATAGCATTGACCATATTAGCACTAGTCCCCATATTCTCAAATTTCTTTGTAAGAGCGTCCAATTTTGCAGACAAAAGAGTGACTGCATCTACATCAAACTTCCCTGATGCTTTAATTGTTGGGTTTATAGAAGAATAGCCACCACTTCTTTCATTTGCCCATTGATGATGATTTCGTGCTACACTGTCAATAATTTCTTCAGCTTCATCTAAACTTTTATTCATAAGTGCCCTTCCAGCAGTTGAATCAAGGGACACTTTGGTATGATAGTTGATACCATTATAAAAAGTGTGCAACACTAACCATCTTTCCTGTTAGTTAGAGCCCTAGAGCCAATCATTTGATGATTGTATGGACTCATGTATATCATATTTTTGTATATTAATAAAGGCATTGGTTTTTGGTTATTATGCTTATTTGTATTAGTGTCAGATAAAATAAGTACAGTAACGTCCTTGAGTAGAACATTCATACCTATATCAATCGATTAGTTGAATCGATAGTGAGATGATATAGGGAAAACTACTCTAAATCATTCCTAGTCGAGTATTAACATTCAGGGACAATGTTAATACAATAAGACTAGCATGTAGGTCAGCTCGATGACTTGATCTCACAAGTCATGGATATAGAGATATCAAGTTGACACATGGGTATGCATTAGAGAATGTATACTGAATGACCCGCCATGAGAAAGTATCATGGATCGTTATATGAGTGTCATATACTTTCTCATGTGGTAATTAGTATGACTATTAGTCCTTAGACCTGAAGTCACCATGGATCCCTACATAAGGAGTTATGTACTTTAGTTTCGTCAAACGTCACCCGTAACTGGGTGGACTATAAAGGCGATTACTGGGTATATAACAAATTATGCAGAGGGATGTGAGTGATGTAGATGGGATATATCCCTCCTATATGACGGGAGAGACATCGATATTCTTGATAGTGTGAGACCACGAAGTGTATGGCCATACCCAAATGAGTCAATATGAGATATTGAGCTCATTTGATTGAGTGAATCTACTCGGAGTTCAAGATTTAGATTGGTCAGAGGATGACACGGTCTATGCCTCACATTGATCAATCTAGATGTCTAGGATAGAAGGACACTTGTCACAAATTGTGAGGAGTCACAATTAGTAGTCACAAGGTGATATTGGATCTCAACATTTCTTGTAACTTGGATAGCAATGATGTATTGCTAGATGCCGCTCATTGCTTATGTTTCTAAAAGAGTTTATAACATTGCCAACGTTACAAGAACCTATTGGGTCACACACAAAGAACATGTGCATGGAGATTAGGTTCATATGATGAACCAATAGGATTAGATTCATATGATGAATCAAAGATTGGATTCAAATTAGACTTATTGAGTTAGACTCAATTAGATTCAATTGTTGAATTAGTATAATTTAAATTTGATTCATGAGTCAATTTATATTAATGAATTGAGATTCATTAAATTAAAATTGACTTGAATCAAAGGTTGGATTTAACTCAACAAGGAAGAAAATTGGTCATGTTTGACTTGACCAAATGGAAGTTGAAACATCAAGTTTGACTTGATGTCTTGCCACATCATCATGAAGGTTGACTCATCCTACTTGGTATGACCAATCTAGCCACATCATTAGCCACATCATCTCCTCATTTAATGGTGTGCCACCTCATGGAGGTTACACACCAAATGCATTAATGTGGCCGGCCACATTAATGTGGGAGTTACACTAGTGTGGCCGGCCACACTAAAGGAAAAATGGGTTTTGTCTTGTGGCAATTCAATTGTGGTAAATGCTTCTTCTTCCTTGTGTGCTTCTTCCTCTCTCAACCTTGCTGATGGTCGTGGGTTTCATGGAGGAAAAGAGGAGTGTGAGTTAAATCCAAAGCCTAAGGGAAGGTGAAGGTCACAAAGGAGGGAACCAAGAGGTGTACATGTGTTTCCTCTTCTATATTCTCTCCTTTCTCACCTTTTAGATCCAATCCGAGAGCCCTAGAAAGTGCTAGCACACTTGTGGGTTCTCCTCTCCATCTTTGAGTGGTAGGAGACCACTCCTTGTTCGTGTGGATACCGCTAGAGGACCGTTCGCTTGACGGTCTCAAGATCCGGCTACCTTTGGACGTTGCGGGATTGCGAAGGGCACGCATCAAGGGTAAATGTTTTTCCCTCGTAGATCTAAGAGTCGATCGTGTTTTAAACTCGTACTCGTATTTTTCGTTCGGTTTTACCTTGCACGAGATCCGTGGCTTGGGCGATTCGGGGTTTCCGCGACGCGAAAAGCGGTTTTCGCGGCCCGAAAAACCCAACAGTGGTATCAGAGCCACGTGCAAGGCTTGTACGAGTTTGTTTTTATTTTTATGAAAAATAAAAACCTTCTGTGATTTTCTGTAAAAATTAGTTTTTATGATTTTATGGGTAATTTTTCCGTAGAAGCGAAGCACAAGTGTCTCGGCACTTGTAGGCTTCGGCTACCGGAAAGATCTTTCAAAACCGGCTTCGTTTCGCCCCAAATCCATTTGGGACAGCGGGCTTGGGTGCCATTAGATCGCAAAGGAGCAACTCACGATGGTTAGATCGTGGGTAGGGGTACTGCCCCTAACCCCGCAAGGGGATTTGCTTCGCGATCGCACCCGAAATCGCTTAAAACGAACCCGCCGGGAAGATTTTTCCGAAACGGCAATGTCTCGGCCCAAATCGTTTTGGGACAGCGGGTTTAGGCGCTGTTGGATCGCAAACGAACCCTCGCGATGGTTAGATCGCGGGTAGGGGCGCTGCCCCTGGGCCCCGCAAGGGGATCCGTTCCGCGATTGCGCCCGAAACCGCTAAACGGGACCGCCGGGAAATTTTACTCGTAAAAATTGTAAAAATTATTTTAAAAATTATAGAAAATTATGAAAATATATAATTTTGAATTATATATTAATTTTGTGATAGTCATGGCCCAAAAACCCAATATGATTGGATTGTGTTGTAATTCATAATACGGCCTGCGTGCCGTTATGTGTTTGCGCGTGTTGTATGTTTTTATTTTTTCGCGACCTGCGCGTCGTGCCTTTCTCTTATATTCTTGTTGTAAATTAGATTTAGACTCGAATGTAACTCGAGTTTCAAATTGTAATGTACAAATTGGAGCGGTGGAGGGTCCACACGAGACGGAGTTCCGAGGCGGGCACGAGCAACACAAGGTGGTCAAAGGGAGGAGCTTGGAGAAGCTGTTGACCCTAGGTTGACCAATCGGTCTTCTCATTGGCTTGAGAAGATCGTAGTAGGGCCATGACTAAATCACAAATAAGTTAATTAATTGCTTGTGTATGTGATGCATGTTTAATAAGTAATTAATTAATTAGTGCCTTACGATTAGATTAGATCTAAGTCGTGCACATGATGCACCCTTGCGATTATATTAGATCTAAGTCGTGCACAAGATGCATCCTTTTCGATTAGATTAGATCTCGATCGAACCAACTCTAAATGCCTAACCGTGCCGTGATACCTATCACTACCTCGATCACATGTATTGTTGAATCTGCCAAAGCAGAGCAATACATATTATCTTGGTAGGGTACGGAGGGACAATCTTGGTCCCGCCTATCAATGCATGGGTGAATACAAGCTCAATTAGATTGAGTATTCCTAGTTACTCGGTTGGATCGAGTCAACTATAGGCATTATTCCAACGGTTGGAAAAGATAGATCAAAATCACATCTATATTAACTCTCGGGCGTATTAGCCAAAGCTAACTCGAGTTTTAATATAAATGCGGATATTGATTTTATAAACAAGAGTTGCATAGAGATGTAATTGGTAATCATTACCTACCGATCATACTAAGCCTTGGGCGTATTAGCCAAAGCTAACTCAAGGGTTAGTATGATGTGGATCTTGTCCCACAAGAATTATAGAATTCAGTGGGAGCATCATTTAATTAAAGGCCTAATTAAATGATTTTAAAGAATATGATATTAATTTCTGTAAATTTTTCTGTTGTAGATAACCATGACGTCAAATACGAACATTTTCTCTCTGCGATCTGTCCTTAAGAAGGACAAGCTCAACGGAGTAAATTTCCTGGACTGGTACAGGAACCTGAGAATAGTTCTCACCCAAGAACGTAAACTGTACGTTCTGGAGCAGCCTATTCCGGAGGCTCCTCCTGCCATGCCATGCGAGCAGACCAAGATGCTTACAAGAAGTATCTTGTCTTATGCTCGAAACCATGAACTCTGAGCTTCAGAAGCAACATGAGTTGATGAGCGCTTACGATATGGTTGAACATCTTTGTCACCTATATCAAGAACAAGCAAGGCACTGGAAGAGGAACTCAAAAGAATACCTGGAAGATCTTAAGAAGAAGAGAAATAAGATTTCTACTTCAGGTATAAATGTTATAGAAGTCAACCTCTCTATTTCTTCATCGTGGGTATTAGATACCGGATGTGCTTCGCACATTTGTACTAATGTACAAGCGCTGAGGAATAGCAGGGCATTGACGAAGGGTGAGATAGACCTACGAGTAGGCAATGGAGCACGAGTTGCTGCTATTACTGTAGGAACTTATCATCTATCTCTTCCCTCTGGGCTTGTACTAGAATTAGATGATTGTTGTTATGTGCCTGCCTTGACTAAGAACATAATTTCCGTTTCTTGTTTGGACAAGAAAGGATTTTCGTTTATAATAAAGAACAAATGTTGTTCCGTCTATTTAAACGATATGTTCTATTGTAGTGCAACTCTGATGAACGGACTCTATATTCTAGATCTAGAGAGCCCTATCTATAACGTAAATACCAAGAGGTTCAAGTCAAATGACATGAACCAAACATACCTCTGGCACTGTCGCTTAGGTCATATAAATGACAAGCGCTTATCCCAGCTCCATAAGGATGGTTTGCTGGACTCATTTGATTTGAATCATATGAGATATGCGAGTCATGCCTACGTGGCAAGATGACCAAAACTCCCTTTAGTGGGCACAACGAGAGAGCGACTGATTTGTTAGGACTCATACATAGTGATGTATGTGGCCCTTTCAATGTTGTTGCTAGAGATGGTTATAGATACTTCATCACATTTACTGATGACTTCAGTAGATATGGTTATGTGTACTTGATGACACATAAGTCTAAATCCTTTGAAAAGTTCAAAGAATTCAAGAATGAAGTACAAAACCAGCTTGGCAAGAGTATTAAGATACTTCGATCAGATCGAGGTGGTGAATACTTAAGCCATGAGTTTCGTGACTATTTAGCCGAGTGTGGGATTCTATCCCAACTCACTCCTCCTGGAACACCACAGTGGAATGGTGTATCCGAAAGGAGGAATCGTACCTTATTAGATATGGTACGGTCTATGATGAGTCACACAGATCTTCCGACATATCTATGGGGATATGCTATAGATACGACAGTTTTCATTCTCAACCGAGTTCCATCAAAGGCCGTGATAAAGACACCATATAGGATATGGACTGGGAGAGATGCCCAGGTGTCTTTCATGAGGATTTGGGGTTGTGAGGCTTACGTTCGACGTCAAGTCTCAGACAAGTTAGGACCCAAATCCGACAAGTGTTATTTTATTGGATATCCCAAGGAAACTAAGGGATATTACTTCTACATTCCCAGTCAGCACAAGGTAGTTGTGGCAAAGACTGGGGTCTTTATAGAAAGGGACTTTGTTTCTAGAAAGACTAGTGGGAGCACGTTCGATCTTGAAGAAGTTCAAGATGTGAACAATAGCACTGATGCCTCGATGGAAATTGAACTGGAACCACAAAGTGTTGTGGATGATGTTGTTCCACAAGAAGTTGAGGAACAACAACCAGTTCAAGTAGACATACCTCTTCGCAGGTCTGATAGGGTACGTCGTCAGCCTGAGAGATACTCATTTCTCTTGTCTGACCATGATGACGTTATGCTCATAGAGGATGAGCCTACCACCTATCAGGAAGCTGTGATGAGACCAGATTCCGAGAAATGGCTAGAAGCCATGAGATCCAAAATGGAATCCATGTACACCAACCAAGTATGGACTTTGGTTGATCCACCTGAAGGGGTAAAACCCATTGGGTGTAAGTGGGTCTTTAAGAGAAAGACTGACATGGATGGACTTATTTATAAAGGTTGCTTGGTAGCTAAAGGTTTCAAGCAGATTCATGGTATTGACTATGATGAAACCTTTTCTCCAGTAGCGATGTTTAAGTCCATTCGGATCATGCTTGCTATTGCAGTCTACCATGACTATGAGATATGGCAGATGGATGTCAAAACCGCGTTTCTGAATGGAAACCTACTCGAGGATGTGTACATGACACAACTTGAGGGTTTTGTAGATCCACAGCATACTAGTAGAGTATGCAAGCTGCATAGGTCCATTTATGGACTAAAGCAAGATTCTCGGAGCTGGAATCTTCGTTTCGATGATGCAATCAAACAGTTTGGTTTCATCAAGAACGAAGATGAGCCTTGTGTCTACAAGAAGGTTGTAGGAGACATAGTTGTCTTCCTCATATTCTATGTGTATGACATACTACTCATTGGGAAGGACATCCCTATGCTTCAGTCTGTCAAGACCTGGCTAGGGAGTTGCTTCTCAATGAAGGACTTAGGTGAGGCATCCCGCATTCTAGGGATTCAGATCTATAGAGATAGATCTAAGAGATTGCTTGGCCTAAGTCAGCGTACATACATTGATAAGGTACTCCTTCGGTTTGCCATGCAGAACTCCAAGAAGGGATTTCTGCCGATGTCACATGGCGTGAGTCTTTCGAAGACTCAAAGTCCCTCTTCTAGAGAGGAGAGAGACCGCATGGATCAGATCCCTTATGCCTCAGCCATAGGATCGATCATGTACGCCATGCTATGTACTCGACCTGATGTCTCGTATGCTTTGAGCATGACGAGCAGATACCAGTCTGATCCAGGTGAAAGTCACTGGATAGCGGTCAAGAATATTCTTAAGTACTTAAGAAGGACTAAAGAATATTTCTTGATATATGGAGGCAATGATGAGCTAGCTGTAAAGGGTTACAGTGATGCTAGCTTCCAGACCGACCAGGATGACTATAGATCGCAGTCGGGGTTCGTATTTTGCATTAATGGTGGTGCTGTCAGCTGGAAGAGTTCGAAGCAGGATACAGTAGCTGATTCTACAACAGAAGCCGAGTACATTGCTGCATCAGAGGCAGCAAAGGAGGCAGTTTGGATCCGCAAGTTCATCACTGAATTTGGGGTGGTTCCTAGCATCGCTGACCCAGTTGAGCTCTATTGTGACAACAATGGAGCTATAGCACAGGCAAAGGAACCTCGCTCACACCAGCGGACCAAGCACTTACTACGACGCTTCCATCTCATTCGAGAGATTATCGATAGAGGAGATGTGAAGATTTGTAGAGTACCTACAGAGGCTAACATCGTAGATCCCTTGACCAAGGCTTTGGCACAGAGGAAGCATGACGGTCACACTAGGTCTTTAGGCCTTAGAGGCTATACTGATTGACACTAGTGCTAGTGGGAGATTGTTAGTTAGAGCCCTAGAGCCAATCATTTGATGATTGTATGGACTCATGTATATCATATTTTTGTATATTAATAAAGGCATTGGTTTTTGGTTATTATGCTTATTTGTATTAGTGTCATATAAAATAAGTATAGTAACGTCCTTGAGTAGAACGTTCATACCTATATCAATCGATTAGTTGAATTGATAGTGAGATGATATAGGGAACACTACTCTAAATCATTCCTAGTCGAGTATTAACATTTAGGGACAATGTTAATACAATAAGACTAGCATGTAGGTCTGCTCGATGACTTGATCTCACAAGTCATGGATATAGAGATATCAAGCTGACACATGGGTATGCATTAGAGAATATATACTGAATGACCCGCCATGAGAAAGTATCATGGATCGTTATATGAGTGTCATATACTTTCTCATGTGGCTATTAGTATAACTATTAGTCCTTAGACTTGAAGTCACCATGGATCCCTACATAAGGAGTTATGTACTTTAGTTTCGTCAAACGTCACCCGTAACTGGGTGGACTATAAAGGCGATTACTGGGTATATAACAAATTATGCAGAGGGATGTGAGTGATGTAGATGGGATCTATCCCTCCTATATGACGGGAGAGACATCGATATTCTTGATAGAGTGAGACCATGAAGTGTATGGCCATACCCAAATGAGTCAATATGAGATATTGAGCTCATTTGATTGAGTGAGTCTACTCGGAGTTCAAGATTTAGATTGGTCAGAGGATGACACGGTCTATGCCTCACATTGATCAATCTAGATGTCTAGGATAGAAGGACACTTGTCACATATTGTGAGGAGTCACAATTAGTAGTCACAAGGTGATGTTGGATCTCAACATTTCTTGTAACTTGGGTAGCAATGATGTATTGCTAGATGCCGCTCATTGCTTATGTTTCTAAAAGAGTTTATAACATTGCCAACGTTATAAGAACCTATTGGGTCACACACAAAGAACATGTGCATGGAGATTAGGTTCATATGATGAACCAATAGGATTAGATTCATATGATGAATCAAAGATTGGATTCAAATTAGACTTATTGAGTTAGACTCAATTAGATTCAATTGTTGAATTAGTCTAATTTAAATTTGATTCATGAGTCAATTTATATTAATGAATTGAGATTCATTAAATTAAAATTGACTTGAATCAAAGGTTGGATTTAACTCAACAAGGAAGAAAATTGGTCATGTTTGACTTGACCAAATGGAAGTTGAAACATCAAGTTTGACTTGATGTCTTGCCACATCATCATGAAGGTTGACTCATCCTACTTGGTATGACCAATCTAGCCACATCATTAGCCACATCATCTCCTCATTTAATGGTGTGCCACCTCATGGAGGTTACACACCAAATGCATTAATGTGGCCGGCCACATTAATGTGGGAGTTACACTAGTGTGGCCGGCCACACTAAAGGAAAATTGGGTTTTTCTTGTGGCAATTCAATTGTGGTAAATGCTTCTTCTTCCTTGTGTGCTTCTTCCTCTCTCAACCTGGCTGATGGTCATGGGTTTCATGGAGGAAAAGAGGAGTGTGAGTTAAATCCAAAGCCTAAGGGAAGGTGAAGGTCACAAAGGAGGGAACCAAGAGGTGTACATGTGTTTCCTCTTCTATATTCTCTCCTTTCTCACCTTTTAGATCCAATCCGAGAGCCCTAGAAAGTGCTAGCACACTTGTGGGTTCTCCTCTCCATCTTTGAGTGGTAGGAGACCACTCCTTGTTCGTGTGGATACCGCTAGAGGACCGTTCGCTTGACGGTCTCAAGATCCGGCTAACTTTGGACGTTGCGGGATTGCGAAGGGCACGCATCAAGGGTAAATGTTTTTCCCTCGTAGATCTAAAAGTCGATCGTGTTTTAAACTCTTACTCGTATTTTTCGTTCGGTTTTACCTTGCACGAGATCCGTGGCTTGGGCGATTCGGGGTTTCCGCGACGCGAAAAGCGGTTTTCGCGGCCCGAAAAACCCAACATTTCCAACCCATGATGTGGGCATTGTCTGAGCATACTATTATATCTATCCCATGCTTCAAAAAGAGATTCTGAGTCAGTTTGCTTGAAGCTCGCAATTAAATTCCTCATATGAGCTGTTTTGCTTGGTGGATAGAATTTATCAAGAAACTGTTGCTCACACTGCTCCCAAGTGGTGATGCTATTAGGGGCCAAAGAATTCAGCCATTGCTTTGCCCTATCTCTTAAAGAAAACCCAAATAATAATAATCTAACTGCTTCTGAAGGAACTCCATTCATTTTCATGGTACCACATATTTCATAAAAGACCTCTAAGTGTTGATTGGGGTCTTCATGAGGTCCTCCACCAAATTGGTTCTGCTGCACCATAGATATAATTGCGGGTTTGATCTCAAAGTTATTAGCTTCCACTGAAGGTCTTGAAATACTAGATCGAAAACCTCTTGCATAAGGTGCAGCATAATCCTTGAGTGGTCTATTCGCCATGTTCAAATGTTCCTGTTCTTCAATTTGCCTTTGCAGAATTCTTCTTTTATGGAAAGTTCTGTCAATCTCACGGTCAAAAGGAAAGAATTCCCCTGCAAAGTTAGATCTTCGCATACACAAGAACAAGATCGCAAATGACAATTCAACAGAAAAAAAAAATAAAAGAATCAAAAATGCATAATTGAATTTGTACAAAAAGAATTAACAAGAAGTAAAAGTTATACAAGAAAGTAAAAACAGAAATCTAATGATTAGTTACAACTATGCAATATGAAAGGAAAACAAATGTTATGTTTAGTCTAACTCAATTGATAATTCCTAATGTTATAGCGCAGTCCCCGGCAACGGCGCCAAAAACTTGTTACGCTCCGCAAGTGTACGGAAATGTCGCAAGTAATATAAAAGATTATCGTATCCACAGGGACTGGAATAAGCACTAGAAATGTCTCAATGCGAATTAGCTAAACAACTATCCAATTGTTTCAAATGCAAAGTGAAGGTAAACAAATCTAATATTAAAGATCAACAAACAAGAGTTTAGTGTTTTGGGTTATGATAAAGGGAGATTCTAGGAGTTTCGATTTCTTTGTAAGATTTCTTGAATGTAAATGGTTCACCAATTCTTATTCCTCAATTGCCAAACACTTGTAAAAAGTTGTCGGTTCTCTCTTGCAATAGATAACCGGCTAAGGACTGAGAAATGTATCTAAATATGATCAATTAGACGTGAACCTACGTTGTCCTTACACAGAAGCGCACCTATTGCTATGCCTTCTCGGATATCAACATAGAAGCCCACAACTTATTAATCTATCAAGATACAAGAAACTAATCACAAGATCCATCCTACTCTCTTGAATATTCCTATTTCCTCTTCAAGATTATCTCTCAAACGTCCTTACACGGGCTTGCACCTGTCACGTGGATCCCTCGGATGATTGAGTGAGAGTTTATCTTTACAAAGTCCACAAGAAATCCAAACAATCAATCAAGAATGAGAATTAAGCACAAATTACCATTAATCATTCAAGATCTAATTGATACAAGCAAGACAATGTCATTGAAACAAGAAATTGGCAAATCCATAAGAGATTACATCAATCCATCATAGAAATACTCCCTTAATCCTAGAATACAAGATCTACTCCATGAATTGAGGAAGAATACCCGAAGAAATAAAGATTACAAGCATTTCTTAAATACCCAATCCAAGAAACCAAGAAAAGGGGGAAAAAAGAAAACTTATCTACGAAGAAGCCTCGTCTTCGGATCCAATCCTCGCTCCAGAGTTGAAATCATCAAGAAGTCCCCTCGAATCGCCCAGAAATCCTCCCAAGAAAGGGAGGAAACCACCAAATCTTCCCTTCTCCCAAAGGGGGAGAGATCCCCTTTCAATTCATGAAGGAGGGTTTAAATAGAGGAGGAAATCGGGCGCCACACGGCCCCATGACACGGCCGTCTGAGATTCACACGGCCATGTCCAGTTCCTTCTCTGCCAAAGCTACACGGTCGTGTGACTCACACGGCCAGGACCCTTCTGTTCTCTGTAAATGCTACACGGCCGTGTGGTGCACACGGCCACCACCTGCTTGGCCTTTGGAAACCTCACACGGCCGTGTAGATCTACACGGCCATGTAAGGCATCTGCTCTAATTTCTTCAAATCAAGACACAGCCGTGTGAGATTCACACGGCCATGTCCTCTTCCCTTCCTGTTAAAACTACACGGCCGTGTGTGGTACACGGCCTGATGCTCTCTCCCTTCAATTTCTTCCAAGCTTGCCCGAGGACGCATAATCTTCACCAATTTCGACTCCTGTGTATAGAAAATGCACAAAAAGCAGATCTCCGAACCAAAAGAGTAAATATGCTAAAAGGAAAGCTGGAAGTATAAAAGTGCATAGATAAAGCATGCTCAAAGTATGTAAATGTGCATAAAAACATGCATAAAAGAGTATATAATCTACGCACATCAGTTTGCCTTGGACACGACGAGGCCATGACGCGATTTGGGTAATCATTGATCGATTAACCAAATCCGCGCACTTCTTAGCGATCCGGAGGACTGATCCCCTAGATCGATTGGTAGATCTGTATTGTTGGGAGATCATCAGACTACATGGTGTTCCGTTGAGTATCATTTCGGATAGAGATCCACGGTTCACATCTTGTTTCGGGCAGAGTCTGCAGCAGGCCTTGGGCACACAACTCCATTTTAGTACAGCTTTCCATCCACAAATAGATGGACAGTCATAGTGGACCATTCAGACTTTAGAGAATCTGTTGAGGTCATGTGTTATGGATTTCGGAGGCAGTTGGGAGGACTATCTGCCGTTGGTAGAGTTTGCTTACAACAATAGCTTTCATTCGGCTATCCAGATGGCACCGTTTGAGGCGTTGTATGGCAGACCTTGTCGGACACCTGTCCTCTAGGATGAGGTTGGAGATGCCCAGTTGTTGAGACCTCATAGATTTCAGCAGGATGCAGAGTTGGTCCGTACTATCAGACGGAGGATGTCAGAGGCGCAGGACCGCCAAAAGAGTTACGCTGATTGGAGACGCAGACCACAAGAGTTCTCTGTAGGCGACCATGTATTTCTGCGAGTTTCACCCATGAAAGGGGTGAAGAGATTTGGCCTTAGAGGTAAGCCAGCTCCGCGGTACATTAGCCCTTTTGAGATCTTGGAGAGGATCGGAGAAGTAGCTTACCAGCTGGCACTACCACCGTCCCTAGCAGGCGTCTATGATGTATTCCACGTATCTATGCTGCGGAGATACGTGCCCGACCCGACGCATGTGCTGGCAGATATTCCAGTTCCAGTTCAGCCTAACATTACTTATGAGGAGGTTCCGGTACGGATTCTCGACCGGAAATAGTGTCAGTTGCGGAACAAGACTATCCAGCTGGTTAAACTCGGATGACAGCATCATTCAGACAAGGTGGCTACCTGAGAGCTCGAGGATACTATCCGAGCTTGATACCCCCATCTTTTCACTTGAGGTATGTGATTTATTTGTCGTTCAGCATTTATACGCTTTACCTGTTGTTAGTATTTGCTGATGGTACATAACGAAAATTTGGGGACCAAATTTCTATTAGTGGGGGAGAACGTAAAATACCGAAAATAGGCGAATATTAATAAGGGAATTTTTTAAAATTTTTAGAAAATTTTCGGAAATTTTTCGATGCTCGTATGGACGAGTTAACAGGGATAAAACAGGGGCCCGGGGAAGCCTATTTAGGCTACCCATTTAAGCGAGGAAAAGTTTTTATTTTTCTTTTCCTTATTTTTCTTTTTCCCCCGCTGTTTCCTTCCCTCGATGCCAAATCGTACCAACTTCTCCCCCTCCGCGCGCCTGACGCAATTTCTCCGAGCCCTAACCGCTCGGGCGGTTTTCTTCTTCTTTTCTCCTTTGACAACCTTCTCGCCACTGCCCGAAGCCCTCCTCTGCCGCCACCACAGCGACGTCGGCCTTCTCTACGCCGAGGTCTTCATAACACCACCGCCGACGCTCTCCCTTCTTTCTCCCTGTCCAAGCGCTGGCGACACGCGAGCACAGCCGAGTAGAGCCCTACTCTTTGCTCTAGCGTTGTCCTCCTTCCTTCTCATCTCTGCCCGACGACGCCACTCGAGCCTCACGGCGAATTTTGCCCTAGCCGACGCTGTTCCCTAGTTTGTGTTCACCGCCGAGACTCCTCTCTGCCCAAGCCGACTTCACCCTCGCCCCTCTCAGCCGATTGTCGGTCGCAACCCACAGTGCACCTCTGACCGACGCCGGCCATCAGGTTCTGCCGAGCCCTAGATTTCAACTGCTGGGTTCTTTCTTCATCCATCGCAGCAACCATTTCAGCTTTGTGTAAGATTGATCTATATAAGAGTTAATTTGAGTATATGGCTTGGAGGTCAATTGTTTCTTACTGCACAACTTCGGCAGTGGGTTTCCCAGATCACGTGCAACAGTAGAGTGCTGCTGGTTAGATAAAAGAATCGCCAAAGAGGAAGCGATTGACACAGATTTAGGTAAGACGTGGTTGATATCAGATTTGGTAGGGATTGGAGTTATGTTTATGTATATGGGTGCATTGATCATTTAGTAGTAAACTTTAATTATGGATTTGTGATTTTTACTTATTCATGTAGGTTGGATAATTGTAGCATGCCAGTGTAGAAGGGATACAAATTGACTAAGTGTGAATTAGGTTTATGTTCATGTGTTAATTAGGGTTTCGCCCTAATTCAGGGTTAGAGATTTTTATTTAGCTATTTATTGAAATTGTAGCTAAATAAAATATATCTATATGTTCGATACAGGACTTTGACGCGAGACGCATATCTCGACTACCAGTTTGAACTTTTCGATTGGAGGCGGGTACTTTGACTTATGTCTTTTGATATGCATAATAATATGTTAAACATATAGCAATAATTGTGTTATCCATTTGTTTCGGTTGGTCACTATATGATCTGTTACATGTTTACTTGTTTACTTATTATGCACTGCATGTTATTATTTACCTGATCACACATGCTTTAGGTAGTGACCCAACCATATGATACATTATGTTCAGGACCTAGGGTTTATTTGATACCCTATCTGTTTGTGTACCTTCCATCTGATACATTGACTTATGGTACACCTTTTATTTATGTATGGATCTTGCTATGCTATTCATGATATTGCCATGTTTAGTGACATGCATCATCTTACATGATAACATGCTGTGCGATTGTCTGCTCCATTATTGTTGAGCACATCACCAGTTACATGTATCTGTACACACCACCACTCATGGGTTAGTGGTATATCAGACAGGTGTGTGGCAGTTCTGTTGTTTGGCTCCGTTGGTCTGGTGACTCAGCGTGGTAGCCGGCAGATAGTTCCGCTCTGTTTGGCTCCGTTGGTTTAGTGTAGTAGCGTTGTAGCCAGCAGGCAGTTGGACTTTGTTTGGCTCCGTTGGTCCGCTCATCGGTAGTGTGACTCAGCGTGGTAGCCGGCAGAGATTCTGTAACACCCCTAGAAAGCCTAGATAAGAAAGTAAGGATAATGAGAGTACGAATGTAATGAAAAAAATGTGTAGATAGTCTACGTTGAATGTTACGATGGGAATGATTTAGATGATTATGAAAGAAAATAAAGTTGAGAATATAAATCATCTATGCATGATTTATAATGTATGGAATTAATATAGACAAAAGGAAGAAATATGAATACATGTATGAAATATTTATGCATAATGCATAATAGGGTAATATATGAATTATTATGTACAAAAGAAAATAAAACGTTAGAAGAGAGATTGAACCTTGAATCTCTTGTAAGAAACATGTATAGGATACCAAAGGAGATAGGAGAATTATTGATAAGTAGGGATGGTAATTTTCCCCGCGGGTTTGGGGCCCCGCGGGGAAAACCCGAAATGGGGATGGGGATCCCCGATTTTTCGGGGATGGGGCGGGTTTGGGGCGGGTATGGGAATACTATCCCCATCCCCGAACCCGCCCCGAATATTATTATTATTAATATTAATAAATAATAATATGATTTTTTTAAAAAATATTAATAATAGTATTAATATTAATATTAAAATTTTTGAAAATATTATTAATAATAATATTATTGATATTGATATTAATATTAATATTATCATTAATAATTATTATTAAATAATAATAATAATAATATAAATTAATCTAGAAATGGGGCGGGGATGGGGAATCCCCGAACCCGTGGGTTCGGGTTCGGGGAATCCCCGAACCCGAAAAAATGGAAACGGGGCGGGGATGGGAATGGCAAACCCGGCCCCGCCCCGCCCCGTTGCCATCCCTATTGATAAGGAGAGAGAGGACTAAGTAGTTAAGAATAAGAAAGGATTCTTTTTACTAAAAAGGAAAAGGGAGTAAAAAGAAGTAAAAATATACATAACCAAGTTTTGATCCTTGGTTCTCTTGTGGATGCATGCATGTGTTAACCAAGTGGGATAGGAGAGGATATTTTAAGAGGAGAGATAGGAATTTTAATTAAAGGAGAGAAAAGAGAGAAATTAAGGGAAAGAAAAGAGAGAACTCAAAAGGCATTTCTCTAGAACATTCTTGTCATTTAAGGGGAGAAATGAATAGGGAGGATGGATCAAGTCAAGTTTCCTCCCCTCATTTTAGTATAAATAGGCATGGAGGGGTGACTTCAACTTCATCCCCCACTCATTCTCCTCCTCTCCTCCCTTTTGTGCCGAGACTCACCTCTCCCTCTCTTCTTCTTCTTGTTGCCGAGCAACACAAGAGGAAGAACCTCTTCTTCCTCTTCACTCTCTCCCTCTTTCTCTCTTGTTGTTGCCGAGCAACACAAGAGGAAAGAGAAGCCTCTTCTTCCTCCTCCTCTCCACCAAAAGACCTAGCCACTCCTCTCCTCCATTGGTACCAAGGGTGGGCTCCGTAAACGCCCCGGGGTCGATGGAATAAGACTCGGGCCTCGTCAGTAATGGGCTTCTGAATGCCCTAGGTCGATAGAGTAAGACTCGGGCCTAGTTTGTATGTATGGTAGGGTTCAAGACTTGCTACCTTGGACCTACTTAAGAAGCACGCGTATGATGTATGTGGTACAAACCGGGATCCCCTTAATGATGATATTAATTTCAAGTACTTATTAGTATAAGTTTTCAAATTCATGATGCATTGCCTACATATGTACTTGAATTATCTGATGATTAGATATAATGTCATGTGATAATATGATATGAATATGATACCCTTGTATGTTGTATGCTTATGATATTACGCATGATATTGATATACGATGATTTTCGGTTTCAGTGAGTAGGAAAGGAACTTACTGAGCCATGAGTGCTCATAGCTTACTTTCCTTGTACCGCAGATATGGGGGACGGATATTCGGAACAACGGAGCAGCAGGAGGAGCAGATAGTGATGTGTGTGGTGGTGGCTCGGCAAAGAATGATTCGGACAAATTAATATGATTAGTTATAGAATCAATATTTGAACAAATCAGAATATGTGATATTATGCTTAATAAATTAAATTCTTTAAAGTTTTTATTCTTCCGCTGTTATAGTAAAACATGTACGTAAGTAGTATAAGAACGTAGCGCCGCCTTTGGTTGGGTAAGAAGGGTGGGGCGTTACAGGTGGTATCAGAGCGAAGTTTTGCCAGCTCACTACACACACATCAAGCTCCTTCCTGCCACTCCAAGTAAGTACAGTTGCATAATTTATTTGTATGCAAAATAGTATGATACTCTAAGATACATGAATGGTAGCCTAGGAAGGATACCTTAAGCTATACCCTAGAGAATAGTGCATGATGATAAGTAGGATGCATGAATGGTAGCCTAGATACAAGAACCTTAGGCTATAACATAAGAGGAATAATGAATCTTTAAAATCTTGTAGAAATGGACTATATCCCATTCGAATACGATCCCGAGGATGTAGAATATTTTGGCGAATACCTCGAGTTCACGGATGAACCCGATATGCTGAAATTGTTATTCTAAGTTCGGGGACGAACTTTCAATAAGTAGGGGAGTTTGTAACACCCCTAGAAAGCCTAGATAAGAAAGTAAGGATAATGAGAGTACGAATGTAATGAAAAGAATGTGTAGATAGTCTACGTTGAATGTTATGATGGGAAGGATTTAGATGATTATGAAAGAAAATAAAGTTGAGAATATAAATCATCTATACAGGATTTATAATGTATGGAATTAATATAGACAAAAGGAAGAAATATGAATACATGTATGAAATATTTATGCATAATGCATAATAGGGTAATATATGAATTATTATGTACAAAAGAAAATAAAACGTTAGAAGAGAGATTGAACCTTGGATCTCTTGTAAGGAACATGTATAGGATACCAAAGGAGATAGGAGAATTATTGATAAGGAGAGAGAGGACTAAGTAGTTAAGAATAAGAAAGGATTCTTTTTACTAAAAAGGAAAAGGGAGTAAAAAGAAGTAAAAATATACATAACCAAGTTTTGATCCTTGGTTCTCTTGTGGATGCATGCATGTGTTAACCAAGTGGGATAGGAGAGGATATTGTAAGAGGAGAGATAGGAATTTTAATTAAAGGAGAGAAAAGAGAGAAATTAAGGGAAAGAAAAGAGAGAACTCAAAAGGCATTTCTCTAGAATATTCTTGTCATTTAAGGGGAGAAATGAATAGGGAGGATGGATCAAGTCAAGTTTCCTCCCCTCATTTTAGTATAAATAGGCATGGAGGGGTGACTTCAACTTCATCCCCCACTCATTCTCCTCCTCTCCTCCCTTTTGTGCCGAGACTCACCTCTCCCTCTCTTCTTCTTCTTGTTGCCGAGCAACACAAGAGGAAGAACCTCTTCTTCCTCTTCACTCTCTCCCTCTTTCTCTCTTGTTGTTGCCGAGCAACACAAGAGGAAAGAGAAGCCTCTTCTTCCTCCTCCTCTCCACCAAAAGACCTAGCCACTCCTCTCCTCCATTGGTGCCGAGCAAGCAAGCAAGGAAGAAAGGTCCCCAAGCAAGTTCTCAAATCTAGGAAACTTAAGCGAAGAAGGTAAGCTTCCCCTCACCTGTGGTACAAGGCTTTTTAAATATTTTTCAGATTTTATGAGGATTTTAAAACCTAGAAACAAGTTTGAGAAAATTCGGTTAAGAAAAGCCTTCGAAATCTAGTAAGGTTTAACTAAATATACACTACATGATAGATTTTCTATGCCATGGAAAAGGGATCTTCTTCATGTTTTTACACCTATATGATGCTTGATCAAAGGAGTACTTAACCCTAGAATTTCGGCCAAAAATATTTTTAAGAGGCTAGGGAAATTATTGTTTTACCCAACTAGTACGAGGTCCTCCCTATGAAATGTTAAGGATCATGTATTAGTTTTCTTGCTTAGAAGATAATTGAAAATAAAAGAAAACCCACTCCTATATTTCGGCCAAGGAAGGGTTTAGGGTTAGGAAGACCCTTAAATTTAAATAAACATGCTCATGTGATAGAATACAAAGATCTTAAAAGATTCGTACGTTGAATATTGTTAGAACTTCATGAATTCTTTCTTAGGGTTTTCGGCCATGATGAAATGGATAGCTTAGAAAAGCTTAAACAAAATGTTAATATGTTCAAGACCTTTGTGGGGTCATGATATGAAAGTTGATTAATGCTCTCATGTTTAATTGGAATGTAGAAAATGAGTACATGATATAAGACAAGTAAGATCACAAGAGTCCTAGCTTATTTATGATCCAATTTTATGTATGATATTCTTAGTAACTTTTGCCATGATATTTACTTAAGCTTTCCATGCTTTAAGTCACTTAAGAGACCTAGCTTAAGGACTAGTAGGTTTCGGCCATGAAGGAAATAAAAGAAAAAGGGAAAGAAACCTAGGATATGCTATGAAATTATGTTATATGCCATGATATGTGATAGCATAGGAAATGTTATACATAATGAGAAAAGAATGAAATTTATGTTATGTAAATGCCATGATATGTGATAGCATAGGAAATGCTATACATAATGAAGAAATGCTATGTTATGTAATATGCCATGATATGTGATAGCATAAGGAAATGCTATACATAATGAAGAAATAAAACTATGTTATGTAATATGCCATGATATGTGATAGCATAAGGAAATGCTATACATAATGAAGAAATAAAACTATGTTATGTAATATACCATGATATGTGATAGCATAAGGAAATGCTATACATAATGAAGGAATGAAATTATATTATGTAATATGCCATGATATGTGATAGCATAAGGAAATGCTATACATAATGAAAAGAAACGAAAAAGGAAATGCATGAAAGATTGTTAAGGACATGATATGATAGTTATGCATGATATGTTATTTTGTATGGTTTGTACCAAGGGTGGGCTCCGTAAACGCCCCGGGGTCGATGGAATAAGACTCGGGCCTCGTCAGTAATGGGCTTCTGAATGCCCTAGGTCGATGGAGTAAGACTCGGGCCTAGTATGTATGTATGGTAGGGTTCAAGACTTGCTACCTTGGACCTACTTAAGAAGCGCGCGCATGATGTATGTGGTACAAACCGGGATCCCCTCAATGATGATATTAATTTCAAGTATTTATAAGTATAAGTTTTCAAATTCATGATGCATTGCCTACATATGTGCTTTAAATTACCTGATGATTAGATATAATGCCATGTGATATTATGATATGAATATGATACTCTTGTATGTTATATGCTTATGATACTACGCATGATATTAATATACGATGATTCGGTTTTAGTGAGTAGGAAAGGAACTTACTGAGCCATGAGTGCTCACAGCTTACTTTCCTTGTACTGCAGATAAAGAAGCTGGATGAGCTAGAGGAGCAACAGGAGGAGCAAATAGTGATGTGTGTGGTGGTGGCTCGGCAAGAACGATCCGGACAAATTAATATGATTAGTTATAGAATCAACATATGCACATTTGAACAAATCAGAATATGTGATATTATGCTTAATAAATTAAATTCTTTAAAGTTTTTATTCTTCCGCTGTTATAGTAAAACATGTACGTAAGTAGTATAAGAACGTAGCGCCGCCTTTGGTTGGGAAAGAAGGGCGGGCGTTACAGATTCCTCCCCGTCATCGTGTACCGGGAGATGAGAGCATTGCGCTCCCCCATTTATGATTTGGGGTAGGAGTATGTGTGTACTCCGACAACATCCCGTCCACTTGGTCACTCATCAGGGGCAGTGATGTCAGAGTGCACAGTTGTCACAGCCCTACCCACTCGGACTCACCATTGTGTGTGAGATGGCTGACTGGCGTCAGGGGTGACCATGTCATTGGCATTATATGCATGATGCATTTATTGTTTGTGTTTGCTTCATTTACTTGTTGGATTTATATGGATGCATATGATTGACATGCATACAGGATTATGACACCCTCGGTTTAACGACCCTGTTGCCTTTATACCTTGGTCCTGGTTAGTTCAGTTTTCTCCTGTATTCTTCAATTGCATATTATCTTTATTGTATCAGGAGACTGTACACATGATTAGTGCTAGTTGTTATATTCCTTATTGTGCATATTGTTAGTTAGAGCCCTAGAACCAATCATTTGATGATTGTATGGACTCATTGTATCATATTCTTGTATATTAATAAAGGTATTTGTTTGGTTATTATACTTATTTGTATTGGTGCCAAATAAACTAAGTATAATAATGTCCTTGAGTAGATGGTTCTCACCTATATCAATCAGTTAGTTGAACTGATAGTGAGATGATATAGGGAACACTACTCTAAATCATTCCTAGTCGAGTATTAACGTTCAGGGACAATGCTAATGCAAAAAAAGACTAGCATGTAGGTCAACTCGATGACTTGATCTCACAAGTCATGGATATGGAGATATCAAGTTGACACATGGGTATGCATTGGAGAATGTATACTGAATGACTCGCCATGAGAAAGTATCATGGATCGTTATATGAGTGTCATATACTTTCTCATGTGGCTATTAGTATGACTATTAGTCCTTAGACCTGAAGTCACCATGGATCCCTACATAAGGAGTTATGTACTTTTGTTTCGTCAAACGTCACCCGTAACTGGGTGGATTATAAAGGCGATTACTGGGTATGTAACAAATTATACAGAGGGATGTGAGTGATATAGATGGGATCTATCCCTCCTATATGACGGGAGTGACATCGATATTCTTGATAGAGTAAGACCACGAAGTGTATGGCCATACCCAAATGAGTCAATATGAGATATTGAGCTCATTTGATTAAGTGAGTCTACTTGGTGTTCAAGATTTAGATTGATTAGAGGATGACACGGTCTATGCCTCACATTGATCAATCTAGATGTCTAGGATAGAAGGACAATGTCACATATTGTGAGGAGTCACAATTAATAGTCACAAGGTGATGTTGGATCTCAACATTTCTTGTAACTTGGGTAGCAATGATGTATTGCTAGATGCCGCTCATTGCTTATGTTTCTAAAGGAGAGTTTAGAAACATTGCCAACGTTACAAGAACCTATTGGGTCACACACAAAGAACAAGTGGATGGAGATTAGGTTCATAGGATGAACCAATTGGATTAGGTTCATATGATGAACCAATTGGATTCGGATTGATTTAAATTAGACTTATTGAGTTAGACTCAATTAGATTCAATTGTTGAATGAGTCTAATTTAAATTTGATTCATTGAGTCAATTTGTATTAATGAATTGAGATTCATTAAATTAAAATTGACTTGAATCAAATGTTGGATTTGACTCAACAAGGAAGAGAATTGGTCAATTTTGACTTGACCAAATGAAAGTTGAAACATCAAGTTTGACTTGATGCATTACCACATCATGGAGGATGACTCATCCTACATGGCAGCCACATCATCTCCAAGTTGTCAAGGAGGTTACAAATCCCATTCTCATTTAATGTGGCCGGCCACATTAAATGGAATGGGAGTTACATGTGTGGCCGGCCACATATTGTAATGGGAGTTTTTATTTTTCAATTAAGTGTGGTGAATACATCTTCTTCCTTGCTTCTTCCTCCTCTTCTCTTGCTGTTGCCGTGGGTTCCAAGGGAAGGTGAATGTGGTTGAGCGAGTTCCATGAGCAAAGGAAGAGTGAAGATCACAAAGGAGGAATACTACTTCTTGAGTGTATAAGATTTCCTTTTGTATCTTCTTCTTTTCTTCCTTTACAATCCCACCCGAGAGCTCTAGAAAGTGCTAGCACACTTGGGGCTCTCTTCTCCATCCTTTGAGTGTGAGAGACACTCCTTGTTCGTGTGGATATCATTAGAGGAGTGTCTACGTTGACACTCTCGAGATCCGGCGTACCGTTGGACGACCGGGATTTGCGAGGGCACGCTTCAAGGGTAAAATTCTTAACATGTAGATCTAGGAGAAGATCTAAAGTTTTGAAACTCGTACTTGTATTTCATTCAGTTTTTCCTTGCACGGATCTACAGCTTTGGGTGATTCGGGGTTTCTACGCAGGATTAGCGTTGTCTGAAATTTACCCAATTATGCATATCAGTTGTACCTGCTGAGTGTTGGACTCACACCCTCCTCCGTTGATATTTTCAGGTTGAGGCTGTCCGGAGCAGTTCCAGTCGCTAGTCCCCATTGCATGTAGTGCTAGTCTTCTGCTGATCATGAGTTGTTGTTTTAGTTTTCTCTATCAGACTATGTTTTGGTCTTGTAATGTTTTACTTATGGATCTTGTATGGATTTTTATCGTTGATGGATTTTGGTATGATTTAGAAATGTTTTACTCCATGCCTGCCTGGACGGCAGAAGAGGTAAGTTTGTCGGATTTATGTTTTACGAGTGTAGTGGAGTAGGAAAAATCGGATTTGAGCTTTACGAGTGTAGTTGAGTAGGGTTGTTTTCGAGTCATCGTATTACTGTTCTATTTGTTTCCTATTAAACTGCGTGGTTGTGTCAGCCAGAGGATGAAAATGATATTAACTGCGTGGTGATTGTTTTATTATTGTTATTATTCCAGCCGCATGTGGCTGAGGTATAGGGTGATTGTAGAAAGTTTCAGATTGTCCGCCGTACAGGGGAGATGCTGCCGAAATTTCTTCGGACAAGGACTCCTCCTGGGCGTGACAGATAGTATAATAGGGATTATAAGAATAAGTATATCCAAGTTGGATATGGATTATCCTATTTGGTGCACTTAGTTGAGAGAAATTAACTGAAGCTACCTTGCCACATCTTAAACTAGTTAGACCTAAATTTTTCAATAAGTAGGTTAAAAATATAATTTTGTAAAAAGGCTTTATTTAAGGAGGTGGTTGTTTCTCCAATATCAAAAAAGGTCATTATGCCTTACCACAACTTGTCACTCAATTTTTGAAATGTGTATTTAACAAATTAATGGCCAAACCTTAATCTAATACAAGGTCAAATTAAATTTAAAATTCAAACTAATTCTCTTCAAGTAAAATAGAAAACCATTTCTCCAAACATATAGGTTAACTCGATTAATAATCTAGAAATGGGTGAAATGGAGACTAAGATAAAATTGATCAAAACATTATTAATTAAATTCTATTCAAGAAACATTGTAAGTGCGAAAATATAGAATTTTAAAAATTAAGTTAATTTTTTGAAAGAAAAAGATTATCGATACAAGCACCTAGAATAGATCCATGCGCCGAAACCATTTTGAAGTTTCAAATATTTTAAAATTTAGGCACCCGTACCCTAGTCCAGGAAGCCCACAAAATCACGCCCAAAAAGCTTACCCAAAATGTCGTCGTTTGGGATGAAGGCGCCTCAACATCCTCCAAGTTCCTAGAAATGTTGCCACACAGAAACCTGAAAAAGATGGTTCATGCACATGGAACACCATTGGGTGCACAAATATTATTTTAGAAGGGGGACCCGAGGCTTCAGCTCTAGGCACCTCCAAAGCTTGTTTCTAAGCTGTTTCTTCTGCATTTTTTATTTCAGTCTAGTCTTGCATAGCCTAGGTAATTAGTTCATATTTTAGTTGTCCAAAAATATTGTGGTAACACCCTAAACTCAACTTGTCATTATTATGGTAAAAATAAATCATTTATTTATGTTGGTAGGATTAATATGTAACGCCCCGCCCCTCCTGCTAAGGCGACGAAGGTTACTTGCGACACATACATACTTAACACAGCGGAAGTCTTACTTAGAGAATTTAAAAACCTTTTCTTACTTAAAAATCACCATAGACATAAAGGAACCACATAGCATACCAATCATAATTTTTTTGAGTCTTGATACCCAAACACATACTTACGGTCATGGAGTTATAAAATGAAAACATCAACATGGCATATTTCTTATTAAACAAAAGCAGGTCTTTTCCTTTAGCCAGTCCACTACCGCACACATCCTTCTAGCCCCTCCTGCTGCTCCCCTAGTACATCCATTCCTTGCCTTTATCTATGGTACAAGAAAGTAAGCTGTGAGCACTCATGGCTCAGTAAGTTCCTTTCCTACTCACAAAAACCGTAAAGCATATTAAAATCACAATTCATAAGGCATAAAGACAAATGTATCATGTCAAGAGCATATCATGACATATCGTAACATAACATAAAGTATCATGGCATAACATAACATAATCATCAAACGTATCCTGTCATAGCATAACATCATCATAACTATCATGGCATAATCATAAAGTATAAGCATGGTAAACTCCTAACATAAATCATGCAACATATGCAACATGTCTTTTGAAAACTTATACAATACATACTTAAACATAATCTCAACATGATTGGGGCCCCGGCTTGTACCACATACATAAATGCGCACGTCCTATGTAGGTCCAAGGTAGCAAGTCTTGAACCCTACAAGGCATACATACTAGGCCCGTTTCTTAGTCCATCGACCTAGGGGCACTTAGGAGCCCATCCCTAACGAGGCCCGTTTCTTAGTCCATCGACCCCGGGGCGCTTATAGAGCCCACCCTTGGTACAAGTCATACATAAAGTAAAGTAGCATGTCATACATATCATAGTTCTTATTCTTTCATGCATATCATGTTTCTTGACATATCATAAAACATGCATTTTTTTGGGCACACAGCACATGCATGAATCATAGCATACAACATGAACATATCACTTATAATATCATAAAGCATGCATATTTGGGCACACAGCACATGCATGAATCATAAGCTTGCATAATGAACATATCATTTTATCATATCCTAAAGCATGCATGATTGAACACATAGCACATACATGGATCATAAGCATACATAAAAGAGCATATCACTTATCATAAAAGACATAACCATTCATGGAATCATTAAATAACATCTCTTGATTCATTCATAGCATGTGAGGTAGATCTAGGTCACTAAACCCATATGGCCGAAAGTCATGTGTAGAGGCATGATCTCTAGACAACATACAAACATAAAAGAAAATCTCATGCTATCTTCACATACTAGCATAAGAAAGGTCATAAGCATGTTAACCTAAATTTTTAAGCCCTCCTAGGTTTCCAATTCTTTCATGGCCGAAACCTTTCATGAAGAGAAATCAAGTTCTAAGCAACATGTAAACATGTAAACCCTAACCCATATCATATCATATTTCATAAGGAACTACTTAAGCATATTTAGTTTGGGTTCTAGGTTCCTTAAGCTCCTAATCTTATCATGGCTGAACCCTATCATGTCTCATTCTAGGTTACAAGTAGCATGGAAGTGTTGAACCTTAAGCCAATATCTTATACATTTCATGAGGAACAACATAAGCACATTGGTTTTAAATTTCAAACTTCCTAGACCCATTAACTTGTAGTGGCCGAACCATACCTATCATGGAACTAGGTTTTTAGTGGCATAAGAGCATGGAAAACACAACTACATTTCATAGCATGCATCACAAGACATCATAAGCATATATAAGTTGGGTTCTAAATTTTCTCTAGGCCTTTAAACTTGTAGTGGCCGAAACACATCAAGCATGGGACTAAGTTTCTAGTGGCATAAGAGCATGGAAACCACCACTACATTTCATAGTACTTATCACAAGAAACATCATGAACATATGTAAGTTGGGTTCTAAGTTTTCCTAGGCCTTTAATCTAAAGGTGGCCAAAACATGTGAGCTTGGTTTTGTTTTTCATATGGCCTAAAAGCATGGAAACCCTACCCAATTCCCATGGCATCATAACAAGGAACAACATGAGTAAACTTAGTTAAAAATCTACACATCCTAGCTTTAAAACTTAGTGTGGCCGAAAGTTACATGTAACCAAAATTCTATGTAACAAGCAACCATAAAAACATCAACTAGTTTCATATCATTTATCAAGAAGGTCATGAGCCTCCTAGCCTTGGTTTAAACTTTCCTAGACTTCAAATCTCATCATAACCGAATCTTCATAAGCATGAAATAAGATTCATAACTAACATACAATCATGGCATAACATTTTAGCTTCATGTCTTGTCTTAGGAGAAATCTTAGCATGCTTAGTTTTAGGTTTAAAACTCTCCTAGGCCTTTACTTCTTCCATGGCCGAATATTCATGAGCATGGAAATGGAGTTTCAAACAACATACAAGTAAGAGAAAAAGTTAACAACCTCATTATCATAGGGTACATAACACAAGAATAAGGAAATATGCTTAGTTTGAGTCTTAAACTTACCTAGTCTTCTTGTTCATGCTTGGCCTAGAGTCTAAGGCTTATGGATCTAAGTTTTCATTATTTATTCTAGCGTGGAAACCTTAGATTAACCTCTTACATAAAAATACATGTCACCAGAAAAATAATGAGCATATCTAGTTACAAATTTCTTAGGCTCTTTTTCTTGTTTTGGCCGAATTTTTCATAAAGCAAGTCCTAGGTTTTTAAGCAATCTATCTTCATGGAAAACCATATAAACTATTGTACCACAGGTGAGGGGAAGCTTACTTAGTGTTCACTTGTAAATCTTTAAAGAATTGGTACCCTTGGTGAAGAGGAAGAAGGGAGCTTCTTCTTCTAGCACTCCTTTTGATTTCTCTTGCTTGGAAGGGTACACCTTGAAGGCTCCTTCTTGTAGTTTAGTTATCTCTTAGGGAGAAACCTAAACTTGGCTTGTGGAAATGAGGGAGGAGGCTTCTAGTTTCGACAAGGGTGAGGGAGAAGGAAAAAAAAAATGAAATCCTTTAGTTCCTTTCCTTTTTATGCTATATGGGTGGAAGTTACAAAGATGAACTTTGCTTCCTTTCCTCCTTAATTCATGCATGTATCTTTCTAATGAGAATATGTCCTCATTCCTTCCCCTTAACTCTTCTCTTCATTGTTCTCTTAAACTCCACGAAAATAGAGAAGAAAAAGGAAGAAAGACAACTTGTCTTTTGCTACTCCTTTTTCTAAACCAAGAGGTAAACAAGGGGAAGAAAGTTACTTGATTTTCTCTTGTTCCCTCACTTAATTATATCTTTACTTTTAACTACAATTTCCATCATTTCCCATTCACATGTTATTCATTATCCTAGTGGTTATCATACATAATTTTATTTCTATCTTTTGTGAGAGGTTCAAGGTTCAAACCTTCACCTCTTCTTTTATTTCTCTTATTTCTTTTTCTTTTTGATTCTTCTAACCTTTATGCTCTAAAGCAACTGACACCCATATACTTATCTTATAATTTTGTGGGTGTTACATAAGAGAAGAGCCACTGAGCTTGATTCCTCTAGCACCCCTTATCACTGACATCAGGTTCCGTGCAGAGGAACTTAGGGTGTCCACAAGGTGTCTAGAAAGGAGAAAATAAAAAGTATCATCAGAGTTCATCCACCTAAGAGTTATAGGTCGTGGAGTTGGAACTTGTGTATCAAATCATGTTAATATGTTGTTTTGTTCCTTTCATTTGTACACTACTTATTTTATTTATATATATTAAAATTGTTAAAACTCTTCTTGTGTTAAATAGTCAATGAAAATGTAAATGACAATTCATCCCTCTAGCGATGATAATTCTACATATATATAACATTTTCTTCAATATATACATTATTTTTATAATATGTATACAATTTAAATAAATAAAAATACATGTAGTATCAAATTTTATTTCACCAATCAAGATGGATGATATAATTTATTCTCCATCTTTACACTATGATTAACAATAACAATGACAAACTTGTTGTCCATTTCGTACTTTACATTCTCCTCCTCTACATGAATTTGAACACCAAGTGTTGCACGCACTAGTATCACTAGCACCTCTACAACTTGTTTGTTGTCTATCACCCCATTTTTTATATTCCGAACAACAATTGGTAGCATCAGAGCGATCTATAATTTTAACAAAAAAGAATAGTCAACATTAGGATATATGAACAATATGTAACAAATAAATTCAATAAAATTTGCATGGAATATTTAAATGGTGTTTACTTACTTGCAAGGCATATAGTTGTAAACAAAAGAAATACACAAAGAATTGAAACTCGAGACATTATGTAGTAGTAATTAACTTTAGAGTTTTTTGTATTTTGTATTTATTGTGTAATTATAATAGTGGTGCAAGATGAGTATATATATTATTCTTAGAAGTGAAAATAGGACAGTACAATTAAAAGAAATTATAACAAATAACATAACCGATCCTATAATTAGTAGCAAAGTGGGCATATACTTTTAGAAAGCTTACTATTTTTATCTACGTTTCAATTATGTATTGTCATATATATTGAAAGAATGTAATATTTATCGAGTATATAATTTCATTATATATATTGGTTATTTAATTATAGGAAACATATTATATATACTATACACTTTTAGAAATAATAATATATAGAAAATTGTTGACGAACATTTTCTTACAGAACATAGGAGGCAGTCCTTGTTATGAGTCTGCATAACTTTTTTTTTAAAATATAACTTTTTGAAATCCACGTCATTCTTTCTTTCTGTTTTATTTTTAAAAAATTAACATTTCCTCTCATCATTCTCCTCGCCATACGCTTAGTATTTCAACTGGTTCAAACTTATTAATTTAGCACTTAGAGATTATAAATTTTATTTTGTGACTTACTACTTTATAACAAAAATATTATGAAGTAAAATGTTACTTAAAATTAGAAGTGATGCTTGTATTTTTTAACCTATATAGTCTAAAATGATATTAACTTCATCAATTTTATAACCCAAATAATTATCATATATTACTTCGTAATTAATAGTTGTTGAAGTAATCAATGGCAAAGTCTATCAAAAAAATACACATAGTGAAAATATGAGAAGTGAATGAAGATACGAGGGCTGAGGGCTACGCTTGCTATTGGAAGAGGGCAACAAGTGATGTTACATTTCTTGCTTGTGTGAGAAGATAAAGGAGAAGAAAAGAGAGCTTTTGTGCTTGAGAAAAAAACTCTAGGTTTATTGCCATTGGTGAAGAGAATAAGGAGGAAATGGAAAAGAAGAAGAAGGGAAAATAAAAGAGAGGGATAGGCGAAGGCACAACGATGGTGTATAACATAGCAGTGGTTGTAGTGTTGTATGTGGGGAGGAAAGGGAGAAAAAAAAGAAAAGAGAAGGTTTCTTCAAGAAAATATCATAATTCATTTTAAACCGATCGAATCTATTTTATCCTTAATCAACTCCAAATCTATCCGAAGTTGAACTAACTAATGTGGGGTAGGATAGTAATTATCAATTGGGATAACGAGAAGACAAAATTAAGGAGATAGCCAAAAAAGAAACCACCAAATGGAAACTTTTATTATGAATAGAGCATTAATTCCACAAATGGTTACCAATTAGATGTTTATATAGGCTCTAAATTCTAATACCCATAAAAAAAGGAAAGAAATTCTAATGTACAGAGTCCATTTCTATCTTCTAAACACAGAAAAAGATATAAAAAAGGAAATATTATTAGCACCAAGGTTTAACATAGCAAATTCCAAGATCTTCTTCCACTGTTCTATTGCACACACACAAAACACTGCTCCTGCTGCCTCCTCCTACTCGAGCTTTCCTTTACCTTTATCTGCAGTATAAGGAAATGAAAATCTATAAGCGAATGCTTAGTAAGTACCATCTACTCATAAAATGATGCATTTATAGAGAACATGTTTTCTTTTTAAAAACTGCTTGTGGGAAGCACAAAACTTACCCTTGACCATAATTCAGGCTAAAATGCATAAATCCAAATTATATACATGGCATGCATTTTTAAATAGGTTGATCATGCAAAACATTAACTCAAACCAAGCTAGTAATATAATGAAAACAGGAATCTTGGCATATTATAGAGTTCATCAATGCTGCACTTTATAACTCAAGTTCTCAACCTTAGGAAACTTCTACTAAGACAAACCATGAAGTTTGAAAACCTTATATTATATAATTAGTGAAAATATTAATCAACTTGCTTTGGGCCCGACAATGTACCACTTTGTACGCATCCTTAATAAGATCCGAGGTAGCTAATCCCGAATCTATCAAGGTAATACTAGGCGATCTAGGGGCCTAGGGGCAATCTAGCAGCCCACCCATGGACCTTGTGTCTAGTACATGCCTTTCTAAAGTAAAATACTTTCTTTTTACTATTCATTTCTTATACTTGCACTTGCTTGTCATTTAGCCAAACACCTTATGTGCGCTTAATTCCCCTCATACTTATAGGTAAGCATTTTAGGGCACTTGAATCTGCTTCTTAGCCCCAAAACTAAATGAGAAGCAATTCAAGATTCCCTACACATGCTCTTAATCCCCAAAACTTTAGAGGGCATCTTACATAACATGACATGCTTCTTCCTTAACATGTCTAAATCATATCTCCACATGTATCTTCTAACTCATGCATAAAAGATATTATGAAATTCATCAACGAAGCAACTTATATTGTAGGTGAGTGGTACTTAAATCTTTTTGCTAGATCTTACTATTATAAGGTGTAGAGAAGACTATCCTCCCTCGTATGCCTTAATCTCCCAGTCGCCCTTCACCGCGTACCAATCCTTGCGAAAACTCCTCCTATATCCTCCACTTGATGATCCTAGAAGCTTGAAACCTAGGTTTCTTGACCTTGGACGAAACCCAAAAGGGGGAAAAGAGGGGATTCGGCTAGAGAGGAAAGGAAGAGGGACATGAAAAGTTAGGTTTTCATCTCTTCCTTTCCTTTTTATACTAAGTGGAATTTGAAGCGTCTCTCACATATAATCTACATATAATGAATTGTTTCATATTGCTTATGTGATGCTTTACCACCACCTAATGGCTAATTAAACCAATCTCAACGAAGAGGTCTTGGGTTCAAATCCTAGCCCAGGACATTTATGAATATATTATTTTTTGTTTCTTTTCTCTTCTTCTATTCCTTTTTGTACTTTTTGGAAGGAAGGAAATTTACGAGTGTTACACTAGCTGTGTTGTGTGACCAACCGTGTCACCTTGGCAGTGCATGGCCGTGTCAATCCATACGACAGTGTCACCTTGGCCGAGAGAGAGAGAGGCACGGCCGTGTGAATCCACACGACTGTGTCACCTTGGCCAAGAGGGAGAGATGCACGCTCGTGTGAATCCACATGACCGTGTCTCCATGGCCGAGAGGGAGAGGTGCTCGACCGTGTGAATATATATTTTTTGTTTCTTTTCTCTTCTATTATTTCTTTTTCTCTTTTTGGAAGCAAGGAAATGTCACGCCCTAGAGGAGTCCCAAAAGAAAACTCATTTTGTGGGGTGGTGAGTATTGGAACTCAGCGGGTATAGGAAAAGATAGTGCATGAACATAACATATAAATAGAGAATGAGCTAACAGTATACAGTCTCATAAAGGGCATAGCAGATACTAAAATAAAATCGTAGATATATGCTCATACCTGAAACCATTCCTTAGGCTAGTAATAGAAGGTCTGAAGTAGAGCTAATCTGCTACGGGACTGCTCATAACTATAGAGGTAATGTGTAAGGTATATAAACATTTCCAATAAATAAACCAAGGTCTAACCACCTACAACGAAAGCATATCTCAACATAAGACAACATATCAGCATAAGTGAACAACAGCAAGAAGCAACGGCAGCATAAATATACCACAACAGCATAAGTAAGCAATAACAACATAAGTAAACAGCAGCAGCCAAAGCAGGCATAATAACAGCGTATGCACGGATGGTCACGACAACGTATGCACGAATGGTCACCCCGCCCACCTCTCTGCACCACGACCCCTATATGGTTGAGAGGCCGGATCGATGATAACTCTACCACCCAAAGGCCGCCACTCCTCTCGAGTGATCGGATGGATAGGTGCTAAGTAGCTATCTATCCACCAAGCAAAGGGGATCCCTGCTGCTCATAACTCCAGCTACCACTACCCATGAGTGGCCGAGTGCGGCACGACAGGACAAGTGGCATCTCCTCCAGCTACCACTACTCATGAGTGGCCGAGTCTGCGGCGCGGCCCGACGTCTCACTCCCCCCACAAGGGAGAAGTGGTCGCCTGCATGCATGCAATGACATGATACGTACAATGCAGCGGTCATCATATAAACATAAGCTAAAATCAGGTATAAGGTATGCTACATGTAACGACCACTCTTCTTACTACTACTTTCTAAAGGTGCCCATTACGTAACTACTATAGATTCTTACTTGACTATTACAACAAACTGTACATTAAAATTTTTCCCGAAAACTTAAAATTTCAGCAGAGTATATGCAGTTCAGCAGGACTAAAATACAATACAATACTGACATGCACATATAACTCATAATAGCATAAAACATATGAAACTATATCTTAATGCAAACACAAAAATACCTACTTACTAAATTGAACTCATCTTCGCATGCAATCTAAAGCAGGAATAATCTCAAATGACATGGTATATAAAGTACAATCTCAAATGACATGGAATATAAAGTAGAATCTCATGGCAGCAATCACTAAACCATAGCCTTTATAGTATAATTCGAATACTAACTACCTTAGAAATCCACCTCAGACATCTCAAAACAAAAATCTTAGAACATACTTCGAATTCAAGGAGAACACGATCCGGAAGTACTCCTACCGCAGGTGAGAAGCAACTTATAAAGGTTTCTTGGACTCACAACCGAAGAAAGGCAGCTAGGGCTTTGGGAAAACTCGAGCTCTCGACCTCTGCTTCGTGCTTACAGCTTCTCCTCAACGAGAGGATTACAACCGTGTAAAGAACCCATGAAACTAACCCCTCGTCGGCCGCTAAAGACGAACCCTAGGTTCGGCTCTGTTTTCCGCCCGAGCTCCGCTGTCGCGCAGAGGAGAAAGGTGAGGTAATTAGGTCACGTGGATAAACTAAGCTCTCCCTTAATAACTCCCATATCCTATTACCAACTACTTCTTAAATAAAAGTCGCTCCTTCCTTAATCAGCAAGGCCCGCTTGCGCACTTGGTCAGCCGGATTCGCTTAAGGTTCGATTCGGCCAGAGGTCATGGGTTCGAACCTCGGTCGTACCTATTTATTTTTGAAACTTCCTCCATTTGGTAAAAATACCAAACGAACACAAAAAATCGTATAAAAATACTAAAAAAATTTCTAAGAATTTCTAGAATATTTCTAAGACATTTGTGAATATTTTTAATTACTATTAGGACTCGAAATAAGGAAATTTGGGTTGTTACAATTCCCCATACCTTATAAAAAGTTCATCCTCTAACTTAGAATAATTCTGGATATTTCTGTCTCATACTGTCCTCACGCTCCCAAGTAACTTCCTCATGCTTCTGATTCTGCCAGATGACGTTCACTAGTGGCACCTCTTTGTTTCTTAGTCTCTTAACTTCTCTGTCCACTATCTGTGTAGGTCTGCTCTCATAGCTAAGATCCTCCTAGATCTGTACTGACTGAGGCTGAATCACATGGCTAGGGTCGTGGAGACACTTCTTTAGCATGGAGACATGAAATACATTATGTATTGCTGACATGTCTTGTGGTAAGTCCATCTTGTATGCTACTTTCCCAATCCATTCTGTGATCAGGTAGGGTCCCACATAACGGGGATTTAACTTACCCTTTTTGCCAAATCTCATCACTCCCTTCATAGGAGCGACCTTGAGAAAGACTGATTCCCCTACTTGGAACTTAAGTGGCCTACGACGTGTGTCAGCATAACTTTTCGGTCTACTCTTGGCAGTCTCAATCCTCTGTCTGATCTTCTGGATAGCCTGAGTGGTCTCATCTATCATCTCAGTCTGAATGCCTAGCTCTACTTCCATTTCTTTTCTTTCACCTGCTTCTTGCCAGCAAATGGGTGATCTGCATTTCCTGCCATACAACGCCTCATAAGGTGCCATCTTGATGGTGGCCTGATAGCTATTGTTATAGGCAAACTCAACTAAGCATAGATACTTGCACCAACTTCCCTTGAAATCTAGTGCACAAGCTCTGAGCATATGTTCTAAAATCTGATTTACTCGCTCTGTCTGTCCATCAGTCTGAGGATGGAAGGCTGTCCTAAACTTGAGTTTGGTGCCTAGTGCATTCTGAACACACTCCCAAAAGTGAGAGGTGAAACGCCCATCTCTATCAGAAACAATAGATTTAGGAACTCCGTGAAGTCTGATCACCTCCTTAACATATAATTGTGCCAACTGCTCTATAGAGTGGGACACCTTGATGGCTAGAAAATGGGCAGACTTGGTCAATTAGTCCACTATTACCCATATCGCATCATATCCATTCATGGTTCTTGGTTGACCTGTTATAAAGTCCATGGATATATCTTCCCACTTCCACTCTGGTATTGGGAGAGGTTGTAACATTCCTCCTGGTATCTGGTGCTCTACTTTGACTCTCTGGCATGTCAGGCAGGTACTGACATACTTTGCAACATCTCTTTTGAGTCCAGACCACCAGAATCTCTGTTTCACATCCTGATACATCTTGGTGGAACCAGGATGCATGGAGTAAGGTGTACTATGAGCTTCTTCTAAAATTTTCTTTCTCAGTTCTTCATCATTAGGGACACAAAGGCGGCTCCCCTGATAAAAAATTCCACTGTCTGATACTCGAAACTCTGAATTTTCCCCTTTTTGTACCCCTTGCTTGATCTTTTGGATATCTGTATCTTCATTTTGCTTTCTCTGTATATCCTCAAGCAGGGTTGACTCTAAGGTCAATGCAGAGAGTTGCCCATAAATAATTTCCATTCCAAAATCTGACAACTCCTTCTGTAGTGGCAGGGCTAATGATGACAAAGACATCAGGGATGCATTGGATTTCCTGCTTAGTGCATCTGCCACTTTGTTAGCTTTGCCTGGGTAGTAGAGGATTTTACAGTCATAGTCTTTGGCTAACTCCAGCCACCTGCACTGTCTCATGTTTAAGTCTTTCTGGGTGAAGAAATACTTTAAACTCTGATGGTCTGTGAAGATTCTGCACTGGACTCCATACAAGTAGTGTCGCCAGAGTTTCAGTGCAAAGACCACAGCTGTCAGCTCAAGATCATGAGTGGGGTAGTTATTCTCATAGTCTTTGAGTTGTCTAGAAGCATAAGCTATAACTTTTCCTTCTTGCATGAGTACAGCTCCTAGACCCATCTTGGAAGCATCACTATAGATGTTAAAACTCTTGTCACTTTCTGGAACTATCAGGATGGGAGCACTGGTCAGTCTCTTCTTTAGCTCTTAGAAACTCTGCTTACATTTGTCTGACCATTCAAACTTCTTATTCTTCCTCGTCAGGGCTGTAAGTGGAGAGGCTATCCGGGAAAAGTCCTCCACAAATTTCCTGTAGTACCCAGTTAAACCAAGGAAGCTTCTGATCTCCCTGGCGTTCTTGGGTCTACTCCAGTTGTTGACCGCTTCTATTTTGGCAGGATCCACTTGAATACCTTCTTTAGAAATGATGTGACCTAGAAATGCCACCTGCTCTAACCAGAACGCGCACTTTGAGAATTTAGCATAAAGCTGCTTTTGCTAAAGGGTCTGCAGTACTATCCTCAAGTGCGTGTCATGCTCCTCTAGGGTTCTTGAATAGGCCAAAATGTCATCGATGAACACGATGACAAATTTGTCCGAATTATCCCTGAAGACATGATTCATCAGCTCCATAAAGACTGATGGAGCATTGGTCACTCCAAATGGCATCACTACAAATTTGTCGCATCCGTATATTGTCCTGAAAGCTGTTCTAGGTATATCACTTTCTTTAACCTTCAGCTGGTGATATCCAGAGCGCAAATCTATCTTTAAGAACACCGTGGCCCCTCTTAGCTGATCAAAGAGATCATCTATTATGGGAAGAGGGTACTTGTTCTTAACTGTCACTTTGTTCAACGCTCTATAATCTATACACATTCGAATGGATCCGTCCTTCTTCTTGACAAACAACACAGGGGCTCCCTAGGGTGAATGACTAGGGCGGATGAATCCCTTATCATGTAGCTCCTGAAGTTGTTCTTGTAACTCTTTCAACTCTGTTGGGGATATTCGATACGGAGCTTTTGAAATTGGACAAGTACCATAAACCAATTCAATTTCAAACTTCACTTCTCTGTTGGGAAGTAGTCTAGGTAGCTCTTCTGGAAATACCTCTTGATACTCACAGACTACCCGAACATCTTCCTGCTTGGGTCCTTTTTGTCCTTCTGTTCTGCTTACTTGCCTGGGGTTTCTGACTCCCTACTGTCTTGTCCTCTATCTTGACTGGCTTGAGTTGCGTTTGTTGTGCCTTGATGCTGATCAGATAGTGCTCAGCGACTAATGCTCTGCTGACCAGGTCCTCTCCAGTCTGGAGCTGGTGAGTTCCACTACTCACATTAAGTGCTATCACTGATCTCAGCATCCTGAGCATCAGTCTGACTCGTTCCTTCTCCGTACTTACTAGCTCTGCGCAGAGACGAGCTAACCTATTGAATCTTTTAACTGCTTCTTCCACGGGCAGGTCACCTTGTCTGACTTCTCGCCAGTCAAGAAGCTCCATTGTGCTCTCTAGTGTCTTGAACCAAGCTTGAGCATCCCAAGGCTCAGTCGTGCCTGAGAAGTTTTCTGGTTTCAGCTTCAGCCACTAGATGAGGTATGCTTCTTGTCTTCTAGGTGTTGTAGTGACCTCCAGGGCGGCTGGTGGAACCTCAGTCACCACTGGAGTCTCCACATTGATAGTTGGAGGAGTGGGAGGGACTGGCTGCCGATTGTCCATCAGATTGGCAATCACTTGTTGCTGCTCTGCCACTTGTCTCTGGAGTTGAGCAACAACTTCAAAGAGATTTGGTTCAGTTGTTCTGGGCTCTTCGTTCTCCTGAGCTTGGTCCTTAGTACGAGCGGTACGAGGACGTCCTCTTCTTGACATCTAGTTATGTAAAAAGAGAAAAACTAAAATCGTCTCTATTCTTCCTAGATATATATATATATATATATATATATGTAAACAAAAGAAAGCAAGAACTTTCATCTTACTTAAGCATATCTAAGAAAATACTCTATACTACAAATGATAAGGAAAAGCATAAAAGAAAACTTAAATACTTTCTTACTTGAAGACGGCAAGGTTGGTGTTGATGTGTGATGCTGGTGAATACGAACTGCTCGGATACCAACTGTAACGACCACCCTTCTTACTACTCCTCTCTAAAGGTGCCCGTTACGTAATTACTATAGATTCTTACTTGGCTAGTACAACAAATTCTACATTAAAATTTTTCCAGAAAACTTAAAATTTCGGAAGAGTATATGCAGTTCAGCAGGACTAAATACAATACAATACTGACATGCACATATAACTCATAATAGGAGAAAACATATGAAACTATATCTTAATGCAAACACAAAAGTACCTACTTACTAAACTGAACTCATCTTAGCATGCAATCTAAAGCAAGAATAATCTCAAATGACATGGAATATAAAGTACAATCTCAAATGACATGGAATATAAAGTAGAATCTCATGGCAGCAATCACTAAACCATAGCCATTATAGTATAATTCGAATACCAGAAGAAACTAGACCCCTAGCAAATCAAGAATTCCTCACGACACATTCCAAAACACCAAAATATCACTACAAGAATTTTTGCATTCAACAACACCCAATAGACAACGCTTTTTAATAAAAACGTTGTCGTTCTTTGTTTTACAACGCTTTTAGTGAAAAGCGTTGTCTATGGTATTTACTTTTTACTAAAGACAACGGTTTTTAATGAAGTGTTGTCTTTAGTGTTGTTGTTTATGGTCAAAGACAACATTTTTTTAAAAAACGTTTTTTAAAGTGTTGTGTATGTTTCCCCTAAACTCACTTAAAATAAATTCGCAGCCCTCGCTTTGCTAAACTCTAAACCCTCAACGCGCGCGCGCCTTCTCCTCACCACTCCTCTCCACGAGTTCTCCTCTCCACTCCTCTCCACGAGTGCCTTCTCCTCTCCTTCTCCTCTCCACGAGTGCCTTCTCCTCTCCACTCCTCTCCACGAGCGCCTTCTCCTCTCCACGAGCGCCTTCTCCTCTCCTTGCCGCGTGATCTCCTCTGAACCCTAATCTCGACCCAAACTCCTCACGCCGGCCCAACTCCTCCAAGTCGAGATCCCTAATCTCGCATTTCCCCATCTCCTCAATCAAAGTCAGCTTACCCTTCCTAATCCGCCACCATCTCTGACGCCGGCCGACGCCATCTCTGACGGCAGATCTAGCCGCTACCTCTGGGCGAAGCCACCGCATCCGCCGCCAGAGCTGCCCCCTTTTCCCTCTGCACGCTGACGCGTTGACGGAGCATCCGCCGCCGGAGCCACAACGGCGCTCCACGGACTTCCTGTTCTCAGCGGCGGCCTGTAGTGTTCTCTTTGATTCTTGGTCCCTCGTTTCTTGCTTTGTTTCGCGTCGCCGTTGCGGCTGGTTGACTTGCAGATCCACGCTGAGGCTTCGATTTTGTCGTTTCTGTTTTTGTCTTCGAATCTTTTAGGCAATGAAGTTTCTGGATTGGTACTTGAAGATTGGCGCGGTATCGGCGCTGATCGGAGCGTCCATGGAGGTATTCATGATCCACACTGGTTTCTGTAAGTCGTCATCCTTCTTTTCGCCCTGTACTGTTCTTATTCATTTATTTGATGTCTTATGTGGTCTTCCTGCGCTTTGCTTTACCCTAGTGGCGAAAATCGTGTAACCTCTCTTGTCCTAAGCTCCTTGTTTTTTCCCCCTCCACAAGGGGAAGTTCCTGCACTATAGGTCTGTGAATCCGGAGAAAGTTATTGTTTGATTTAGTTAAAGTTGTCCTTTTTTATGTTGGTTACAAATTGAATTCCTATGATGAAGGCAATCATGGAATTGGTTTGGGATGGATTGGGAGTAGGGGCGTTAAACTTCTGAAAAGAGGTACATAGTGAGGGTAACTGGGTACACCTCTATCGAATGAATTGACCATTGTTCAGGTTTTGGCAATGCATTCAGGAGCTTACTCTTCCAAACATTTTATATAGCAAAAGGATCGTTATAATTAATTCCTGATGTTTTATTGAATTAGGAAGTTCCTTGGTGGCTTACCTTGTCTTCGCTACTACCTGAAGCAGCGCAGCAGCCGTGGTCGAGGCAAGGCCTAGTCCCAACCAATCTCAGCATCGCCATTCCCAGTAATGCCAGTCCCCCACCTGTTCAATGAAATGTCAATGTGGGAGTTTTACTTACTGATGGCAACTTGGAAATGGTGTTATAGCTTCAAGATCTGGAAGCACTCAATCGACGTGGGCTCAAAAGGTGTGTGATGCCATTAAACATAGCTTGCATTTTCTGCTCATCAATCATCATGCTGATGAAATATCGTCTCTGCAACTTACCTTATAATATGCTTTGGTTGTGAAATCCTTGCTGTTTTACTTCCTTCAAATGTGGTGCTTTTGGTGCATTGAAGAATGGCATTTAGGTTGATGAATCGTTTACATGTTTGTCACATGTGTTGTTCCTAGAAGACCAAATTGTATACCATAGAAAACCATGATAATCGATTAAAATTCAATTTTTATGGCAATTTTTAGAGTACATAACTTCTAGAGTGAAGTGCAATTTTCACTCTTATTGTCATATTTTTATATCAACTTGGCTTTGGCTAGACTTATTTTGTGTTGAATCGACCTTACCTATAGACAATTTTGTGTCTCCATGTGAAGAGTGCAGATTCATTCTTTTCAAGTTTTGTATGATTTAAACTTCACCCATTATTGCTTTTCTTTTGTAATAATGCTTTCAATTTAATTTCTAGTAAATTAGATTAATTCTTTACTTTCAATTAGTTTTATTTACTTTTTAATAGTTTTTTATATCTTAGAATCGTATAAAACAAAATTTGTATCAAATCATATCGAATAATACCACATTCGTATGATTCTCTTCTATTTTAATACACATGTTCGAACTCCTAAATTCCAAAATGTCAAAGCATTCAGGAGGAAGATCTTTTAATATCATCGGTACCACAAACATCAAAACTATGGAAGCTGATTATACCAATAATCTTCCTATTATTTGGTTTGTCAGTGATCTTAATATTTGGTAATATTTGGTCTTTGATGCTCACGACAGAGTTCCAACGCTGCATGATTACCTTGTTCAAGCAGATTGCTCGCTGCCTCAGTAGCTCGCATTTTCAGAGTTCCACAGCTCTTCTTTCTTATGATGATCTTGTTCTTGCAGATTTGTGTTTCCTCTGTGGACCCTTTGGCATTTCCTTCTGCAGTGGAAGCAGGTGCCCAAATGGTTAGGATGCGATGAACTTGACTGGTTTCGATCGGATTGTCTGTCATACCAAACATTAAAATCCTTGTGCTAAATGCAGGTGGAAATTGGAAATTATGATTCTTTCTACGAGATGGGAATTCAGTTTTCCCCTGAACAGGTATATGAATCATGATCGTACTTTTCCTTGCAGTTCCTCGAGTATTTTCAGCTATTTCTATCTCGTCACTATTCTGTGGTGCCATTGTCAGATTCTAAAGCTCACTAGAGAAACTAGAAGGATTCTTCCATCCATTACACTGTCTGTAACCGTGCCACACATGCTTAGTCTCCCTGATCAGGTAGCTCATTTATTTCCTCGTAAACTGAGATTTGTCACTAACACAATCTCTCGTTGTTTTTTGTTCAATTTAAAAAGGTGAAGCTAGCAGAGTTGCTGGAACAGGAAGGTGCTGATATAATCCAAACTGAAGGAGGGAAATACTCAAGTCCATCAAAACCTGGTGTCCTTGGTTTGATCGAGAAGGTAACAACAGTACGAATAAGAAATCTTAGCACACTTGTGATGAAAAATGTGATATTTTTCCTCTTTAAAATGTAGGCCACACCAACGCTAGCAGCTGCATACTCCATTTCCCGAGCAGTTCAGATTCCAGTTATGTGCTCATCTGGATTAAGCGCTGTCACTGCACCTATGGCTTTAACAGCAGGAGCAGCTGGTGTGGTATGCGTTCTTTTGCTTTCTAATCTAATCATTATCTGCTACTAGTGAAAGAAATATAGACTCTTTCAGATTCTCTTGTGTTCTTGATTATCTGCTACTACTTCATTGTCAGAAGTAGTTGAACACTAACACTTGGACGTCAACATTTTTGAGTTGGCTGGACTTAAAGAAGCAATTCCATGCGATGGACACCAACAACAGCGGTTAGTCAATGATGAGGTTTTGTAAAACTTGTGTGTTTGAAAAATTATTGTCATGAAGTTAAGGATAACTTGTATGATACAAATTTAATTTGTGGATCAATATGTATACATTTTGTTTGTATAATATAAAGTTTTATTTATTTGTTAAATAGTCTTATTATAAAAATGATTGTGGTTGTGGATATTCAATTATATGTAAATTTTGAGTATTTTTTTATAATTTTTGCTATTTAATTAAGAAAAACACTATTTTTTATAAATTTAAAAAGACAACGTTTTTAAGTAATAAAAGACAACGCTTAAAAAACAATGTCTTTAAGACCAACCACAACGCTTTTAAAGCGTTGTCTTTGATATGTGCATTTTTACAACAGCATCTATAACAACGCTTTTTAAGAACGAAAAGACAACGCTTAAAAAGCGTTGTCTTTGTGACCAACCACAACGCTTTTAAAGCGTTGTCTTTGATATGACTTTCTACAACACCATCTACAACATCACTTTTTAAGTACATACGACAACGCCAAAAAAGCGTTGTTGTTTAGCTTTTTTCTTGTAGTGTATCTTACAACATACTTCAAATTCAAGGAGAACACGATCCAGAACTACTCCTACCGCAGGTGAGAAGCAACTTACAATGGTTTCTTGGACTCACAACCGAAGAAAGGCAGCTAGGGCTTCGGGAAAACTCGAGCTCTCAACCTCTGCTTCGTGCTTACCGTTTCTCCTCAACGAGAGGATTACAACCATGTAAAGAACCCACGAAACTAACCCCTCGCCGGCCACTGGAGACGAACCCTAGGTTCGGCTGCATTTTCGCGATCCGCAGTGCCGTCGGAGAAGAGGAGAGGAAATTAGGTCACGGGAATAAACTAAGCTCTCCCTTAATAACTCCCATATCCTGTTACCAACTACTTCTTAAATAAAAGTTGCTCCTTCCTTAATCAACAAAGCCCACTTGGGCACTTGTGCGGCGCGGTCCGAGGTTCATCCAAAGGAGGACATGGTCGCCTCATCATCCAATTACTTTATTCGTAAAATACAGAACTCATCATATAAATATAAACTAAAATCTCTCTAAGGTATTTCTACATGAATATTTTTAATTAATATTAGATACATAAGTAAACAACAAACAAAACCTACAAGGTTGGTATAAAATATCTGCTAAATATCATTGATAGCAACAAGAGACTGTACGGATATAAAAATGAATGTCTCAAAGTTTTTGAGTGGAAGTATCAAACAGAGGAAAAATAAGAGTGGAGTCAAGATAAAAATAAACCTTATCCAAAAATAGTTCATGCACTAAGTTCAAAGAACTAAAGAATCAAAGTAAAAAGTACCCGCCTTATGTGGAGATCGAGCTAACCGTCTTCAATCAATGTCCTGCAAATAACATGATATACAATTTAGCTAATTTCATAAACAACACTAACTAAGCCGAAACCCAATTTAATTAGGGAAAAACCCTAATCCAACGAATCTCAATTCACCTAAAACTATCAAAATTCCCAACTACCTTTCAAGAGCCAATACTAAGAGCAAAAGCCATATTGGGTTCACACCTCAACCTACTAGATTAGACCACAAGTTCATTGCTAACTCAAAAACAAGGATGCCATAGAACAAACCTCCAATCGCAATCGCGCTATCCCATAGCTATCTGAAGAAACAACTCATCAACGGAATACATCACGCAACACCCACAATTATTCGATGAACGAAAACAACAATCAAATGAACCCATCACTTCCAAATAGACATGTGTGCCTTCATTCAAGGTTCAAATCACCAATAGTTGGATCAAAACTTTCGAGGAAAAATTGGAAAGGGAAAAACATCTTCTGAACTAACCGAGACCACCTAGACCTCTATCCTGAATCCAAACCATCGAGTAGAAACCATCCGATCACCAAATTCACTCACAAACACCCAAATCAGCAGCATACATGTTTCGCATAACATGAGGCAAGCAGCATCGAATTCAATCAAAAGCCATGAAGCCCAAATCCGTTCGTGAAAACCAGAAGGCATCTCAAGAGGAAGCAGGACATCACGAATAACTCAAATTAAGATTCGTCCAGTGAACACACATCTTAGACGAGCAATCAACCTCACCTAAATTCCTAACCCATACCTCATGGATCTCGTATAAACATAAGGGAGAATACTTGCCGGATCCGTTGGGACATAGCACGGAGGGAAGAGGCTGAAGGCTGTGGCTCGTCGGCTTGGTGAGGTGAATCACGAGGAAGGGAAGCGACGCAATGAAGGACAGGCTGACAACTGGGGCTTGTCGCAACCGGCAATGGTGTGGCGTCTCTGGTACTAGCGTGAGGAGAGGCCGGCAGTGTCCGAGGTGGCTCAGGGAAGATGCAGCGATGAAGGAAAAGAGGGATGGGAGAGGGCACCAACGAGATGGACTTCAAATGCTCTCTGGTGGATCTCGTTGCTGGCGGCAGTGGAGGTGGGGGAGGGCGACGCGAGGAAGAAGAGAAGGGGTGAGATCGACATGGGAAGAGGAGAGGCGCGCGCGTGAGGATGCTAGGGCACGACAATTTAGGTTTTTATAATATAAACTTAGGTTTAGATAAATTAAAACCTATGTTTATTCCTCAATCAATTGTCATAGTTGGGTATTCCAAACGGATCTTTTCCAAAACCTATAATTTTATCCCCTCAAAATACGTCATACGAGTTCCGATTAAATTCCAAAAAATTCCTAAAAATTCCATTAATATTATTTGTCAAATAACCTTATTATTTAAATATTATTTGGGTACCTTATTTCACATTCTCCCCCACAAATAAAAATTTGGTCCCCAAATTTCCTACTCAACTTAGGAGTCCCATCCAAGGATAACAACCAAATAACAAACCCATATACTAATCCATCATTGTGTCATGATCAAATCCTTATCCGGAAAGGATGCTTCTGTGGGTTATGGACTCATCTTGCTTCCACAGCGCCATTCTGATATTCTACCTTCACTTGTTGACACACAGAGAATCAGACTTCAAAGTTCACAATATCATCCTCTACATTTTCCCTTTCCATAATTGTTATATATGCCGGGACCCTTAGACCTATGAAAGAGTAAATCGGTCTCCTACCGATCAAGCTAATAAGAGTAAATCAATCCTCTACTAACCAAACCAACGCGAGTAAATTGATACTCTATACATCGGGTCCATAAAAATATCTAGGGTACAGTATACCTAAATAGCAATATCAAGGACTCCTCATGTCCGTACAACAAACATACCCAAAAATAAGATCACTAGCATAAAGTCTGTAATCTAATCTTCAACTAAAATCACCAACTCCATAAATATCATGGCATTATACTCTATAAGTTACTATCAACATCAAAGACTAAATAATAGACCATCAAGTCTAATATCCACTAACAGATCATCAAAAGACAACATATCAGCATTTTCGATCTAACCAATGACTGACCACAAATCATACATGGTATAAACAACTAACAACCTATAGCATGGAGATGTCTTGCCGCTGCCTGATCCTAGAACTCGAAAGTCACATCGAGGAACCAAATTACAAAGGGAAAATAAAACAACCGAAATACCAAAAATAGGCATCATAAAACTTTGCTCTAATACCACTAAATTGGTATCAGATTAACTCAAAAATTGTAAATCGAAACGAGATCGAAATCCCAAAAACACAAAACCCACCATTTGACTCGAACCATGCTCTGATACCATAAAATTGGTATCAGATTAACTCAAAAATATAGAATATGGAAAAACAAGAAACATCGTAAACCCGCTCTGATACCATAAAATTGTCACGCCCCAGAGAAGTCCCCACCAAAAGAAAATCCGGTAGCATCTCCCCTATACAGGTGACAATCTAAATCATTACTACATACAAAATATACATCAGCCACACTTGGCTGGAACATATATATAAAATAGAAACAACATAACCACACAATTTAATATACTCAGCCTACCCGGCTGGACAACAATGAAAGAAACACACAACCACGCAGTATAACAATAGCCCACACGATTGGATAAAAAATGCAGCGGAAAATCGAAGAGAAAACCCACAATCCACAACTAAAATTTACTAGGCAATTAGGCTTATACAACCACAAGAACACGAAAGAAAAACACTACGAATCAAACTCCAAACACAGACCAATGCATACAATACCAAAATTGCTGTATAGCAAAAATACAAATAAAGCGGAAATAACACCGATATAACGCAGGACCCAGGACTGGCGACTGGCATCTCTCCAAGCATCCATGAATCATCTACTGCTACCTGGCGAAAGAAAACCCATTTTGTGGGGCGGTGAGTATTGGAACTCAGCGGATATAGGAAAAGATAGTGCATGAACATAACATATAAATAGAGAATGAGCCAACAATATACAGTCTCATAAACGGCATAGCAGATACTAAAATAAAATCGTAGATATATGCTCATACATGAAACTATACCTTAAGCTAGTAATAGTAGGTCTGAAGTAGAGCTAATCTGCTACGGGATCGCTCATAACTACAGAGGTAATGTGGAAGGTATATAAACATTTCCAATAAATAAACCAAGGTCTAACCACCTACAACGAAAGTATATCTCAACATAAGGCGACCTATCAGCATAAGTGAACAACAGCAAGAAGCAACGATAGCATAAATATACCACAACAACATAAGTAAGCAATATCAGCATATGTAAACAGTACAGCAGCCAAAGCAAGTATAATAACAACATATGCACGAAAGGTCACCCCGCCCACCTCTCTGCACCACGACCCATGTATGGTCGAGAGGCCGGATCGATGATAACTCTACCACCCAAAGGCCGCCACTCCTCTCGAGTGATCGGATGGATAGGTGCTAAGTAGCTATCTAGCCACCAAGCAAAGGGGTTCCCTGCTGCTCATAACTCCAGCTACCACTACCCATGAGTGGCCGAGTGCGGCACGACAGGACAAGCGACATCTCCTCCATCTACCACTACTCATGAGTGGACGAGTGTGCGGCGCGACCCGACTGCTCACTCCCCCCACAAGGGAGAAGTGGTCGCCTACATGCATGCAATGACATGATGCGTACAATGCAACGGTCATCATATAAACATAAGCTAAAATCAGGTATAAGGTATGCTACATGAAGCCAGCATGCTAAATATGATACATAAGTAAACAACAAACAAAACCTACAAGGTTGGTATAAAATATCTGCTAAATATCATTGATAGCAAAAAGAGAATGTATGGATATAAAAATGAATGTCTCAAAGGTTTTGAGTGGAAGTATCAAACACAGGAAAATTAAGAGTGGAGTTAAGATAAAAATAATCCTTATCCAAAAATAGTTCATGCACTAAGTTCAAAGAACTAAAGAATCAAAGTAAGAAGTACCCGCCTTATGTGGAGATCGAGCTAACCGTCTTCAATCAATGTCCTGCAAATCACGTGATGTACAATTTAGCTAATTTCATAAACAACACTAACTAAACCGAAACCCAACTTAATTAGGGAAAAACCCTAATCCAACGAATCTCAATTCACCTAAATCTATCAAAATTCCCAACTACCTTTCAAGAGCCAATACTAAGAGCAAAAACCATATTGGGTTCACACCTCAACCTACTAGATTAGACCACAAGTTCATTACTAACTCAAAAACAAGGATGCCACAGAACAAACCTCCAATCGCAATCGCGCTATCCCATAGCCATCTGAAGAAACAACTCATCAACGGAACACATCCCACAACACCCACAATTATTCGATGAACGAAAACAACAATCAAATAAACCCATCACTTCCAAACAAACATGTGTGTCTTCATTCAAGGTTCAAATCACCAATAGTCAGATCAAAACTTTCAAGGAAAAATTGGAAATAGCAAAACATCATCTCAACTAACCGAGACCACCCTGACCTCTATCCCGAATCCAAACCATCGAGCAGAAACCATCCGAACACCAAATTCACTCACAAACACCCAAATCGGCAGCATACCTATTTCGCATAACATGAGCCAAGCAGCATCGAATTCAATCAAAAGCCCCAAAGCCCAAATCCGTTCGTGAAAACTAGAAGGCATCTCAAGAGGAAGCAGGACATCACACGAAGAACTCAAATCAAGATCCGTCCAGTGAACACACATCTTAGACGAGCAATCAACCTCACCTAAATTCCCAACCCATACCTCATGGATCTCGTATAAACATAAGGGAGAATACTTGCCGGATCCGTTGGGGCACAACACGGAGGGAAGAGGCTGAAGGCTGTGGCTCGTCGACTTGGTGAGGTGAATCATGAGGAAGGGAAGCGGCGCAATGAAGGAGAGGCTGGCAACTAGGGCTTGTCGCAACCGGCAATGGTGTGGCGTCTCTGGTGCTTGTGTGAGGAGAGGCCGGCGGTGTCCGAGGTGGCTCGGGGAAGATGCGGCGGTCAAGGAGAAGAGGGATGGGAGAGGGCACCAACGAGATGGCCTTCAACTGCTCTCTGGTGGATCTCGTTGCCGGCGGCAGTGGAGGTGGGGGAGGGCGACGCGAGGAAGAAGAGAAGGGGTGAGATCGACATAGGAAGAGGAGAGGCGCGCGCATGAGGATGCTAGGGCATGACAATTTAGGTTTTTATAATATAAACTTAGGTTTAGATAAATTAAAACCTAAGTTTATTCCTCAATCCATTATCATAGTTGGGTATTCTAAATCGACCTTTTCCAAAACCTATAATTTTATCCACTCAAAATACGTCATACGAGCTCCGATTAAATTCCAAAAAATTCCTAAAAATTCCATTAAAATTATTTGTCAAATAACCTTATTATTTAAATAATATTTGGGTACCGTATTTCAAAAGAAATTTACAGGTCTTACATTGGTCGTGTGGCGTGACTGGCCGTGTCACCTTGGCCAAGAGGAAGAGGTGCAAGGCCGTGTGAATCCATACGACCGTGTCACCTTGGCCGAGAGGGAGAGAGGCACGGCTGTGTGAATCCACACAACCGTGTCTCCTTGGCCAAGAGGGAGAGGTGCTCAGCCGTGTGAATCCACACGGTCGTGTCACCTTGGCCGAGAGGGAGAGATGCACGGTCGTGTGAATCCACACGACCGTGTCTCCTTGGTTAAGAGGGAGAGGTGCTCGGCCGTGTGAATCCACATGGTCGTGTCATGGGCCATGTGGGGGGTCACACCCTGCTCTACAAGAAGGGGTTGTTCACCCCTTTGTACTCGTCATTAGGTTACAGTTCTCTTCCATTGCTTGAAGAGGCGTCGTCCCCTTTGGGGAGACCCTAGATCTTTCCTCTTTGCCACTAACATTATTGCCAAACTAATAATAGCTAGTTCAAACATAATTTAGCATCAATTTCTAACATATTCCAAACTAATAATAACAAGTTCCCAATTCCTTCCATTGTTCCGTCACACACCCACAAAACATTGCCCCTATTGCCTCCACCTACTCGAGCTTTCCTTTACCTTTATCTACAGTATAAGGAAATGCAAATCTAAAAGTAAATTCTTAGTAAGTTAGTATATACTAAAAACAAGCTTTTATAAACAAGAATAATATTTTCAAATGTGCTTGGGAAAAACTTAAAACTCGCGTTGACAATAATTCACGCTAAAACACATAATAGAAATGTGTACAAGGAATAGAACTCTTAAATAGATTTATCATGATAAGTTAATTAAGAATTATCAATGAGGATATGAAATGGAAACATAGTCTTCTAAACTTAGAGTTCATCCATCTAAACTTCATAACTCAAAGTCTAAAGCATATTTGGATTTAGGGTAGTCCAACACATGTGCTGAAAGGAGACACTGATAAGTTGGACAAGATTTCACTTGTTTATGGGTTATCCTAGAAAAATGAAAGGAGGTTTATAGTCCTTAAAAATCAGAAGCTCATTGTAAGCATCAATGCCCGATTTTTAGAAGAGGACTATGTAATGAACCACAAGTCCATAAGTAAATTTGTTCTTAAGGAAATAATAAAGGACACATCTAATCTAATACCAACTGTATAAGATGAAATATTACAAGAAACTGCAACACGTATCACAAATGATACACAATTGTATAAAGTGCCTCATCGTAGTGGGAGGGTTGTTAGGCAACCTAAAAGATTCATGTTTTGGAGAGTCTTTGGACTAGATCCCTGGTGAACATGAACCTGATCCCCGGACATATGAGGAAGCACTCCAAGATAAAGATGCAGCATCTTGTAAAAGAGCAATGAATACAAAAATTAAATCTATGTATTCTAATAAAGTCTGGGAGCTTGTAGAACCACCAAATGGTGTAAAAGCCATTGAGTTTAAATAGGTCTACAATAGAAAAAGAAGGACAGATAGGAAGGTGGAAACTTTCAAAGAAAGGCTTGTTGAAAAAGGTAAGGAAACCTTTTCACCGGTAGCCATGTTTAAGTCTATCTAAACTCTTTGTCTTTTGTTACTCATATGGATTATGAGATTTGACAAGTGGATGTCAAGACAGCTTTCCTTAATGGAAGTGTTGAAGAAAGCATCCATATAAAGCACCCAGAGGGGTTCATTGCAAAGGGCAAAGAGCATCTAATATGTAAGCTCAATCGGTCTATTTATGGACTGAAGCAAAGCTTCAAGGTCTTGGAACATCCGGTATTAATCCAGTCTTATGGATTTATTCAATGTACAGATAAATCTTGTGTATACAAGAAGTGTGATGGAAACATGGTGGTATTTCTTGTATTATACGTAGATGACATTTTTGATAGTTGGAAACAATATCAAAGTGTTGTCGGAAGTAAGGGTATAGTTGTCCAAGCAATTCAATATGAAGGACTTAGGAGAATGCTCATATATTCTTGGGATTAAAGTAATAAGGGATCGCAAGAAAAGGATGTTGTGCTTGTCCCAAGCTTCATATATCGATACAATCCTTGCTCGTTTTAGCATGCAAGACTCCAAGAAAGGTTTTCTACTTTTTAGGCATGGAGTAGCTTTATCTAAAGAGATGTCTCCGAAGACATCAAAGGAGATAGAGAATATAATGGCAGTTCCTTATGTTTCGACTGTCGGAAGCCTAATGTATGCTATGTTATGTACGAGACCGGATATCTGTTTTGCCATGGGCATAGTTAGCAGTTATCAAAGTAACCGAGGACAAGGACACTGGACTGCCGTAAAGCATATATTAAAGTACCTTAGAGGGACTAGAGATTATATGCTAGTTTACAAGGAAGAAAATTTGCTTCCTATGGGATACACGGATTTTGACTTCCAATCAGATAGGTACAATAGTAAGTCGACTTCGGGGTTTTGTATTTATTTTAGGAGGTAAAGGCATGATAATGGAGGATTGATAAGCATAGATGCTTTCTGGACTCCACCATGGAAGCTGAGTATTGATGTGCGTAGATTATATACTCTTTTATGCATGTTTTTACGCACATTTACATACTTTGAGCATGCTTGATCTATGCACTTTTATATTTCCAGCTTTCCTTTTAGCATATTTACTCTTTTGGTTCGGAGATCTGCTTTTTGTACATTTTCTGTACACAGGAGTCGAAATTGGTGAAGATTATGCATCCTCGAGCAATCTTGGAAGGAATTGAAGGGAGAGAGCATTAGGCCGTGTACCACACATGGCCGTGTGGTTTTAACAGGACGGGAAGAGGACATGGCCATGTGAATCTCACACGGCCGTGTCTTGATTTGAAGAAATTAGAGCAGATGCCTTACATGGCCGTGTAGATCTACACGGCCGTGTGAGGTTTCCAGAGGCCAAGCAGGTGGTGGCCGTGTGCACCACAAGGCCGTGTGAGGTTTTTAGAGGCCAAGCAGGTGGTGGCCGTGTGCACCACACGGCCGTGTAGCATTTCCAGAGAGCAGAAGGGTCCTGGCCGTGTGAGTCACACGGCCGTGCAGCTTTGGTAGAGAAGGAACTGGACATGGCCGTGTGAATCTCACACGACCGTGTCATGGGGCCGTGTGGTGCCCGATTTCCTCCTCTATTTAAACCCTCCTTCATGAATTAAAAGGGGATCTCTCCCCCTTTGGGAGAAGGCAAGATTTGGTGGTTTCCTCCCATTCTTGGGAGGATTTTTGGGCAATTCGAGGGGAGTTCTTGACGATTTCGACTCCGGAGCGAGGATTGAATCCGAAGACGAGGCTTCTTCGTATATAAGTTTTCTCTTTCCCCGTTTTCTTGGTTTCTTGGATTGGAGATTTAAGAAATGCTTGTAATCTTTATTTCTTTGGGTATTCTTCCTCGATTCATGGAGTAGATCTTGTATTCTAGGATTAAGGGAGTATTTGTATGATGGATTGATGTAATCTCTTATGGATTTGCCATTTTCTTGTTTCAATGACATTGTCTTGCTTGTATCAATTAGGTCTTGAATGATTAATGGTGATTTGTGCTTAATTCTCATTCTTGATTGATTATTTGGATTTCTTGTGCACTTTGTAAAGATAAACTCTCACTCGATCATCCGAGGGATCCACGTGACAGGTGCAAGCCCGTGTATGGACGTTTGAGAGATAATCTTGAAGAGGAAATAAGAATATTCAAGAGAGTAGGATGGATCTTATGATTAGTTTCTTGTATCTTGATAGATTAATAAGTTGTGGGCTTCTATGTTAATATCCGAGGAAGGCATAGTAATAGGTGCGCTTCTGTGTAAGGACAACGTAGGTTCACGTCTAATTGATCATATTTAGATACATTTCTCAGTCCTTAGTGGGTTATCTATTGCAAGAGAGAACCGGCAACTTTCTACAAGTGTTTGGCAATTGAGGGATAAGAATTGGTGAACCATTTACATTCAAGAAATCTTACAAAGAAACCGAAACTCCTAGAATCTCCCTTTATCATAACCCAAAACACTAAACTCTTGTTTGTTGATCTTTAATATTAGATTTGTTTACCTTCACTTTGCATTTGAAACAATTGGATAGTTGTTTAGCTAATTCGCATTGAGACATTTCTAGTGCTTATTCCAGTCCCTGTGGATACGATAATCTTTTATATTACTTGCGACATTTCCGTACACTTGTGGAGCGTAACAAGTTTTTGGCGCCGTTGCCGGGGACTGCGCTATAACATTAGGAATTATCAATTGAGTTAGACTAAACATAACATTTGTTTTCCTTTCATATTGCATAGTTGTAACTAATCATTAGATTTCTGTTTTTACTTTCTTGTATAACTTTTACTTCTTGTTAATTCTTTTTGTACAAATTCAATTCTGCATTTTTGATTCTTTTATTTTTTTCTTTTTCTGTTGAATTGTCATTTGCTATCTTGTTCTTGTGTATGCGAAGATCTAACTTTGCAGGGGAATTCTTTCCTTTTGACCCTGAGATTGACAGAACTTTCCATAAAAGAAGAATTCTGCAAAGGCAAATAGAAGAACAAGAATATCTAAACATGGTGTGCAAGTCACTAGGAGATTATGGAGCTCCGAAGTCTGCAAAACAAATGGGAGCAATTGTTTACCCTAACATACAAGCAAGAAATTTTATACTCAAACCATCTTTTGTTTCCATGGTTCAGAAAACTCAGTTTGGAGGATTGGAGATTGAGAACCCTTATTCCCATTTGATGGAGTTTTATAGATATTGTTATACTTTGAAATATGAAGAAGTTTCATCTGATATTGTTCAGCTGCTTGCTTTTCCTTTTAGTCTGAAGGATGCTGCAAAAAGATGGTATAATTCTCTAAAGTCTCAAAGTATCAAAACATGGGATGAGTTAGAGCAAAAATTCCTTGACCAATATTTCCCTCCAAGGAAAACTACTTATTTGAGAAGTCAAATTTTAAATTTTAAGCAATTGGATGGAGAAAAATTATACCAAGCCTGGGAAAGATATTCTTCTCTTCTGCAGTTATGTCCACATCATGGAATTGAGAAATGGTTAATTATGCATTTGTTCTATGTTGGGCTTTCTTTCTCAAATAAGAATCAACTGGATTTAGCATCTGGAGGATCATTTTTGAAAAAAAGTCTAGAAGAAACTTTTGAGATAGTTGGCAGAATTACGCAAAATTCCAATGATTGGGCAGAGCAAGATAGCTCATTCTTAACAATGGATATCATTAGAGAAAAGGATGATGTTGAAAAAGGGCTTATCTTGAATCAAAACGATTTCCAAACATTATTTCCTTGGTGTTGTGAATCATTATCAAAAATGTTTGGTGAAAAAGCATTTTCAACAGAAAAGGGGGTATGTCTTGGTGATCATAAGGAGGATGATCTGTCTTTAGATAATGAAGAGTTTTTAGAAGAAAGCTTGGCTAAGGAGGAGACTATGTTGATAGAACAAGAGCCAGTTTTACCAGAAATAGTACCACCTCAACTTGAACTTAAACCATTACCACCAAATCTTAAGTATGAATTTCTTGGGCCGAATTCTACTTATCCAGTTATAATTAATGCTCAGTTAAATGAGTTTGAAACAAAGAGACTGTTGGATGAGTTAAGGTTGCATAGAAAGGCCATTGGATATACAATTGATGATATAAAAGGGATTAGTCCATCTCTCTGTATGCATAGAATTTTACTTGAAGAGGGGTACAAGAACTCAATTGAGCATCAAAGGAGACTAAATCCAAATTTAAAAGAGGTAGTAAAGAAGGAAGTGATTAAACTTCTTGATGCAGGGATTATTTACCCAATTTCGGATAGTGAATGGGTGAGTCCAGTCCACGTGGTTCCAAAGAAAGGAGGAATGACTGTTATCAAGAATGAAGAAGATAAGCTAATTTCAACACGAACAGTGACGGGGTGGCGAATGTGCATTGATTATCGGAAGTTGAATAAAGAAACAAGGAAGGATCATTTCCCTTTACCATTTATTGATGAAATGCTTGAAAGATTAGCTAAACATTCCTACTTTTGTTACTTGGACGGATATTCTGGATTTTTTCAAATTCCAATTCATCCTCAAGACCAGGAGAAGACTACTTTTACTTGTCCTTATGGTACCTTTGCTTATCGTCGGATGCCATTTGGGCTTTGTAATGCTCCAGCCACTTTTCAGAGATGCATGATGGCAATTTTTTCAGATTTAATAGAAAAAATTATGGAGGTTTTCATGGATGACTTCTCAGTTTATGGAAATGACTTTGATTCTTGTTTGTCAAATCTTTCTACTGTTCTAAAAAGGTGTGAAGATACAAACCTAGTGTTGAACTGGGAAAAATGTCACTTTATGGTTAAGGAAGGAATAGTTTTGGGGCATAAAATTTCAGAGCATGGTATTGAGGTAGATCAAGCAAAAGTGGAAGTAATAGACAAATTACCCCCACCCATCAATGTAAAAGGAGTTAGGAGTTTTTTAGGACATGCTGGTTTCTATAGACGTTTTATTAAGGACTTTTCAAAGATTTCCAAGCCATTAACTAATCTGTTGATTAAAGATGTTGAGTTTTGTTTTGATAGCGAATGTATTGAAGCCTTCAATAAAATCAAGAGTGCTCTTACAACAGCTCCAGTCATTCAAGCACCTGATTGGGATCTTCCTTTTGAAATAATGTGTGATGCTAGTGATTTTGCTGTAGGAGCAGTTTTGGGTCAACGAAGAAATATGATTTTACATGCGATCCATTATGCAAGTAAAACACTTGATGCAGCCCAAGTAAACTATTCTACTACAGAAAAAGAATTATTGGCAGTGGTATTTGCTATTGATAAATTTAGATCCTATCTAGTAGGATCAAGAGTAATAGTATATACTGATCATGCAGCTATTCGGTATCTACTTGGAAAGAAAGATGCTAAACCTAGGTTAATCAGGTGGATTTTACTTTTGCAAGAGTTCAACCTTGAGATTAGGGATAAGAAAGGAGCTGAAAATGTAGTAGCGGATCATTTGTCTAGAATATCTCAAAAGTCAGAAAATGAGGTGGATTTTGATTTACCTATTGATGACATATTCCCGGATGAACACTTATTAGCTTTATCAAGTGTGAAAACTCCTTGGTACGCAGATTTTGTGAATTTCCTTGCTAGTGGAGTGTTACCTCCGGATTTTTCTCATCAACAAAGGAAAAAGTTTTTTTCAGAAGTTAAGAATTATGTTTGGGATGAACCTCTCCTATATAAGAAGTGCAATGATGTGATTTATCGAAGATGTATACCTGAAGAAGAAGTTAGAGATATCTTGTTTCATTGCCATTCTTAGTCCTATGGAGGACATTTGGGTAGTTCAAAAACGATTACGAAAATTCTTCAAGCAGGATTTTATTGGCCAACCTTATTCAGCGATGCTAAGTTGTTTGTTCAGTCTTGTGATCAATGTCAGAGAACTGGGAATATAACTAAAAGAAATGAAACGATGTTGAATTACATTCTTGAGGTTGAGTTATTTGATGTTTGGGGAATTGATTTCATGGGACCTTTCCCTCTTTCATATGGGAATAGGTATATTCTTGTGGCGGTGGATTATGTGTCCAAATGGGTAGAGGCTGTGGCATCTCCTACGTGCGATGCGAAAACAATTATCAAATTATTTAGGAGTATTATCTTTCCAAGATTTGGGGTGCCAAAGGCAGTCATTAGTGATGGAGGATCACATTTTATAGAGAAACAGTTTGAAAACTTACTTAGAAGATATGGAGTGAAGCATAAAGTAGCAACACCTTATCATCCTCAAACTAATGGGCAAGCTGAGATATCTAACCGGGAAATTAAGTCCATATTGGAAAAGACTGTATCCACTTCAAGAAAGGATTGGGCATTGAAATTAGATGATGCTTTATGGGCATATCGAACTGCTTATAAAACTCCTATTGGGATGACCCCATTTCGATTAGTTTATGGTAAGCCTTGCCATCTTCCAGTTGAACTAGAACATAAGGCTTATTGGGCAATTGCAAATTTGAATATGGATTTAAAGGAAGCAGGGGAGAAAAGGAAGCATCAGTTGAACGAACTTGATGAATTAAGGATGGATGCATATGAGCATGCTAAATCTTACAAAGAAAGGACGAAGAAATGGCACGATCAGCACATTCTTCATAAAGACTTTAATGTAGGAGATTTGGTTTTGTTGTTCAATTCAAAATTAAAACTTTTTCCTGGGAAGCTTAAGTCAAGGTGGACGGGTCCATATGAGGTAAAGAAGGTTTATCCTTTTGGAGATGTAGATATTTGGAACAAAGATTTTGGGATAATTAAGGTAAATGGTCAACGTTTGAAAAAATATAATCATGGTACGAAAATAGAAGAGGTACAAAGGTTGTATTTTTCTGAACCTCGGCCTCCAGATTGAATTCTTTTAGATAGTATAAATTCATTTTGTTGGTTTTTACTTGTTTTTGATTTTGTTTTCAGGTTAGGTGCAAAACAGAGCCCGGCCGTGTGCTATACACGGCCAGGCAAAGGTTGCAGAGAAGGGAAGTGCTTGGGCCGTGTCATCCAGACACGGTCATGTAAAAAATCCCGAGGAGAAAAAGGTCTAGGCCATGTCTCAAACACGGCCGTGTAAAGAATCCCGAGGAGAAAGATGGAGAGGCTGTGTCCCAGACACGGCCCGTGTCTGGAATCCAGAGAAGAAAGAGAAGGGGGCCGTGTCACAGACACGGCCGTGCGATGAGAAATGAATATGGTCGTGTGATATCACATGGCCTGATCCACATCTTTTTAGGGAATTAGGGCACGGGGTGTGGGCGGCACACGGTCATGTACCGCCGCTCGTTCCTCTTTCCTATTATCCCATTTCTAAAGGTTTAAACTACTTCTTCTAATTTTTCTTTCTCATTCTTCTTAGGGAGATTTGATTTTCTTCCATGGAAAACGTGATTGAGGAGATTTCGGCCATAAGAAAAGGGAAGGAGAAGGTGGTTGCAAGAAAGGAGAGGAATGTTTGCTTTAAAGGTATTTCTAATGACTTTGGTATTGTTTTCTCTAGTGATGAGCAACGGTATAGATATTCTTCTTTATGTAAACGACCTCTTTTAGGCACTAGGTTTCTTGATGTTGAAACTTTAGAAACTTTGGGGTTTAAGGATGATTTAGTTTGGTTATTTGAAAGGATAGGATGGAGTGGTTTAGTGAACATAAAATATCCTACTTATCCTAGAATTGTTTTTGAATTTTTAAGTTCAATAGAGGTTGATAATGTTCAAGGTGGGGGGAAGGTTAAATTTTGTTTGTTTAATGAAAGTCAGGAATGGACGTTGGGAGATTTTAATACTTGTTATGAATTTCCAAAGAATGATGTGTGTGTGATTTTGCCCCAATTTGAGAATTCACATTTTTGGCCACAAATTTATGAACAACCGCTATTTGATCCTCATAATTCTAGAGTTTTCCAAATTATCAATCCTATTTTTAAATATGCTTACTTATTCATGAAAAACACTATATTTGGAAGGGAGGACAAAGAGGGATCAGTAAGACTTATAGATTTGTATTGTTTGTGGGCAATGGTCGAAAATGTTCAAATTAATTCTGGTTATTTCTTTCATAAACATTTGGCAAAATTAGGGAAATCGAATTCTACCACACCTATTATTTTGGGGGGATTACTTACTCAATTGGCCTTAGTTTTAGGATGTGATTTGAGTGAATTAGAGGTGGTGGAGAGTTCTTGTACATTGGATTTGAATTCATGTTTAGCAATGAAAATGATTAAGCATGAAGAGCATGGATTTAGTTTATTCATTAAAAATGGTTTCCCTTTAAAATTGCCCAATCATGATTTTACTACAATTCATAATAAAGAGAATTGGTGTTTAAAGTTAGCTAGGCAACAATCTAGAGCTTTGTCATCTTTTACTCCAAGGAATGTTTCTAAGGGTAACCAAGAGATTCATAGTTCTATGTTTCAAGAACTTAATTCTGCTTTAAAGAATATTCATAGTGATTTAGATTCAACTAATGAATTTCTTGAGAATAAGAAGCTTATGGAGGAGGAACTATTTAAAAAGCTACAAGATTGTTTTAAGAGTGAAAGAGAATTGTGTGATAAGATTTCTAAAATGATGAATGCTTATAAGGCTAAAATGGAATTTCATGAAGATCTTAGAGGTTTTATGAGATTTGTGCAGGATGATATTGATAAATTGTTTGAGTATCATAATTTTTTCAGAAACGAAGTTAAATGGTTTGTTAAAGATTTTGCATTCTTCTTCCCTGATTTTCCTGATTTTCCACCTCCTCCACCATATTGATTTCATCGGGACGATGAAAAGTTTAAGTCTGGGGGGTGTCATGTACTGTTTAGTTTGGTTTTCAGTTTTTAGTTTTTGTTAGTTTTTCATGTTGGTTCTTATTTTCATTGCTTGTTGCTTTATTTTGCTTGTTTTTGAAATAATCATGGCAATTTTGAGAACATCAAATCTTCACTTATATGCTTTCTTGGATTCAAGTGAAATGTTAGCTCGATTATTGTCTTGATTCATGATGTTCGAATGATGCTAGTAGTAAACTTTGTGTAGTTCTTTTTTCTATCTTGGGAAGCATTAATAAGCTAAGAATCTTATGGTGATGAGTTTTAGTTTTGGTTCAACCTTAAGGATTTTATCTTCACTACACTTGTGCTTGATGCTTGAATAGTTGATGTCATTGAAATAGTCATGATTCATCTTGTTTGCTTAGTACTTGGTTTCCATGGTGATTTCTCAACTTTCATTTTGGTTACTGGATGAGGCTCAAATCATTAAAGCTCATTTGGAAAAATAAAAATATCCCAACATGTGTGCTAAAAGTACATTTGTGAATAAGTTTTGCACAATGCAAACACTTATAAAATATATATATATATATATAAAAAATAAGGGATATAAAAAACAGTTGTCATGAGTGGAATCTAGCAAGTCACCCCTTTGAGACCGAGTTAGGTTACTGGGGAAATGACTGCTTAGCTTCCCTTGAGATTGAGCACACCTTTGAGACCTTGGGTTAGTTGAGAATTATGAACCAAGTGAATGGTGAGTAAGTGCCTATCACTGGTTACTTGTCTTTCACTGGAAACACTAGGAATTCAAATTTGATGACGACTTGACTAGGACATGGATTGAAACTTGAAGGGTGTTGAGTTACTTTTACACTGTGCACAAGATTCTTATGCTTGAACCATACTTTACTTGTTTCCATGATCACGCTTGTTAATGAAACTTTTTGATAGAGTTAGGAAAGTGCACTAGGTTTTATGAATGTGTTGTCGAACATATGAATTTAGACTGTAGCATTTTACTTGAGGACAAGCAAAGGTTTAAGTCTGGGGGTGTGATGTGCGTAGATTATATACTCTTTTATGCATGTTTTTACGCACATTTACATACTTTGAGCATGCTTGATCTATGCACTTTTATATTTCCAGCTTTCCTTTTAGCATATTTACTCTTTTGGTTCGGAGATCTGCTTTTTGTGCATTTTCTGTACACAGGAGTCGAAATTGGTGAAGATTATTCGTCCTCGGGCAAGCTTGGAAGGAATTGAAGGGAGAAAGCATCAGGCCGTGTACCACACATGGCCGTGTGGTTTTAACAGGAAGGGAAGAGGACATGGCCGTGTGAATCTCACACGGCCGTGTCTTGATTTGAAGAAATTAGAGCAGATGCCTTACATGGCCGTGTAGATCTACACGGCCGTGTGAGGTTTCCAGAGGCCAAGCAGGTGGTGGTCGTGTGCACCACACGGCCGTGTGAGGTTTCCAGAGGCCAAGCAGGTGGTGGCCGTGTGCACCACACGACCGTGTAGCATTTCCAGAGAGTAGAAGGGTCCTGGCCGTGTGAGTCACACGGCCGTGCAGCTTTGGCAGAGAAGGAACTGGACATGACCGTGTGAATCTCACACGGCCGTGTCATGGGGCCGTGTGGCGCCCGATTTCCTCCTCTATTTAAACCCTCCTTCATGAATTGAAAGGGGATCTCTCCCCCTTTGGGAGAAGGCAAGATTTGGTGGTTTCCTCCCATTCTTGGGAGGATTTCTGGGCGATTCGAGGGGAGTTCTTGATGATTTCGACTCCGGAGCGAGGATTGGATCCGAAGATGAGGCTTCTTCGTAGATAAGTTTTCTCTTTCCCCCTTTTCTTGGTTTCTTGGATTGAGGATTTAAGAAATGCTTGTAATCTTTATTTCTTCGGGTATTCTTCCTCGATTCATGGAGTAGATCTTGTATTCTAGGATTAAGGGAGTATTTGTATGATGGATTGATGTAATCTCTTATGGATTTGCCATTTTCTTGTTTCAATGACATTGTCTTGCTTGTATCAATTAGATCTTGAATGATTAATGGTGATTTGTGCTTAATTCTCATTCTTGATTGATTGTTTGGATTTCTTGTGGACTTTGTAAAGATAAACTCTCACTCGATCATCCGAGGGATCCACATGACAGGTGCAAGCCCGTGTAAGGACGTTTGAGAGATAATCTTGAAGAGGAAATAGGAATATTCAAGAGAGTAGGATGGATCTTGTGATTAGTTTCTTGTATCTTGATAGATTAATAAGTTGTGGGCTTCTATGTTGATATCCGAGGAAGACATAGTAATAGGTGCGCTTCTGTGTAAGGACAACGTAGGTTCACGTCTAATTGATCATATTTAGATACATTTCTCAGTCCTTAGCCGGTTATCTATTGCAAGAGAGAACCGGCAACTTTCTACAAGTGTTTGGCAATTGAGGGATAAGAATTGGTGAACCATTTACATTCAAGAAATCTGACAAAGAAACCGAAACTCCTAGGATCTCCCTTTATCATAACCCAAAACACTAAACTCTTGTTTGTTGATCTTTAATATTAGATTTGTTTACCTTCACTTTGCATTTGAAATAATTGGATAGTTGTTTAGCTAATTCGCATTGAGACATTTCTAGTGCTTATTCCAGTCCCTGTGGATACGATAATCTTTTATATTACTTGCGACAATTCCGTACACTTGCGGAGCGTAACAAGTATACGCCAGCCTATGCGGCAGCCATAGAAGTTATATGGCTCAAGAACTTCATGATGGACTTAGATGTGATTCCTGGTTTGCCCAAAATTTATTATAGTGTATTGTGATAATAAGTGGTGCAATAGAAAACTCGAAGGAACCACAAGCCCATAAAGCAAGTAAACACATAGAGCGCAAATACCACCCAATATGAGACATCGTATAACGAGGAGAAGTTGTTGACGCCTAGATTGCATCAGATGATAACCTAGGAGATCCATTCATTAAGGTTCTTAAGGCAAGAGCTTTTGATGGGCATATTGAAGGGTTGAGAATCAGATGTATGACAGGAAATATGGCAGCATAGTCTTTTAGTATAAGTGGGAGATTGTTAGAGTGTATACTAAAAGCCTAGTTTTTTGTATAAACATTTATTTAGAAATAAGAATCACATTGGTCAAATGTCTACATTTATATGCTAAGTGTAGTTGTTCAATTAATTTATATTATTGATAACATAGTATGTGGTGTCACACACAGAAGATCATGTTATCGATTCCTTATAAATTATAAATAGTAGCTCATGACTAAGATGGAAAGGAACAAACCATTGGAATAGTCATAGTAGTAATTTGGTATTAGTTTATCTTAATTATAACATTACACTAGCACACTTTGAATGTATTGAGCATGACCATTTAAGGTAAGTTCTTTTTATACTGACTACATAAAAGAACAAGTACCTTTGTTATTATGGAAGTGTGTGCTCTTAATCCTAATATAATAACAAGCACATATATCTAGTATTTATTTCTTTGACTTATCAATGGGTGAGATTTAATTCGATGAATCAAGAGGCTCGATAAGTTGGGAAATGATATTATTTATAGTGTATGTTATTGATTATAGAAGGAAACTGTGTCATAGTAATTTAGGTTGATAATGTCTCCAAGAAGAGCTCATAAGGATTGTCATGTTAAACCCTGCAGGTGGACTTAGCCCGACATGACGATAAGGTTGAGTGGTACTACTTTTGGAGCTACATATTAATTAAGTGAATTGTCAGTAACTCATTTAATTAGTGAACATTCTATATCTTAAACACAGGGAGACTAACACACTCATAATAAGAAGTAGCCAAAAATGTAATTTGGATTTGGTGCGGTAGTTCAATGATAATTCTTTAGTGGTATGAATTATTATTGATGAAATTAAGTTGGGTGTTCGGGGTGAACACGGGAAGTTTAATTTCATCGGAAACAAAACAAATTCCTTCTCTCGGTCCCTATCGTAGCCTCTTATTTATAAAGTTTTATACCCACCTATACCCACCTTCTTACCCAACCATTAGGTGGTCGGCCAAGCAAGCTTGGAGTCCAAGCTTGTGCAGGCCAAGCCATAGGTTGAGCCGAGTATAGGTGGCCAACCTTAGCTTGGAGCCTAAGCTTGGTGTGGCCGGCCATGTAAAGAATAAAAGGTATTTTATTTAAAATCTTTCCATATGTGGATACCATGGTTTTAAAAAAGAGTTTAAAATTTAAATCTTTCCTTTTATAGCTTTCTACAAAAGATTAAGTGAAAGATTTGATATCTTTCCTTATTTGTAGTTAAAAGGTAGATTTTAATTTTTTATAAGACTTTCCTTTTTTTAACCATCTTGATGATATAAAAGAGAGTTTTAAAATTAAATGTTTCCTATTATAGTTTCTACAAAAGATTAAGAAAAGATTTGATATCTTTCCTTATTTGTAGATTGAGAGGAAGATTTTAATTTTAAAAATAACTTTCTTTTTTGGAAATCATCCACATGTTTTAATAGAGAGATTTTCATTTATAAAATTTCCTTTTATAACAAGCCATGAAGGGAAAAATTATTAGAGAAAATTTTATTTTAAAAATTTCCAGAAACAAATAAGGAAGTTTTAATTTTGCGTTTAAAACTTGCCTTATTTGGAGCATGTGATGTGGCCGGCCATGTAAAGGTTTGAAAGGAATTTTTAATTAAATTTTCCTTATTAACCAATGGCAAGAAGAATAAGGAAATTTTATTTATAATTAAATTTCCCTATATGCCAAGACCAAGGAATATAAAAGAGGGGGTAGAGGTGCCTCACCTCACAATATATCTTCTATAGTTTCTCCTCTCTTCCTTGGTGTGTGGCCGGCCCTATTCTTCTCCTCTTCTCTTCTTCTTTAGTGGCCGGTGCATCCCCTTCTTGGAGTTCTTCTGGTGGTCGGTTCTTACTAGGAGAAGAAGGAGAGAAAGGAGGCTTTGCTCTTGAATCCCTTGGAGCTTGGTTGGTGGTCGAGAATTGCTATCTCTTGGAGAAAGGTGCTTGGCCGAAACTTGGAAGAAGGAAGAAGGAGGCTTGGTGGATTCTCATCTCGGTAGATTGTTGCCCACACAACGTCTGAGATAAGAAGAGGAATACGATAGAAGATCAAGAGGTTGTTGATTACAACGAAAGGTATAACTAGTAATTATTTTCCGTATCATACTAGTTTCCTTTGTATAGTTTTTGAAATACCAAACACAAGAGGCATATGACTCTAGTTTTCAAGTTTGTGATTCGAGTTTGTGGTTTTTTTATTTTTTGAATTTGTGATTCGATTGTTCCTTTTGGTTAAACCTAGGGTTATATAAGGAAATTAAATATTATATTTCATTGAAAGGCTTTGTCTAGGAAGTGATGGATGCTCCCATACCTAAGATGGCCTAGTACCTCACCATGTTTAACCTGGAAGTCGATTTCTAAAATTAATATTTAATTAAATTTATAACATGGGTGGATTTGGATCAATAATGTTAAGCATCGTTTGCGATCCAAGTCTAAACCACTAAGAACAGATAAGTTAAATTTGGAATCAATAATGTTAAGTTCCGTTTGTGATTCCTAATTTAATTTCTAAAGAACGCAATAGGTTGTTAGTAAAGGTTCAGGACTTGTACAAAATTTTTGTACAGGGTAACCGATATGATATTCTGCATAGCAACCAACATAAGTACCATAAACTCTCAAAACAAGCATAAAAAGAAGGAACATGCTTTCAAAACTGCTTGGGAAAACACAAAACTCGCACTTGACAGTAATTCGGAAATCTGTACATGGCATGCATTTTTAAATAGGTTTATCATGCAAAACATCAACTTAAAACCATGCTAGTAATGTAATGAAAACAGGAATCTTGGCATATTCTAGAGTTCATCAATGCTACACTTTATAACTTAGGTTCTCAACCTTAGGAAAACTTCTACTAAGACAAACAACGACGTTTGAAAACTTTGTATTACATAAGTAGTGAAAAGAATAATAAACTTGCTTGGGCCCGACATTGTACCACTTTGCGTGCATCCTTAATAAGATCTGACGTAGCTAATCCCAAATCTATTAAGGTACTACTAGGCGATCTAGGGGCCTAGGGGTGATCTAGGAGCCCACCCATGGACCTTGTGTCCGGTGCATGCCACTTTAAAGTAAAATACTTTCTTTTACATATCGCTTTCTTATACTTGCACTTACTTGTCATTTAAACAAGCATCTTATGTGCGCTTAATCCTCTACACTGATAGGGAATCACTATAGGGAACTTTGAAAATGCTTCTTGGCCACAAAACTATATGGGAAGCAATTCAAGATACTTTAAACATGCTCTTAATCCCAAAACTTCAGAGGACATCTTACATATCATAACATACATCTTCTTTAAGATGCATAAACATAACACAACATGTATCTTCCTTAAATGCATAAAAACATATCACAATATGCATCATCAAAACAACTTATACTGTAGGTGTGTAGTACTTACCTCCTTTCGCTAGATTTTACAATTATAGGGTGTAGGGGAAATCAATCCTCTCTTGTAACCTTAATCTCCAAGACACCCTTCCCGTGCGTCCTAATCCTTGGGAGAAACCCTCCTCTTTGATTCTCTCCTTGCAAAGCTTTACAACCTGGAACCCTAGGGTTCTTGGCCAAAAACTACAAGAGGGGGAAGAGGAGATTCGGCTAGAGAGGGAGAAAGGAAATGAAGAGTTAGGTTTTTTTTTGCCTCTTCCTTTTCCTTTTTATACTAAGTGGAAGTTGAAGCATCTCTTCTCACATAATCTACATATAATGAATAGTTTCCTATTTCTAATGTGATGCTTTACCACCACCCTAATGGCTACTTAAACCAATCTTAAATCAAGGGTCTAGGGTTCAAATCCTAGCCCGGATCATTTATATATATTTTTTTATTTATTTTCTCTTCTTCTATTTGTTTTTGCACTTTTTGGAGGAAAGGAAATTTACGATTGTTACAATCCCCATACCTTATAAAAAGTTCACCCTCGAACTTAAAACAAATGTGGATACTTCCGTCTCATATCATACTCGCGTTCCCAAGTTGCCTCTTCATACTGTTGACTTTGCCACAACACTTTCACTAACGGTATCTCTTTGTTCCTCAACATCTTAACTTCTCGATCTATTATCTTTACAGGTCGACTTTCATAACTGAGATTCTCTTGAACTTGTACTGGCTGTGACTCAATCACTTAGTTTACATCGGGAACATGCTTCTTCAGCATTGAGACATGGAATACATTATGGATGGCCGACATCTCCTGAGGCAGTTCCAACTCATAAGCTACCTTGCCAACCCTTCAAGTAATCAGATATGGCCCCATATAACATGGACTCAACTTTCCTTTCTTTCCAAACCTCATCACTCCTTTCATAGGAGCCACTTTGATAAACACTGAGTCCCCAACATCAAATTCTAGTGGTCTACGATGCACATCTGCATTGCTCTTCTGCAGGCTCTGAGCAGCTTCTATCCTCTGGCGAATGTTCTGAATGGCTTTGGTGGTGTCCTCGATAAGATCTATCTGGAGTCCCATTTTTTTATTTCCACCACCTTCATATCAAGAGATAGGGGATCTACATCTCCTCCCATATAAGGCCTTATAGGGTGCCATTTCGATAGTAGCTTGATAGCTATTAATATATGTGAATTCTGCTAAGCATAGATATTGACACTAGCTCCCTTTGAAATCTAAGGCACAAGCCCATAGCATATCCTCCAGAACTTGATTTACTCATTCTGTTTGCCCATCAGTTTGAGGATGAACTGCGGTGCTAAACCGTAGCTTAGTACCAAGAGCTTTCTGAACACACTCCTAGAAGTGTGAAGTAAGCGACCATCTCTATCAGAAATTATGGTTTTGGGAACTCCATGTAATCTGATAACCTCTTTAACATACATTTGCGCTAGCTGTTTAATAGAGTAGGATATTCTAATGGCTAGAAAATGAGCACACTTGGTCAATCTATCCACTATTACCCAGATAGCATCATAACTATTCATGGTTCTGGGTAGCCCTACTATGAAATCCATAGATATATCCTCCCACTTCCACTATGAGATCTGGATAGGCTGCAGAACTCCGCCCGATCTCTGATGTTCTATTTTAACCCGCTGACATGTCATGTGGATATTGACATATCTTGCAATGTCACTTTTCATTTCAGACCAACAGAAGAGTTCCTTTACATCTTGGTACATCTTGGTGGAACTAGAATACATAGCATAGGGTGTTCCATGGGCTTTATCTAGGATTTTCTGTCATAGTTCTTCTTGATGAGGGACACAGAGGTGATAACCATAATATAGTATCCTACGGTTTGATACTCGAAACTCTCCATTTTCTCCCTTCTGTATTCCCTGCTTGATTTTCTAAATATTAGGATCTTCATCCTACCCTTTCTGTATATCTTCAAGCAGGGTTAACTCTAATGTCAAAGTGGAGAGTTGCCAGTAACAATTTCAAGCCTAAAATTTACTATTTCCTTCCATAGGGGATGGGACATAGCGGATAAGGACAATAAAGTTGTGCAAGATTTCCTACTTAATGCATCTGCCACTTTATTTGCCTTCCCTGGATGATAGAGGATTTCATAGTCATAGTCCTTGACCAGTTCAAGCCATCTCCTCTGTCTCATGTTCAAGTATTTCCAAGTAAAGAAATACCTAAGACTTTAATGATCTGTGTAAATCTTGCACTGAGCTTCATATAAGTAATGCCTCCAAATTTTGAGAGTGAAGACTACTGCTGCTAACTCAAGGTCATGAGTGGGATAGTTCTTCTCATAATCCTTGAGTTGTCTCGAGGCATAGGCAATGACTTTGCCATTCTACATCAGTACAACCCCAAATCCCAATTTAGAAACATCACTATAAATATCGAAGCTTTTGCTAGTCTCTGGAAGAGTCAGGATTGGAGCACTGGTCAGTCTCCTTTTCAGTTGCGTGAAAATCTTCTCACAATCCTTTATCCACTCAAATTTTCTATTTTTTCTGGTAAGTACTATCAATGGGGAGGCGATCCTTGAGAAGTTCTCTACAAATTTCCTGTAGTAGCCTGCTAACCCAAGGAAACTCCTGATATCACTGGTATTCTTGAGTCTATTCCAGTTACTTACAGCTTATATTTTTTTCAGGTCTACCATAACCCATCCTTGGAAATAATGTGACCTAAGAAGGGCACTTGATTGAGGCAGAACTCGCACTTGGAGAACTTTGCGTACAACTAGCTCTGCTGAAGAATCTATAATAGTGTCCTAAGATGTTCAACATGTTCTTCCTGAGTTCTAGAGAATATAAGGATATCATCTATGAAGATGATTATGAACTTGTCCAAATATGCTTTCAATACTCTGTTTATCAGATCCATAAACGTAGCAGGAGCGTTCGTCACTCCAAAAGGCATAACTACAAACTCGTAGTGCCCATACCTCGTTCAGAATGTCATCTTCGGTACATCATTCCTTTCACTTTCACTTGATGATATCCGGACCACAAGTCTATCTTGGAAAAGACTGTGGCTCCCTTTAACTTATCAAATAGATCATCAATTCTCTATAGTGGATATCTATTCTTGATTGTTACTTTGTTCAACGCTCGGTAGTCCACACACATTTGCATGGACCTGTCCTTCTTCATTACGAACAACACCGGAGCTCCCCATCATAAGGGACTAGGGTGAATAAAACCCTTGTCAAGTAGCTCCTGTAGTTGTCCCTAAAGTTTTTTCAATTCTGTCGGAGCCATGCGGTAGGGTGCCTATGAGATTAGAGGGGTACCCGGGATGAGTTCAATCTCAAACTTAATTTTTCTATCCGGAGCTAAGCCTCACAACTCATCTGGAAACACTTCTGGGTAGTCACATACGACTCTAAAGTCCTCTAACTTTTGGTCTCTTTCTTGCTGGGTATTAATCACATGAGCTAGAAACTCGGCACATCCATCGACTAACATTTTCTGAGCTTTTATGGCCGATAAGAATTTCTGGGTTCTTTTATTTGATTCTCTGATGAACTCAAGCTTAGACTCTGCCTCGGGTTGCAATAGGACTCTTCACTTACGACACTCGATGGAAGCACCATACTTGCTCAGAAAGTCCATCCCAAAAATAACATCATAATCAGACATGTTCTGTATTATTAGATCATTGTACAATTCTCTGTCTGAAATTTTGACTAGCACCACACGTATCCAATGCGTGGACGTCATTATCTCTCCGGAGGGTAGTGTCGTCAAGAATTGTCTGCGTAGGACCTCCGGGGGAATACCTATTCTTTCAGTAAATGCTATGGAGACAAACGAATGGGTTGCCCCTGTATCAAATAACACAGTTGCATATTGGCTAAAAATGTATATCTGACCTATGACAATAGTGGAGGTGCTTGCTACCACCTCTCAGGTAAGGGAGAAAACTCGAGCATTTGTAGAACTTGGTGGGGCATCCAGTCTTCCTTGCCTAATATGAGGACCCTCCAACGCGGCCTGCATCTGGTGTAGCTGTGCTTGCTTGCCTCCATACTGAACAGGTTGTGCTGGAGGTAGATTGATCTTGGTCGGGCAATACTTGGCTTGTTAGAGTGTATACTAAAAGCCTAGCTTTTTGTAAACATTTATTTTGAAATAAAGAATCACATTGGTTAAATGTCTAAATTTATGCTAAGTGTAGTTGTTCAGTTAATTTATATTGTAGATAACATGATGTGTGGTGTCACACATAGAAGATAATATTATCAGTTCTTTATAAATTATAAATAGTTGCTTACGGCTAAGATGAAAAGTAACAAACCATTGGAATAATCATAGTGTAATTTGGTATTAGTTTATCTTGACTATAAAATTACACTAGTACACTCAGAGTGTATTGAGCTGGACCATTTAAGGTAAGTTCTTTTTATACTGGCTGAATAAAATAACAAGACCTTTGTTATTGTGGAAGTGTGTGCTCTTAATACTGATATAATAACAAACACATATATCTAGTATTTATTTCTTTGGCTTATCAATGGATGAGATTTAGTTTGATAAATCAAGAGGCCCGATAAGTTGGGAAATGATATTATTTATAGTGTGTGTTGTTGATTATAGAAGAAAATTGTGTCCTAATAATCTAGGTTGATAATGTCCCCAAGAGGAGCACATAAGGATTGTCATGTTAAACCCTGCAGGTGGACTTAGTCCGACATGATGATAAGGTTGAGTGGTACTACTCTTGGACTAAGATATTAATTAAAGTGAGTTGTCAGTGATTCATTTAATTAGGGGGCATTCGACATCTTAAACACAGCGAGATTAACACACCTATGATAAGAAGGAGCCCAAAATGTAATTTAGGATTGGTGCGGTAGTTCAATAATAATTCTTTAGTGGTATGAATTATTATTGATGAAATTAAGTTGGGTGTTCGGGGCAACACGGGTAGCTTAATTTCATCAGGAGACCAAAACCAATTCCTCCTCTCGGTCCCTATTGTAGCCTCTTATTATAAAGTTTTATATCCACCAAATACCCACTTTCTACCTACCTTAAGGTGGCCGGCCAAGCTAGCTTGGAGCCTAAGCTAGGTCCAGCCAAAACAAGGCTAATGGGTGCAAGTTAGTGGTCGGCCCTTGGTTGGAGCTCAAGCTAGATGGGCCGGCCAAAAATAAAATAAAAGGATTTTATTTTTAAAATATTTTCTTATGTGGAAGCCATGGTTTTAAAAGAGAGTTTAAAATTTAAATCTTTCCTTTTATAGTTTTCTACAAAAGATTAAGAGAAAGGTTTGATATGTTTCCTTATTTGTAGTTAAAAGGAAGATTTTAATTTTTGAGAAAACTTTCCTTTTATGTAACCATCCTCATGATTTTAAAAGAGAGTTTTAAAAATTAAATCTTTCCTTTTATAGTTTCTACAAATGATTAAGAGAAAAGATTTGATATCTTTCCTTATTTGTAGATTGAAAGGAAGATTTTAATTTTGAAAAAACTTTCCTTTTTGTAATCATTCACATGTTTCAATAGAGATATTTTAATTTATAAAAGTTTCCTTTTAGAACCAACCACGAAGAGAATTTTTAAAGAGAAATTTTATTTTTAAAATTTTTGGAAACAAATTAGGAAGTTTTAATTTTATGTTTAAAACTTTCCTTGTTTGGAACTCAAGGTTGTGGTCGGCCATTGAAATTTAAAAATGAAATTGTTGTTTTAATTTCCTTTTGTTGGCAAGGAGAATAAGGAAGTTTTTATCAAAACTTTCCTTATATGCCAAGATAAAGGAATATAAAAGAGAGGGTAGAGGTGCCTCACCTCATAACCTAACATCTATTATTCCCTCTCTTCTCTTCCTTGGTGTGGTAGGCCCCTAGTCTTCCTTTTCTCTTCTTCTTTAGTGGCGGGTGGCACACTCTCTTGGAGCTCTTGTGGTGGTCAGATTTTGCTTGGAGAAGAAGGAGAGAAAGGAGGCTTTGTTCTAGCATCCCTTGGAGCTTGAAGGTTGGTGGCCGAAACTTGCAAGGAGTAAGGTGGTGGTGGTTCTAGTCTTGGTAGATCATCGCCCACACGACCTCCAAGATAAGAATAGGAATACGATAGAAGATAAAGAGGTTGTTGCTTACAAAGAAAGGTATAACTAGTAATTCTATTCCGCATCATACTAGTTTTCTTGGTATGGATTTTGAAATACCAAACACAAGAGGCATATGATTCTAGGTTTCAAATTTGTGATTCGAGTTTGTCTTCTTTTGTGTTTTTTTTATCTTCTGATTTGATTGTTCCTTTTGGTTAAACCTAGGGTTACTATTGTTAGAGTGTATACTAAAAGTCTAGGCTTTTGTACACATTTTATTTTGAAATAAAGAATCACATTGGTCAAATGTCTATATTTATATGCCAAGTGTAGTTGTTCAATTAATTTATATTGTAAATAACATGGTGTGTGGTGTCACACACAGAAGATCATGTTATCAATTCCTTATAAATTATAAACAGTAGTACATGGCTAAAATGGAAAGGAACAAACCATTGGAGTAGTCGTAGTGTAATTTGATATTAGTTTATCTTAACTATAAAATTATACTAGTACACTCTGAGTGTATTGAGCTGGACCATTTAAGGTAAGTTCTTTTTATATTGACTGAATAAAAGAACAAGACCTTTATTATTATGGAAGTGTGTGCTCTTAATCCTGATATAATAGCAAACACATATATCTAGTATTTATTTCTTTGACTTATCAATGGGTGAGATATAGTTCGATAAATCAAGAGGCTCGAGAAGTTGTGAAATGATATTATTTATAGTGTGTGTTGTTGATTATAGAAGGAAACTGTGTCCTAATAATCTAGGTTGATGATGTCTCTAAGAGGAGCTCATAAGGATTGTCATGTAAACCCTGCAGGTGGACTTAGTCCGACATGATAATGAAGTTGAGTGGTACAACTCTTGGAGCTAGATATTAATTAAGTGAGTTGTCAGTAACTTATTAAATTAGTGGACATTTTATATCTTAAACACAAGGAGACTAATACACTCATAATAAGAAGGAGCCCAAAATGTAATTTTGGATTGGTGCGGTAGTTTAATAATAATTCTTTAGTGTTAATAATTATTATTGATGAAATTAAGTTGGGTGTTCGGGGCGAACACGGGAAGCTTAATTTAATCGGGAGACCAAAACCAATTCCTCCTCTCGGTCCCTATTGTAGCTCTTATTTATAAAGTGTTATATCCACCTATACCCACCTTCTTACCTAACCATTAGGTGGCCGGCCAAGCAAGCTTGGAGTCTAAGCTTGGGCCGGCCAAGCTAAAGGTTGAGCCAAGTAGAGGTGGTCGGCCCTAGCTTGGAGTCCAAGCTTGGTGTGGCTGTCCATATAAAATAAAAGGATTTTATTTATTAAAATATTTTCTTATGTGGAAGCCATGGTTTTAAAAGAGAATTTAAAATTTAAATCTTTCCTTTTAAAGTTTCTACAAAAGATTAAGAGAAAAGATTTGACATCTTTCCTTATTTGTAGATTGAAAGATAGATTTTAATTTTTGATAAAACTTTATTTTTATGAAACCATCCTCATGATTTTAAAAGCGATTTTTAAAATTAATTCTTTCCTTTTATAGTTTCTACAAAAGATTAAGAAAAGATTTGATATCTTTCCTTATTTGAAAATTGAGAAGAAGATTTTAATTTTAAAGATAACTTTCCTTTTTGGAAATCATCCACATGTTTTAATAGAGGGATTTTAATTTATAAAATTTCCTTTTATAACCAACCATGAAGGGAAAATTAATAGAGAAATTTTTATTTTAAAAATTTCCAAAAACAAATAAGGAAGTTTTAATTTTGTATTTAAAGCTTGCCTTATTTGGAGCATGTGATGTGGCCGACCTTAGCATGGGTTAAAAGGAAATTTTAATTAAATTTTCGTTATTAACCTATGGCAAGAAATATAAGGAGATTTTAATTATAATTAAATTTTCTTATTTGCCAAGACCTAGGAATATAAAAGAGAGGGTAGGGGTGCCTTCATGAAACCACTCTCTTCTATTTTCATCTTTTTTTCTTCCTTGGTGGTGGTCGGCCCTATCATCTCTTCCTCTCTTCTTCTAGTGGTCGAACCTATCATCCTCTTGGAGCTTGTTTTGGTGGTCGGATTTGCTTGGTGAAGAAGGAGAGAAAGAAGGTTTTGTTTCCTAGTTTTCCTTGGAGCTTGGTTGGTGGCCGAGGCTTGCTATCTCTTGGAGAAGGTTGCTTGGCCGAAAATTGGAAGAAAGAAGAAGGATGCTTGGTGGATTCTCATCTAGGTAGATCATTTCCCACACAACGTTCGAGATAAAAAGAGGAATATGATAGAAGATCAAGAGGTTGTTGCTTACAAAGAAAGGTATAAATAGTAATTGTTATCCGCATCATACTAGTTTTCTTTGTATGAATTCCAAACACAAGAGGCATATGATTCTAGGTTTCAAATTTGTGATTCGAGTTTGTGTTTTTTTTGTTTTTCAAATTTATGATTCGATTGTTCTATTTGGTTAAACCTAGGGTTATATAAGGAAATTAAATATGAAATTTCTTTAAAAGGCTTTGTCTAGGCGGTGGTGGATGATCCCATACCCAAGAAGGTCTAGTATCTCGCCATGCAGTCCTGGAAGCTGATTTTAGAAATTAATATTTAATTGAATTTATAACATGGGTGGATTTGGATCAATAATGTTAAGCATCGTTTGCGATCCAAGTCTAAACCACTTAGAACAGATAAGTTAAATTTGGAATCAATAATGTTAAGTTCCATTTGCGATTCCTAATTTAATTTCTAAAGAACACAATAGGTTGTAAGTAAAGGTTCAGGACTTGTATAAAATTTTTGTACAGGGGAACCGGTATGATATTCCGCATAGCAACCAACAATTGGTATCAGAGCTAGGGTTTGCCTCTGTGTGTTTTGGTTTTCAGTTTAATTATGCACATGTTATACATAATTTAGGTAGGATAATAGTAGGACGTGTTAACTTTGTGATTGCTGGCTCCAACTATTTTGGCTTATAGATATTGTGTGTGATTGAACCCTTGAACATGTCAAGGGCATTTTACTATGTGTGCATGATTGTAATATTAAATACAGTAGGAGCTGTATTAGTTATTAGGATTTTACATTTTTGTTTCGATCTATATTACATGTACATTCCTTTGTGGAATATCGGATCGATATATGTAAAATTCTATTTTTGTCACGGATCGTATCCTTGCGAGGCGTGGTAGTATTTGTTATAACGACCCAAAATTCCTCATTACGAGTCCTAATAGTGGTTAAAAATATTTAGAAATACTTTAGAAAATTTCTAGAGATTTTTTGAAATTTTTAGAGTATTTTTATGCAATTTTTGGAGTTCGTTTGGTATTTTTACTAAACGAAAAAAGTTTCGACAAACAATTGTCCAAGCCGAGATTCGAACCCGAGATGTAACGACCCAATTTTCCCTATTTCAAGTTCTAAAATTCCATTAAAAATATTTGAAAATACCTTTAAAATATTCTAGAGATTTTTAGAAATTTTTGGAGTATCTTTACGTAATTTTTGGAGGTCGTTTAGTATGTTTACAAAAAAAGAAAGAAATTCTGATAAAAACCGTTGAAGGCGAGGCTCGAACCCGTGTCCTCGGGTCGACCCCGATCTAACCGGACGCAGCCGACCAGCTGAGCTACGCGGGTTTTGTTAACCCAATATGGAGAGAAATAGAATTAAATTATAGAAAAGGGCAGAAATAAACCTAGGTTTTAAAGGGTTAATTTTCTTCTCAAGCCCTAATTTCTCTTCCTTCTCCTCTTCGGGTGCGTCGGCGTCGCTGGTCTCGGGCGGAAACGCAGCGACTTTGGAGCTTCTCTCCGGCGACCAGCGAAGGCTTCTTCCGGCGAACCTTGCGGATCCGAGTTCCTCCCGTCGAAGAGAGCCCGCGGACACAGAAGAAGCACCGAGATTTGAGCTCATCCGAACCCTAGACCTCCTTCCTCTTCTCGGTTGTAAGTCCTAGCAATCAAGGGTAAGTACTACTCACCTGTGGTAGGAGTTGCTCTGAAATTAGGGTTTCGTTATCTTGTTTTCAGATTGTAGTTCTCCTTGTTTTGAATCTGCCGTGAGTTTCCCTATTAGATGATTTCTGCGGTGAGTTTTGGATAAGTAGTTCTTCTTGTTTCCGAAGCTTGCATGAGTTTTCTTGCTTTCTCTGCTTTTGGATCATATGTACAGCCGGTTGGTTGTGTTTGTTGCTGTGAATCAAAGAAGAAAGAAGGGGTTTCGGTTGGATTAGGTTTCCATGGGTTTGGCAAGTAGTTAGGTTTCTTAATTCTGATAATGAGCATCTCATAGTTGGATTTTCATTTTACCTTCCTGTGAAGATTGCTGCCGTGATATGCAACTCCCTGCACTTTCTTTTAGAATCAATTGGTAATACTTACTAGGCTAGAACAGATCTTTGATTTCATTGAGCATGTAGGGTAGTGTTTTACTACTTCTAATGTTTCCATGGATATTGAACAGAAATAGAATGGGGAAGGCTTAGATTTTGATGCAATTACTCCTTTTCATGGTGCTAAGTGTTCTGGATTGGCATGTTAGTTGTAGCTTAGGTTAAGTTTAAGTGTTTTGAGTTTGTATGCTAAGAATTCAGATTTTTGCTCCTATGTGGTAACTATGTTAGTACCTTGGTTCGGTTTATATACTATGCAAGGATTCGGGTTCTTGGAAGCTTGGAAGGGATTAGGCTTGTCTTCCATGTAAAGATACCATGTTTCATAATATATGAATGGCACATATTTACCATCATGAAAATGCGCAAGTAAGTGATAGACCTTGCATATTTCGAACGTGATAAGAGGAGGTTTACATTCTATTTTAATGAGTTATGTAAATGAAAGTTGCATTATTTTGCCCTATTTTACAGCATGTTTAGAAAGTCCAAGATAGATTTCTTTTGCCCTATTTTACAGCATGTTTAGAAAGTCCAAGTTAGCTTTCTTTTGCTCTATTTTACAGCATGTTTAGAAAGTCCAAGTTAGCTTTCTTTTGCTCTATTTTACAGCATGTTTAGAAAGTCCAAGTTAGCTTTCTTTTGCTCTATTTTACAGCATGTTTAGAAAGTCCAAATTAGCTCTCTTTTGCTCTATTTTATAGCATGATTAGCATGTTTGAATTAGCTTTCTTTTGCTCTATTTTATAGCATGATTAGTAAGTTCAAAGTTGCTTTCTTTTGCTCTATTTTATAGCATGATTAGTAAGTTCAGATTTGCTTTCCTTTGCTTTATTTTATATCATGCTTTGAGAGTTCAGGTTTGCTTTCCTTTGTGTTACTTTTATATAGCATGCTTGGTTAGTTGTAATCCTATACTTGTTAGATATATCTATAGGATTCTAATAGGCTCCAATAAAGGATTATAAGAAGCATGAGTAAAGAAAAAGACTAAAGTCTAGTTAAAAAGAGATAACAAGTAAATTAAAGTAAGAGGCTAGTACCCGACTTCCAAGGTTGTCGTCAAATAAATCCAGGTGACCAATTCCAAGGTCTTGGCCTTGGTAAGACCAAGGTCTTTACCTCATAGGACTAGAGGCTTGCTACCTCTGTCACTATTAGAGAGCGCGCAAAACAAAGATGGTACTAAGCTTGAGCCCAAAGAAAAAGAAGAAAGAAAAGAAAAAGAAGAAGAAATTGAAAGAGAAATTAAAAGATTAATTTCTAGTATAAGGATATATGAAAAGGAAACAAGTTTTATGCTTAGAATCAATAAAAGTTTAGTTCTTTAATTCTAAGCCTACAGTAGTAGTTTCCTTATTTTCCTGTCAGTTAGTGAGCATATTTAGTATTCAGTTTTATTTCTGTATACCATGAGTACATGCAACATTGCTTTAGCATTTCAGTTTCAGTATTATTGCATTATTTTTATGCACTTCGAGTTTTTGTGAGATAGATTAGTACTTACTAAGCGTTTTCGCTTATAGTTTTGTTTTATTTTCTCCTACTGCAGATAAAGGAAAAGCTAAGATATGAAAGGGAGGCGATAGGATGGTGGTGGTGATGAAGGTGTGTGATGTCTGGACTGTGGAGAGATCCAGGATTTGCTGACAAAACTGTTAAGACTTTCTGTTTAATTCTTTTAGATTTCCTTAAGTGTTATTTTGAGTTGAGACTGTATTTAAGTTTATTCCGCACTTGTAAGTAGTTCACTTGTATTATTGGTGGAGTGATGTAGTTGGTTGCTTGCTAGAATAGTTTCTTTCTTTCACTGTTGATTTATTACTGCGTGGTTATGAATAAAATGTGTTCCAGCCGCCTGTGGCTGCGTATATATTGTTTGTATTATGGATTTGGTCACCGGTACAGGGGAGACTCTGTCAAAATTTTTCGGTAGGAATTCCTCAGGGCTGTGATAAATCTAAGTGTCGCTAATAATGGCATAAGTGAAACTAGTAAGTAGAGTAGTAGTTAGGTAACGGTCGCCCTTAGAGAGTAGTAGTAAGAAGGGTGGTTGTTACAGTTGGTATCAGAGCAGTGTTCCATTCTCCAGCATCACACACACACATCAGCATCATCCTTGTCGTCTTCAAGTAAGAAAGTATTTAATTTCTTTCTTTATTGCTTTCCTTTATTACTAATTGCAATATAAAGTAATTGCTTATAAGAGCTTAGGTCATATAAGAGTTTTTGCTGTTTTCTTTATTCCTGTACAAATGTGTATGTTAGAAAGGATAGAGAAAATATCAAGTCTTTTTCCTTGCATAACTAGATGGCAAGAAGAGGACGTCCCCGTACCGTTCGTGCTGAGGACCAAGCTCAAGAGAACAAAGTTCCCAGAGCAACTGAGCCTAATCTCTCTGAAGTTGTTGCCTAACTCCAGAGACAAGTAGCAGAATAGCAGCAAGTGATTGCCAATCTGATGGCAAACCAGCCAACAGTTCCTCCCCCTCCTCCAGCTATCACTACAGAGGCTCCAGTGGTAATTGAGACTCCACCAGCTACCCAGGGAGCCGTCACAGCACCCCAAAGACCAGAAGTTTATCTTATACAGTGGCTGAAGCTGAAACCAGAGAGCTTCTCAGGCATGACTGAGCCCTGGGATGCCCAGGCTTGGTTTAAAACACTAGAGAGCACTATGGAGCTTCTTGACTGGCCAGAAGTCAAGAAGGTCAAGTGCGCCTCTTTCTTCCTGTCTGGAGATGCTCGTATGTGGTGGGAGAGGATAAAGACCAAGAGAGTAGCCGATCAGATGAGCTGGGCAGATTTTTAGTTAGAGTTCTATGAAGAGTTCTATCACCAACAAGCAGTATGAGGAGTTCATAGAGTTCAAGCCAGCCAAGATAGAAGACAAGATAGTAGGGAGCCTGGAGCCCAGTCAAGTAAGTGCAGAAGAACAAAAAGAAGGTAAGAAAGAGGGGGTTCAGGTGGTCTGTGAATATCCCGAGGTATTCCACGCAGATCTACCTGGACTACCTCCCAATAAATGAGTGGATTTGAGATTGAATTGGTTCCTGGAACCGGTCTAATTTCAAAAGCTCTGTATCTCATGTCTCCAGCGGAGCTGAAGGAGTTACAAGAACAACTACAGAAGTTACTTGACAAAGGCTTCATTCGCCCTAGTCATTCACCCCGGGGAGCTCCAGAGTTGTTCGTTAAGAAGAAAGACGGATCCGTGCTAATGTGCATACATTTCAGAACGCTGAGCAAAGTAGCAGTTAAGGACAAGTACCCCCTTCCCAAGATCGATGACTTATTTGATCAGTTAAGAGGGGCGATAGTATTCTCAAAGATAGACCTGCGCTATGGGTACCATCAGCTAAAAGTGAAAGAAAGAGACATACTCAGAATGACGTTCAGGACCAGATATGGACACTACGAGTTTGTGGTCATGCCTTTTGGAGTGACTAATGCACCTGCGGTCTTCATGGACTTAATGAACATAGTGTTCAGAGAATATATTGATAAATTTGTTATCGTATTCATCGACGATATTCTGGTCTATTCAAGGACCCCAGAGGAGCATGACACGCACTTGAGGATGGTACTGCAGACTCTGCAGCAAAAGCAGCTTTATGCTAAATTCTCAAAGTGCGAGTTCTGGTTAAATTAGGTGGCGTTTTTAGGTCACATTATTTCTAAAGAAGGTATTCAAGTGGATCCAGCCAAAGTGGAAGCGGTCAACAACTGGAGTAGACCCAAGAACGTCGGAGAGATCAGAAGCTTCCTTGGTTTAGCTGGGTACTACAGGAAGTTCGTGGAGGACTTTTCTAGGATAGCCGCTCCACTAACATCCCTCACCAGAAAGAACAAGAGATTCGAATGGTCAGATAAATGTGAGCAGAGTTTCCAAGAGCTAAAGAAGAGATTGATAAGTGCTCCCATTCTGACTATTCCACAGAGCGACAAGAGTTTCGACATCTACAGTGATGCTTCCAAGATGGGCTTAGGAGATGTACTCATGTAAGAAGGAAAAGTCATAGCTTATGCTTCCAGACAACTCAAAGATTATGAGAAGAACTACCCTACTCATGATCTTGAGCTGGCAGCTGTGATTTTTGCACTTAAACTCTGGCGACATTATTTGTATGGAGTTCAGTGTAGAATCTTCACAGATCATCAGAGTCTTAAGTACTTCTTCACTCAGAAGGACTTAAACATGAGACAGCGCAGGTGGCTGGAGTTGGTCAAAGATTACGACTGTGAAATCCTCTACCACCCAGGCAAAGCTAACAAAGTGGCAGATGCACTCAGCAGAAAATCTAGTGCATCCCTGATGTCTTTGTCATCATAGGCCTGCCACTACAGAAGGAGTTGTCGGATTTTGGACATGAAATTATTGAAGGGTAACTCTCTACATTGACCTTAGAGTCCACATTGCTTGAGGAGATACAGAGAAAGCAAAGTGAAGATCCAGACATCCAGAAAATCAAGCAAGGGTTACAGAAAGAAGATAAATCAGAGTTTCGAGTAACAGACAGCGGGATTCTTTATCAGGGGAGTCGCATTTGCGTGCCCCATGATGAAGAACTGAGGAAGAAGATCTTAGAAGAAGCTCACAACACACCATACTCCATGCATCCTGGTTCTTCCAAGATGTACCAAGATGTGAAACAGAGGTTATGGTGGTCAGGACTCAAAAGAGACGTTGCTAAATATGTTAGTACCTGCTTGACATGCCAGAGGGTCAAAGCAGAACACCAAAGACCAGGAGGAGTTCTTCAGCCTCTTCCAATACCAGAATGGAAATGGGAAGATATATCCATGGACTTCATAACAGGTCTTCCAAGAACCACCAATGGATATGATGTGATATGGGAAATAGTAGACCGATTGACCAAGTCTGCTCACGTCCTAGCCATCAAGGTGTCCCACTCTATAGAGCAGTTGACCCAGCTATATGTTAAAGAGGTAGTCAGACTACATGGAGTTCCTAAATCTATCATTTCTGATAGAGATGGGCGCTTCACTTAACACTTTTGGGAGTGCGTTCAGAATGCACTAGGCACCAAACTCAAGTTCAACACAGCTTTCCATCCACAGACTGATGGACAGACAGAGTGAGTGAATCAGATTTTTGAAGACATGCTCAAAGCTTGTGCGCTGGATTTCAAAGGAAGTTGGTGCAAGTATTTGTGCTTAGCTGAATTCGCCTACAACAATAGCTATCAGACCACCATCAAGATGGCACCTTATGAGGCACTATATGGCAGGAAATGCAGATCACCCATATGCTGGCAAGAAGTAGGAGAGAGAAAAGAGATGTAAGTGGAGCTGGGCATTCAGACAGAGCTGATAGACGAGACCACTCAGGTGATCTAGAAAATCAGACAGAGAATTGAGACTGCCCAGAGAAAACAGAAGAGTTATGCTGACACACGCCGTAGGCCATTGGAATTCCAAGTAGGAGATTCAGTTTTCCTCAAGGTCGCTCCTATGAAGAGAGTGATGAGATTTGGCAAGAAGGGCAAATTAAGTCCTCGCTATGTAGGACCTTACCTGATCATAGAGAGGATTGGGAAAGTAGCTTATAGGCTGGACTTACCACAAGACATGTCAGCAATACACAATGTATTTCATGTCTCCAAGCTAAAGAAGTGTCTCCATGACCCGAGCCAAGTGATTCAGCCTCAGTCAGTGCAGATCCAAGAGGATCTTAGTTATAAGAGCAGACCTACACAGATAGTGGACAGAACAGTCAAGAGATTGAGAAACAAAGAAGTACCACTAGTGAAGGTCGTCTGGCAGAACCAGAAGAACGAGGAAATCACTTGGGAGCGGGAGGACAGTATGAGACAGAAGTATCAAGAGCTATTCTAAGTTCGAGGATGAACTTTTTATAAGGTATGGGGATTGTAACGAACCAATTTTCCCTATTTCAAGTTCTAAAAGTCCATAAAAATATTTAGAAATACCTTTAAAATATTCTAGAGATTTTTAGAAATTTTTAGAGTATTTTTACGTAATTTTTAGAGGTCGATTAGTATGTTTACAAAAAAAGAATGAAATTCTGACAAAAATCGTTGAAGGCGAGGCTCGAACCCATGACCTCGGGTCGAACCCGATCTAACCGGACGGAGCCAACTAGCTGAGCTATGCGGGTTTTGTTAACCCAATATAGAGAGAAATAGATTTAAGTTATAGAAAAGGGAAGAAATAAACCTAGGTTTTAAAGGGTTAATTTTCTTCCCAAGCCCTAATTTCTATTCCTTCTACTCTTCGGGTGCGTCGGCGTCGCTGGTCTCGGGCGGAAACGCAGCAACTTTGGAGCTTCTCTCCGGCGGCCGGCGAAGGCTTCTTCCGGCGAACCTTGCAGATCCGAGTTCCTCCCGTCGAAGAGAGCCCGCGGACACAGAAGAAGCGCCGAGATTTGAGCTCATCCGAACCCTAGACCTCCTTCCTCTTCTCGGTTGTAAGTCCTAGCAATCAAGGGTAAGTACTACTCACTTGTGGTAGGAGTTGCTCCGAAATTAGGGTTTCGTTATCTTGTTTTCGAATTGTAGTTCTCCTTGTTTTGAATCTGCCGTGAGTTTCCCTATTAGATGATTTCTGCGGTGAGTTTTGGATAAGTAGTTCTTCTTGTTTCTGAAGCTTGCATGAGTTTTCTTGCTTTCTCTGCTTTTGGATCATATGTACAGCCGGTTGGTTGTGTTTGTTGCTGTGAATCAAAGAAGAAAGAAGGGGTTTCGGTTGGATTAGGTTTCCATGGGTTTGGCAAGTAGTTAGGTTTCTTAATTCTGATAATGAGCATCTCATAGTTGGATTTTCATTTTACCTTCCTGTGAAGATTGCTGCCGTGATATGCAACTCCCTGCACTTTCTTTTAGAATCAATTGGTAATACTTACTAGGCTAGAACAGATCTTTGATTTCATTGAGCATGTAGGGTAGTGTTTTACTACTTCTAATGTTTCCATGGATATTGAACAGAAATAGAATGGGGAAGGCTTAGATTTTGATGCAATTACTCCTTTTCATGGTGCTAAGTGTTCTGGATTGGCATGTTAGTTGTAGCTTAGGTTAAGTTTAAGTGTTTTGAGTTTGTATGCTAAGAATTCAGATTTTTGCTCCTATGTGGTAACTATGTTAGTACCTTGGTTCGGTTTATATACTATGCAAGGATTCAGGTTCTTGGAAGCTTGGAAGGGATTAGGCTTGTCTTCCTTGTAAAGATACCATGTTTCATAATATATGAATGGCACATATTTACCATCATGAAAATGCGCAAGTAAGTGATAGAGCTTGCATATTTCGAACGTGATAAGAGGAGGTTTACATTCTATTTTAATGAGTTATGTAAATGAAAGTTGCATTCTTTTGCCCAATTTTACAGCATGTTTAGAAAGTCCAAGATAGATTTCTTTTGCCCTATTTTACAGCATGTTTAGAAAGTCCAAGTTAGCTTTCTTTTGCTCTATTTTATAGCATGTTTAGAAAGTCCAAGTTAGCTTTCTTTTGCTTTATTTTACAGCATGTTTAGAAAGTCCAAGTTAGCTTTCTTTTGCTCTATTTTACAGCTTGTTTAGAAAGTCCAAGTTAGCTTTCTTTTGCTCTATTTTACAGCATGTTTAGAAAGTCCAAATTAGCTCTCTTTTGCTCTATTTTATAGCATGATTAGCAAGTTTGAATTAGCTTTCTTTTGCTCTATTTTATAGCATGATTAGTAAGTTCAAAGTTGCTTTCTTTTGCTCTATTTTATAGCATGATTAGTAAGTTCATATTTGCTTTCCTTTGCTTTATTTTATATCATGCTTTGAGAGTTCAGGTTTGCTTTCCTTTGTGTTACTTTTATATAGCATGCTTGGTTAGTTGTAATCCTATACTTGTTAGATATATCTATAGGATTCTAATAGGCTCCAATAAAGGATTATAAGAAGCATGAGTAAAGAAAAAGACTAAAGTCTAGTTAAAAAGAGATAACAACTAAATTAAAGTAAGAGGCTAGTACCCGACTTCCAAGGTTGTCGTTAAATAAATCCAGGTGACCAATTCCAAGGTCTTGGCTCTGGTAAGACCAAGGTCTTTACCTTATAGGACTAGAGGCTCACTACCTCAGTAACTATTAGAGAGCGCGCAAAACAAAGATGGTACTAAGACTGGGCTCAAAGAAAAAGAAGAAAGAATAGAAAAAGAAGAAAGAAAAGAATAAGAAGAAGAAAGTGAAAGAGAAATTAAAAGATTAATTTCTAGTATAAGGATATAAGAAAAGGAAACAAGTGTAGGACCGTGATCGTTCGATAGAGGGGGGGTGAATATCGATTCAAAATTTTGAGTGTAAAAGTACGCAGCGGAAAAGTAAATGAACACAGTTGATTTTACTTCGTTCGGAGCCTGTGACGATTCCTACTCGAAGGCCCGTGGTCCTTGACCACTTTCGTTGGGCAATCACTAGCAATTCGAATATGATTACAAAAAGCGTACAAGAAATGCTAATGAAACAAAGTGATACCGACAAGGAAATTAACCAAAGAAGAAGGAGCACTTTGTCGGAGCTTTGTTAGTGTCGTAGGAGCGTAGAGCAGCAGGACTAGCAGTCGAAGAGTTTTCAGTTGTGTTTTGAAGCTCCACCCCTGGGGCTTCTTTTATATGCTGCTCCAGGCGCTTGGATCCCTTCAGGGCGCCCTGGTGCGACGTGGCAAGTCCAGTCAGGATGCTCCACGTAGTGAGGCGACGTAGAGGATAAAAGTTGCCTTCGGGTGCCCGGATCCCCTCCGGGCACCCGGATCCCCTCCGGGCACCCGGATCCCCTCCGGGCGCCCGGACCACCTTTTTCCAGAGATTCCTTCTCCTGCAAAACAAGGTTAGTCCGAGGCAAAATATACCCTGCAACACAGATTGTTAGCACAATTTATAAAGTATGAATTAACATAAAAAGTATGACTTAGATTCCGTCTTTCCGAGACCGGAATCTAGTCACGATCTCAACTTAGATTTCCTAAATGTATCTAAGCCGGATCGACGCCTAATGTTCCCTTCCCAGGAACGCGTCCTCGCAGTCACTCCCCTCCAGTGACTTACCTCACTTACCTGCCAGACGTCCGGTCAGCCCTTCGACCCGTCTGGACTTCTCGCCAACTATCCGGTCAGCCCATCGACCTAGCTGGACTTCTTGCCAAGCGTCCGGTCAGCCCGCCGACCCGCTTGGACTTCTCGCCAGCTATCCGGTCAGCCCGTCGGCCTAGCTGGGCTTCGTGCCAGACATCCGGTCAGCCCGTCGACCTGTCTGGACTTCTCCTGCACACTCGATCAAAGTGTCAGACAACAACAAAACTAACTTAACCCATTTGTCATTCATCAAAACCTAGGTTAGACCGTTAGTGCTACCCGCACCAACAATCTCCCCCTTTTTGATGGAATGACAACCTGGTTAAGTTAGTGAAAAAGACGCAAAAATAAATAAACAAGGTACATGGTTTTTAAAGTTAGTTTTAGTGTTTTCAATTTGATTTTGCTAACTTAACCACCTAACCCTCCCCCTTTGGCATTCAGCAAAAAATAGGCAATGGTAAACAAGCATAGTGTAGAGTTACTGTAAAAATTTATAAATTTAAGAGACAGCGAAAAAAAGGTATTGATAAAAGTACAATTTTTTTAAAACCAAGTTAAGAATAGTTAAGTTGACTTGGGGGAGTCTAGATTAAAATAAATTCGCTTTAAATTTTACTTTTTAGCCTTTGAAAAATAGCTAAGTTATTTGCAATAATGAATTTCCAAAAGATAATATTTGCAATAATGAATTTTAAAAGTTATAAGTTTAAAGTTGATAATCGTGTAAAATTTTTCAAATCAGGTTTTTCAAATTTAGAATTTAAGTAACATATACTTTTCAAAAGGTAAAATCTAATTTTCAAAGTCCAATTTTCAAACACTAAGTTGAATCTAGTTTTAAGTAAGTAAAATTTTAGCCAAAATAAATTTGTTAGAGCTAATTTGATAAAAACTAAGTTTGGAAAGTTTAATTTTCAAGCATATGTTACAAAACTGAATACGTTTAAATTTGTAACAAATTTCAACTTTAAAATCAAGTTTTAAAAATTAGGTGGGATTTTCAAACTTTCAATTTTTCAAACACTCAGTTAAATTTAACTTCTTGAAAACTAGTGTTCAAAAATAAGTTAGTTTTAAAATAGATGTACAAAAGCATTTTTCAAATATATAAAATTTTAATTAATTTCTCCCCCTGAATTTGATACTTAAAATTAAACAGCTGTCTAACCAATTAGGTACTCACTAACTATCAGAAGATAGTAGCTTTCACTTGGTTAGTCAGATTAAGTTGATTATAAGTAGCCAGTGTTTGAATTGACTGATGAACTTAATCTGATTAATGTCTGATACGTATTTAACGTCCAAACTTATGCCGATGCACTGAAATAAGCATCTTAAGTCGAGACAGTTGGCCTATGCATCTCACCCCTTTCTATGTTTGTCAAACACAAACAAGGTAAACCTAAGGTGTTGGTGAGATGCTTAAAAACTAGTCCTATGGGTACATGCTTTCTAGGGATTCAAAACTAATCTAAGGCCAAAACTGTTTTTGAAAATCTAAAAATGGAATGTTTTGAAAACAAACAAGTTTAACTTATAATTTGAAAACAATTATTTTTGAAAAGTATTTTTGAAAAATCCTAGTCTATTAAGCACATCCCTAATTTTCGACGTAGGTTGCTAAATTCACTTTCAGGGAGTGGTTTTGTAAAAATGTCAGCTAAATTTGATTTGGACTCAATGTATTTGAGTTCAATATCACCTTTAGTAACATGATCCCTGATAAAGTGGTGGCTAATTTCAATATGTTTGGTTCTTGAATGATGCACAGGGTTCTTGGTTAAGTTAATTGAACTTATATTGTCAATTAATACTTTTACATTTGTGATATTTAAGTTGAAATCTTTTAGAGTATGCATCATCCATAATAATTGTGCAACACATTCGCCTATAGCTATGTATTCTGACTCAGTTGTAGATAGAGCAACACAATGTTGCTTTCTACTAAACCAGCTAACAAGTGATGAACCTAATAATTGGAATCCACCACTTGTGCTTTTGCGGTCTAATTTACATCCAGCATAATCTGAGTCAGAATACCCTATTAGTTCAAAATTATTTTTCCTAGGATACCAAATTCCTACATTTGTTGTTCCCTTAAGATATCTAAAAATTCTTTTAACTTATGTCAAATGGGATTCCTTAGCACAAGTTTGGTATCTAGCACACATACTAACTGCAAACAAAATATCAGGTCGGCTTGCAGTTAAGTACAGTAGGCTACCTATTGCACTCCTATAATATTTTAAATCAACTGGTTTTCCATTTGGGTCATTATCTAACATTGTGTTTACTGCCATAGGTGTTTTTATTTCTTTTGTATTTTCCATTCTGAATTTTTTAAGTAATTCTTTAGTGTATTTGTGTTGATAAATATAATTTCCTTCATTTGTTTGTTTGATTTGTAATCCTAAGAAATAAGTTAATTTTCCTACTAAGCTCATTTCAAATTCTTTTTCCATTAGATTAATAAATTCTTCTAAAAAATCTGAATTTGTTGAACCAAATATTATATTATCTACATATATTTGTGCAATAAATATGTCTGTATTTAATGATTTAACAAACAAGGTTGGGTCAATTTGACCTTGGTTGAATTCTTTAGATGTTAAGTAAGATGTTAGCCTTTCATACCATGCCCTGGGTGCTTGTTTTAGTCCATATAATGCTTTCTTTAACTTAAAAATGTAATCAGGGTGTTCTAGACTTTCAAACCCAGGAGGCTGACCTACATAAACTTCTTCTTTAATTAGTCCATTAAGAAAGGCAGACTTAACATCCATTTGGTATAGTTTGAATCCCTTATGGGCTGCATAACTTAGTAACATTCTAATGGATTCTAATCTGGCTACTGGGGCATAGGTCTCATCATAGTCAAGTCCTTCAACCTGACTAAACCCTTTGGCAACTAGCCTAGCCTTATTTCTAGTAATTTCCCCAGTTTCACTTAATTTATTTCTGAATACCCATTTTGTTTCTATTATTTTCTTATTCTTAGGTGGTGGTACTAGGTCCCAAACTTCATTACGTTCAAATTGGGCTAGTTCTTCTTGCATAGCTATAATCCAATCTGGGTCTAGTAGGGATTCATCTACAGTTTTGGGTTTAATTTTTGAAATTAGAGAAATTTGACTTAGATTTCTAAAGGATGATCTGGTTTGTACTCTCAAGTCTGGGTCAACAATTATTTGATCAGTTGGGTGATTTGGGTTATCCCTTATTGTTCTAGGGGGTGGACTCTCTTGATGTTGTTCCTCTTCTTCATGACTTAGAGTTTGGTTGGTTTCTGGAACAAATTCAAGTGGTTGTGTAAGTTCTAAGTTTTGTTTAGTTTCTTCAAATTTTACATTAGTAGTCTCTTCAATTTTTATGGTAACCTTATTATAAATTCTATAGCCTCTACAATTTAGGGAATATCCTACAAAAATTCCATTTTCAATTTTAGAGGAAAATTCTCCTAAATGTTCTCTAGTATTTAGGATGAAGGCTGGACACCCAAATACTTTAAAATATTTTATGTTAGGTTGTTTGTTATAAAATATTTCAAAGAAGGTTTTATTATGTCTTTTATTTAATGTTGTTCTATTTTGTACATAGCAGGCTGTGCTAACAGCTTCTGCCCAGAAATATTTAGGTAGGTTATATTCATTAAACATAGTTCTAGAGGCTTCTAGTAAGGTTCTATTTTTTCTTTCTACAATTCCATTTTGTTGGGGGGTTTTAGGACATGAAAATTCGTGATGATAGCCATTTTCAAGATAGAATTTGTTAAAATTATGATTTTTAAATTCTCCCCCATTGTCACTCCTAATTCTTTTAATTTTAAGATCATTTTCATTTTCAATTTGTTTGCAAAAGTTTATAAAGATTTCAAAAGTTTCGTCTTTATGTTTTAAGAATTTTACCCAAGTAAACCTAGAATAATCATCTATTATGACTAAACAGTATAAGTTTCCATTTATGGATTTGACTCCATGGGAGTCAAAAAGATCTAAGTGTAGAAGTTCTAATATTGAGTTGGTTTGTGGTTGATTCATTGGTTTGTGAGTGGATTTAGTTTGTTTACCTTGTTGAGAAGCATTACATATGGTTGAATCTATGTTAGGTAATTTTGGTAAGCCTCTCACTAGTCCATTTAATTTGCTTATATTTCTAAAGTTGGTGTGAGACATTCTTCTATGCCATAGCCATGTTTCTTCTTTTTGTGTTAAATAACACTTAATGGAAGAAGTGGTTAAGTTGATGGCATAGATGTTGTCTTTTCTAAAACCTTTTAGGTTTATGGTAGGATTATCTAGATGTTTAATTAAACACTCTGTGGATAGAAATTTGACCTTATACCTAGTATCACATAATTGACTTATACTCAGAAGATTATATTTAAAATTTTCAACAAGTAAAACATTTGTAATTATAAAGTCTATTTTTAATTCAATATTACCTATACCAATTACCTTGAGTTTGCCGTTGTTTCCAAAGGCAACTGTTCCTATGCTTTTGTGAGTGAGTTGAGTGAACTTGGTGTGATCTCCAGTCATATGTTTGGAGCAACCACTGTCCAAAATCCACTTGGTTTTCTACCGTAAGTAGGATTTAAAGTTAGTTTATTTTTGAGCAGGCATTATTTAAGTTAAGTTTAAAATTATAGTTTTTAAAATTAATTTTTAAGTTTAAAATTAAAATTTTGAAGTTAATTTTTAAGTTTAAAATTAAAATTTTGAAATTAATTTTTAAGTTTAAAATTAAAATTTTGAAATTAATTTTTAAGTTTGAAATTTTGAAATTAATTTTTAAGTTTAAAATTAAAAATTTGAAATTAATTTTTAAGTTTGAAATAAAATTTTGAAATTAATTTTTAAGTTTAAAATTAAAATTCTGAAATTAATTTTTAAGTTTAAAATTAAAATTTTGAAATTAATTTTTAAGTTTAAAATTAAAATTTTGAAATTAATTTTTAAGTTTGAAATAAAATTTTGAAATTAATTTTTAAGTTTAAAATTAAAATTTTGAAATTAATTTTTAAGTTTTAAAATTTAAGCCTTATTCATCTCGCCTGATCTATATTATCAATCAGGGAATCCTATGATTTTGTGAGATGAAATTGGATTTTTAATTATGGAGTTTTGGTTTAACTTGTGTTAGATTCAGATTTAGCTTTGGTCTCCACAAATAGGCAATCTTCGGATAAACTTCTAAGCTTGGTGAGTCACATGGACGTCATTAGAAGTAACCAACCTTCCGAGGTTTTCCGAATAGTCCTATCCACGGAGCTTAGTACTAAATCTTGGTCTAACTTGTTAGGATTCATTTAAGGGTAGCTTCGGTCAGTTCCACTTGGCCAAATGCACCAGATCGAAACCATATCTTTCTAGACATGCGATGCCCAAGTTTCCCTAACGTACTATCATCCAAAAACTTCACCAGTACCATGATTCAAGTTAAACTTGGTCTCTAATCCTAATTACCCTGCCGGGTTAGTTTGTTTTAGGTTACCCTGTAGGGTAAGTTAGTTTTGGAGGTGCCAGCTATTCTGGAGCCTCCCCCTGAATTATTGGCCATTTAAATTTTGGTTTTAGGTTTGTGTCGATTCCTTTTATAGTTATGTTTAACTTGGTGATAATTTTGTTGCTTTTTAAAGTTTTTAGATTTTGAATTTGATTTAGGTTTGTATTTTGGATTTTGGTTTGGTTTATTAGATTTTATATAATGTATTTGTCACGCCCCGGGTGAGTCTCTACCGAAAAATTTTGGCAGCATCTCCCCTGTACCGGTGACAATCTGAACATTACATACAAGCAAAATACATCAGCCACAAGCGGCTGGAATATATGTGCACAAAAGAAACACAACCATGCAGTTAATATTCACAGCCTACCCGGCTGGACAAAAGAAATGAAAACAATCATACAACTAATATGTAGCCCACATGGCTATGTCAAAAAAACACAACGGAAAGTCGAAGGGGAAACCCACAAACACATAAGTCCACAAAAAACACATCACAGATATGAAGTCCGGAGTACAAGTATCGAAACATAACCAGTACTCAAAATACAACGAATACGAAATGTGGATAAGGAAAAGCAAAACTAAAACTCATCCCTCGGATATGACACGGGAAATGGGACCGGCTGGCAGTATGCTCCAAGCATCTCCATATCATCTATCTACTGCCTAAAAATCGAAATGGTATGGACGGGGTAGTGAGTACAGGGAACTCAGCAGGTACAGAGAGGATAAAGCATGGTCTACATAATGAGATAGAAATCAAAGAATACAGTCTCCATAAGTAAAGAATAAGAATATGCTATCATAACATAACTCATCTATCCATATCTGATAAAATAACTGTGCATGAACATACCTGACATAATAAATGCACATAACATAAATGTACATACCCGAAAAGAACCAATACCCTGACACCATGATCCGTAAACCCACCGAGTCAACAACATACTCCTGACACCTGTGCAATACATATACGACTGCAAATATATGTAAAGTAAATGACATGTATGCAGCATGGCATCCATATGCAGCATACATAGCTCAGACAAATGCAACAATACACAATCACATGCACCTAATATCTAATAAGCATGTATGCAAAAATATCCCCACAGATGCACCGTGCATCATATGCAGAAGTGCATGCATGCTCCATGGTCACCCCCGACACCTCTCTAGACACCACGACCCCTGTATGGCCGAGAGGCTTGGGTCTGTGATGACTGTACTACCCTCCAGCCCACAATAGAGTGGTCAAGGCGGACAGTCCGCTAGTAGCTATCTAACTACATAGCATCAGGGTCCCTGATTGCTCACAACGCCGGATCTCACAAAAACCTAGTGACCGGGTGGCACGACAGGACGAGCGACATCTGCTCCAGCTACCACTACCCATGAGTGGCCGAGCGTGCGCGCTAAACCAAACCAACTGATGACTCTCTCAACCACAAGGGAGACAACGGTCATCAGATGCAATAAATGATGAACATGATATATATATATATATAATCATCATCCATGCAACAACCTCACACCTCATAAACACCTCCAATAACCACAACAGACGTAACTACACATACCACTATGCAAATGGAATGTTAATCATGTAAAACCCATAACACGTACCAATCACAACCTAGACAGGTATAGACTACAAATATCCAATACAGTCATCCCTACAACACTCTACATGTGTATGTACAATAGAGTCACAGATAACAAGAATAGAGACTGTAACGAATCAAACCAGATCATATCAAAGATCAAGCAAAAGTGACAAGCAGGAAAGCAACAAATAATCAGATTTAAGGAATGCAACCTAATTATCCAAATATAACCATGCTTTAAAGTTCAAAGAACTAAATAGAAATTATGGAAGAAATACCCGCCTCGATATATCCCGCAATCAACAGAACCACCCCACGTCAAGCTGCTCGTATAGATCAAGGTCCTATGTCACACATACAATCCATGCAATATGTAACTAAATATGTGTACACTACAAGTAGGTGAATTACCTACAAATAAATAGCCAACTAAGAAGTAATAGCTAGCTGTGATTACTACCCTTTTTCCATTAGTAAAACTAGATTAAACTTTTAACCTAGCTGAACCCATCCAAAAACTAAATTCCTATTCGATCCTTAAATAATTCCAATCTTCCATTATCACCTAACCCAAAGTAAACCTAAACATCATGGAAATCTCATTTCAGATTTAGGTTAATCCATATTTGCAAACCCCTGATTAAGCCAAAATCTCAGCCTACTGTTAACTGCTCACCAGTTTTGACCAACACAACCCTCAGAAATTCTAGTGAAACCGTACACCAAGACCTCTAACAACCAAACCGAACAAGTGTGGTTGATTCCAGCATTAATCTAGATCAAGTAACACACAAAACCCACTAGATAACAACTACTATAACTAATGATCGATCAAGAGCACATGAATTAAACACTGTACCAATTCCCTACCACAAAACTACGCATTGTATCTCCACTAACCGATTCAAGAAGAAAGAGCATCAAGAAGTCATCAAACAATTTGTTAATAACAACCATAAACCGATCTCGGTACCTCTTCTTTGATCACCGGAGGAATCCACAGATCCAATGAAGAAGATAATCCGACAGAGTTGTGGAGGCCGGAACCTAAACACAACACCTGCTTCCCAAAAGGATCACCCGAATCACTTCCAGAAAGACAGATTAGGGTCTCGAATTCATGATCAACAAAAGAAGGCCAAATTGCTTACCTCAAGATCACAGTTAGAGTACGATCACAGATCCGGTGGAGAAATCGATCTAGTCAAGCTGTGGTGGCCGGAAACAAGACACCGATCTCTGCCTCCCAAAGAAAACCACCCGAATCAACACTAGAAAAGATCAAGGTTCGAATTCACAACCAAAACCAAACCCTTACCTCCGAGATCGAAGTTAGGGCTCGACTTGTTCTTGCCGACGAACAAAACAGGGAAATCGGAAGGAAACAATGGGCGTTACCTCACACAACCGGTTGTCGATGCCCAGATCCAACGCCGATGCCGTCGATTCCCACCCGACAGCCGGCGAAAACCACCGATTGAGATTCTGTCGCCGTTGTTCACCGAGATCAGAGAAGAGGAAAGGGATCGGGGAGAAAGAGGGTTTCGGCTCTACTAACCTTTCTTCCCTTCGATGCTCCAAGATCCGCTCCTCGCCGGCGACACCGAGGGAAGAAGAAATCGCCGGTCTAGGTCGCGTGAAGCCCGAAGTCGCGCAGAGCAGAGGATGAATAGAGGAGAAGTCGGGGGGAAAATACGAAGGCTTCGATGCTTTATAGAAAGGTTAATCCAACCCTTAGGTTAGCTTAATTAAAACATAAGTCTAACCTTAATCAATTCCCATTTAATTTGGGTATTCTAAACCTGCCTTTATCTAGCCCCGTCGATGTATCCCTCAAAATGAGTCATATGGACTCCATTTAACTCCAAAAAAATTTCTAAAAATTCCTAAAAATTTTCCTAAGGTTATTCCACAATAACCCTAAAAATAGTTTCGCATATGTTACAGTATTTTTTCTTTAGGTATATAATATTGATTAAGTCCTATTTGCGTGGTTAAGCACGCTTTCGGAACCCAAGCTAGATTGGTTGATTTGTATTGGGTTATTAATGATTTGAAGGTTTTATTTGAATTCGACTTATATCCTAGTCCAGTTTTATTATAGCATGCTTTTGATTATTTAGGATTAAGTCTAGATTTTTTGATCTTGTTGTGAATTTTTCTAATATTTCTTTTAAATTGTTAATCTCATTTTTTAATGATAAATTCTCCTCCTCAAGTGTTAGATCTTGAGTTGGATTTGAATTTTTGATTTGTTCCTTGAGGCTTTGATTTTCCTCAAGAAGTGATTTGTTTTCATTTTCTATTTTAATTAATTAACTATTTAAACAGGAAATAATTCTAAAAAAAATTTTGTTTAAATTAAAATATACCTCATTCGGGCCTTCAGAAATGAGTACGGACTCGTGGCTTGTTTCGGGTTCAGACCCGTCTTCATCTTCTGACTCGTCTTCTGTTTCAGCTTCGTGGGCCATCAATGCGAGGTGGCTCTGATGTTTCTGATCATCTTCCACCGATTCGTCCGAGGAGTTGTCCTACGTTGCTTTGAGTGCCTTCTTTTTGGTTTGCTTTGGTTTGTCGAACTTCAGTTTTGGGCATTTGTTCTTGTAGTGTCCCTTTTTATTGCAGCCGAAGTAAGTCACGTTCCTTTGTTCTGAGGGAGAACTGATCTTTTGAAGGTCCTTTTTGCTGAAGCTCCTTTTTCTCCTGGTGAACATTTTTCTTACCAAGTTCACCATGTAACAACCACCCTTCTTACTTACTACTCTCTAAGGGCGACCGTTACCTAACTCCTACTCTACTTACTAGTGTCACTTATGCTATTATTAGCGACACTTAGATTTATCACGGTTCAGAGAAATTCCTACCGAAAAATTTCGGCAGAGTCTCCCCTGTACCGGTGACCAAATCTATAATACACAAGATATATACACAGCCACATGCGGCTGGATCACAATTTATTCACAACCACGCAGTAATAAATCATATCATAATCAAAAACTAATCTAGCAACATGAACTAAACTCAAGCTCCCATAATGAAGCATAATAAGCTACAATGCACATCAAACTCAATCATAAACTCATAATTTCATAACAGAAATAAGGAAAATAAACTAGACATAAACTCTAAATAAATAAGTCTTGCTAGTCCCCTCTAGACCTCTCCGTAGTTCAGTCACCACACACATCCATCATCACCACCACCCTGTCGCCTCCCTTTATATCTTAGCTTTTCCTTTATCTGCAGTAGGAGGAAAGAAGACAAGATCTATAAGCGAAAACGCTTAGTAAGTACTAATCTATCTCACAAAACTCGAAATGGATAAATGAAATGCATAAGTGCTGAAACTGAAATAATAAAGCTATCTGCATGTGCTCATGGTATACAGAAAATGAACAGAATACAAATCATACTCAGTATCAAGCAGGATAACAAGAAACTAACAATGTAAACTTAGAATCAAAGAAAACTAACCATTCTTATTTATTTTAAGCTTGGAACTTATTTCATTTCTTATATCCTTGTGTTAGAAATTAATCTTTTAATTTCTATCTTTTACTTTCTTCTTCTTTCTTTCTTCCTTCTTACTTAACTTTTCTTTTCTTTCTTCCTTCTTACTTAACTTTTCTTTTCTTTGGGCCCAGGCTTAGTACCATCTCATGCGCGTTCCCTAATAGGTTGGGGTTGCGAGCCACCAATCCTAAAAGAGCAGACCTCGGTCTACCAGGGCCAAGACCTCGGAAATGGTCACCTGGATTTGTTTAACGACAAGCTCTTGGATGTCGGGTACTAGCCTCTTGCTTTACTTACTTGTTATCTTTCTTATTCTGATATTAAAAATGCCCTGGCATTTAATTAAGCTTTAGTGTTCTTTTAATCCTAAACTACTTCCAGAAAAATGGTTTCAGGAATTCTAAAACATGGTAGTAGCATGGGAGTAAACTAATTCCAATCATACTGTAAATATAGGCAAAGAATGCTACTTTAGTGATTCCAATCATGCTGTAAATAAAGCAAAAAGGAAGCCAATTCTAGACGTTTTATCATGCTGCAATAAAAGTAAAAGAATGCAACTTTACGCCTCTTATCATGTTGTAAAAACTCTAAATCCATTTGCTGGAATTTATGGCAGCAATTAGGCCTACACGAATACTACATTTAAGGCTGTAGGCATGCTAAAGAGACAACTATAAGCTGAAATTAAGGCTGTCCAGTTTAACCAGGAGTTCGAAATAGAGTTTCTATGTAAGAAATGCTCAAAATCTAGTTGGTATAAGGACCTCAATTCTGTAATAGCATAAACTTGAACTAATAGCATAAACAAATATCATAAACGAGGAGCTAATAGCACAAACAGAGAATGCTATATTCTTCAACAGAACACCTCTAAGCATAGAAAACTCTCGGCAGTTTTAAGCACAAGGAAACATCAAATCCGAAATCCTTAAACGAATGAACAAGGAATTTGTTCCCAGAACACTTCTATGCATAGGAAACTCACGGCAGTATTAAATGGCAGCAATCTTCACAGCAAGGTAAAACCACAACCAACTACTCTTAACCACTGAATCCAACTACAATAGAAGCAAAGGGAAGAACAAAAGAGATTCGGAGTTATCCTACATGCTCAATTAAACAAAACCAGTTCTTGGTCTCTCTTTGAAACCCACGGCAAAACACCCAAAGCCAAAAATCTTTATAACATGGTTCAGATTCAAGAAACTCGGGAAACAAGGAAACAAACCGAAAGATCGGAGCAACTCCTACCGCAGGTGAGTAGTACTTACCTAGGGTTTCTTGCACTTACAACCGGAAAGAAGGAAAGGAAGCTTCTAGGGTTCGGGTAGCTACTTTTCCCGGTGATCCCTTCGTGCTCCCAAGTTCTCCTCTGTCGAGACAACCACCCGCGGATGAAAACTAGCCGGAAGGAAGCTTCGCCGGTGCTGGAAATTGAAACCCAACCTTTTCTTCGCCGTCGCCCGAGCAGGAGCAAATCGCCGCGCCGCGCGTGAGAGGAGAGGAGATTCGGGAGAAAAAGAAAAATAACCTAATCCCTCCTAACTTAACCTTTTATAACTAGGTCTAACTTTAAACTTTGGGTTCTCATTATAACTCAACTATATTCGCTTCGTATTTGGTTAACAAAACGAGTATAGCTCAGTTGGTTGGCTGTGTCCGATTAGGTCGGGTTCGGCCGGAGGTCTTGGGTTCGAGTCTCACCTTCAACGATTTTTGTCACAACTTCTTTTCTTTTTGTAACCCTACCAAACGACCTCCAAAAATTACGTAAAAATACTCTAAAAATTCCTAAAAATCTCTAGAATATTTTAAAGGTATTTCCAAATATTTTTTTTTTTGGACTTTTAGAACTTAAAATAGGGAAAATTGGGTCGTTACAATCCCCCATACCTTATAAAAAGTTCGTCCTCGAACTTAGAATAGCTCTGGATACTTCTGTCTCATACTGTCCTCCCGCTCCCAAGTGATTTCCTCGTGCTTCTGGTTCTGCCAGACGACCTTCACTAGTGGTACTTCTTTATTTCTCAATCTCTTGACTGCTCTGTCCACTATCTGTGTAGGTCTGCTCTCATAACTAAGATCCTCTTGGATCTGCACTGACTGAGGCTGAATCACTTGGCTCGGGTCATGGAGACACTTCTTTAGCATAGAGACATGAAACACATTGTGTATTGCTGACATGTCTTGTGGTAAGTCCAGCCTGTAAGCTACTTTCCCAATCCTCTCTATGATCAGGTAAGGTCCTACATAGCGAGGACTTAATTTGCCCTTCTTGCCAAATCTCATCACTCCCTTCATAGGAGCGACCTTGAGGAAAACTGAATCTCCTACTTGGAATTCCAATGGCCTACGGCGTGTGTCAGCATAACTCTTCTGTCTGCTCTGGGCAGTCTCAATTCTCTGTCTGATTTTCTGGATTGCTTGAGTAGTCTCATCTATCACCTCTGTCTGAATGCCCAACTCTGCTTCTATCTATTTTCTCTCTCCTGCTTCTTGCCAGCATATGGGTGATCTGCATTTCCTGCCATATAGTGCTTCATAAGGTGTCATCTTAATGGTAGCCTGATAGCTATTATTGTAAGCGAATTTAGCTAAGCACAAATACTTGCACCAACTTCCTTTGAAATCTAGCGCACAAGCTCTGAGCATGTCTTCTAAAATCTGATTCACTCGCTCTGTCTGTCCATCAGTCTGCGGATGGAAAGCTGTGCTGAACTTGAGTTTGGTGCCTAGTGCATTCTGAACGCACTCCCAAAAATGTGAGGTGAAGCGCCCATCTCTATCAGAAACGATAGATTTAGGAACTCCATGAAGTCTGACTACCTCTTTAACATATAGCTGGGCCAACTGCTCTATGGAGTGGGACACCTTGATGGCTAGGAAGTGAGCAGACTTGGTCAATCGGTCTACTATTACCCATATCGCATCATATCCACTGGTGGTTCTTGGAAGACCTGTTATGAAGTCCATGGAAATGTCTTCCCATTTCCATTCTGGTATTGGAAGAGGCTGGAGAACTCCTCCTGGTCTCTGGTGTTCTGCTTTGACTCTCTGGCATGTCAAGCAGGTACTGACATACTTAGCTACATCTCTTTTGAGTCCTGACCACCAAAACCTCTGTTTCACATCCTGGTACATCTTGGAAGAACCAGGATGCATGGAGTATGGTGTACTGTGAGCTTCCTCTAAGATCTTCTTTCTCAGTTCCTCATCATTGGGCACGCAAATGTGACTCCCCTGATAAAGAATTCCGCTATCTGTTACTCTAAACTCTGAGTTGTCTTCTTTCTGTATCCCCTGCTTGATCTTCTGGATATCCGGATCTTCACTTTGCTTTCTCTGTATCTCCACAAGCAATGTGGACTCTAAGGTCAATGCAGAGAGCTGTCCTTCGATAATTTCAAGTCCAAAATCTGACAACTCCTTCTGCAGTGGCAGGGCTAGTGATGACAAAGACATCAGTGATGCACTAGATTTTCTGCTGAGTGCATCTGCCACTTTGTTAGCTTTGCCTGGGTGGTAGAGAATTTCACAGTCGTAATCTTTGACCAACTCCAGCCACCTACGCTGTCTCATGTTTAAGTCCTTCTGAGTGAAGAAGTACTTAAGACTCTGATGATCTGTGAAAATTCTACACTGGACTCCATACAAATAATGTCGCCAGAGTTTAAGTGCAAAAACTACAGCTGCCAGCTCGAGATCATGAGTAGGGTAGTTCTTCTCATAGTCTTTGAGTTGTCTGGAAGCATAAGCTATGACTTTTCCTTCTTGCATGAGTACAGCTCCTAAGCCCATCTTGGAAGCATCGCTGTAGATGTCGAAACTCTTGTCGCTTTGTGGAACAGTCAGAATGGGAGCACTGATCAATCTCTTCTTTAGCTCTTGGAAGCTCTGCTCACATTTATCTGACCATTCGAAGCTTTTGTTCTTTCTGGTGAGGGTTGTTAGCGGAGAAGCTATCCTGGAAAAGTCCTCCACGAACTTCCTATAGTACCCAGCTAAACCAAGGAAGCTTCTGATCTCTCTGACGTTCTTGGGTCTACTCCAGTTGTTGACCGCTTCCACTTTGGCTGGATCCACTTGAATACCTTCTTTAGAGATAATGTGACCTAAAAACGCCACCTGATTTAACCAGAACTCGCACTTTGAGAATTTAGCATAAAGCTGCTTCTGCTGAAGAGTCTGCAGTACTATCCTCAAGTGCGTGTCATGCTCCTCTGGGGTCCTTGAATAGACCAGAATGTCATCGATGAATACAATGACAAATTTGTCAAGATATTCTCTGAACACTCTGTTCATTAGGTCCATGAAGACCGCAGGTGCATTGGTCACTCCAAATGGCATAACTACAAACTCGTAGTGTCCATATCTGGTTCTGAATGCCGTTCTGGGTATATCTCTTTCTTTCACCTTCAGCTGATGGTACCCAGAGCGCAAGTCTATCTTTGAGAACACCGTCGCTCCTCTTAACTGATCAAATAAGTCATCGATCCTGGGAAGGGGGTACTTGTTCTTGATTGTCACTTGATTCAAAGCTCTGTAGTCTATGCACATCCGCATTGTCCCATCTTTCTTCTTGACAAACAACACAGGAGCTCCCCAAGGTGAGTGACTAGGGCGAATGAAGCCTTTGTCCAGTAACTCCTGTAGTTGCTCTTGTAACTCCTTCAGCTCTGCTGGAGACATGCGATACGGAGCTTTCGAAATTGGACCGGTTCCAGGAACCAATTCAATCTCAAATTCCACCTCTCTGTTGGGAGGTAGTCCAGGTAGCTCTTCTGGAAATACTTCTGGATACTCGCATACTACCCGGACCTCCTCCTGCTTGAGTCCCTTCTCCTCTTCTGCCTTTACTATGTATGCAAGAAAACCTGCACACCCTTTAGCTAACATCTGGTGTGCTGCTAGGGATGAGAGGAGCTTCTGGGTCTTCCTCCTTGGCACTCCGGTGAACTCAAAAGTTGACTCACCTTCTGGACTAAAAATTACTTTCTTTCTGCGGCAGTCCACTGAGGCACTGTACTTGCTGAGGAAATCCATACCAAAAATGATATCGAAATCCTGCATGGCGAGGACTATTAGATTTACATATAGCTCTCGGTCTGCAATTCTAACCAGTACAGCTCGAAGCCACTGATTGGATTCCATGACTTCCCCAGAAGGTAGGGTTGTCAGGAACTTGGAGTTCATACTTTCTGTAGGCACCTGTAAACTACTGGCAAAAGGTATCGATACAAAAGAATGGGTCGCCCCAGTGTCAAATAGTACAGTAGCTATGTGCTGGAAAATAACTACTTGACCTGTTACGACCGTGGAGGCACTAGCAGCTTCTTCTTTGGTGAGGGAGAATACTCTGGCACCATCAAAGGCTGGAACTGGTGGGGCTTCTAACCTTCCTTGACTGATGTAGGGTCCCTCCAATGCCGCTCCCATGTGGTGCAACTGTGCAGGCTGGCCTCCATATTGCAATGGCTGTGGTTGAGGTGCTTTGAATTTGTTAGGACACTCTTTAGCCATGTGTCCCTCCTGACCACAGGAGTAACATCCAGTTTTACCCAAAAGGCAGGCTCCTGGGTGTGTTCTCCCACATTTGGGACAGGGAGGGAACTTGGTCTGCTTGTTTGCTGGTCCTCCCTTCTGGCCACCTCCTGTGTTCCACTGCTTCCTTTTACCTTTGCCCTTCCAGTTCTGCTTGCTTGGCTGTGACTTCTGGCTTCCTGCTGTCTTGTCCTCTGTCTTTACTGACTGATGTTGTGTTCGCTGTGCTTTGATGTTGTTCATGTAATGTTCAGCGATTAATGCTCTACTGATCAATTCTTCGCCAGTCTGGGGCCGATGAGCTCCACTGCTCACATTCAGTGCTATCTGTGGTCTCAGCATTCTGAGCATCAGCCTGACTCGCTCCTTCTCTGTACTCACTAGCTCTGGACAGAGACGAGCTAACCTGTTGAACTTCTTGGCTGCTTCCTCCACTGACAGGTCACCTTGCTTGAACTCTATAAACTCCTCGTAGTGCTTGTTGGTGATCTGCAGGTGAAAGAACTCTTCATAAAACTCTGACTGAAAATCAGCCCAGCTCATCTGATCAGCTGCTCTCTTGGTCTTTATCCTCTCCCACCACATACGAGCATCTCCAGACAGGCAGAAAGAGGCGCACTTGACCTTCTCGACTTCTGGCCAGTCAAGAAGCTCCATAGTGCTCTCTAGTGTTTTAAACCAAGCCTGGGCATCCCAGGGCTCAGTCGTGCCTGAGAAGCTCTCTGGTTTCAGCTTCAACCACTGTATAAGATAAGCTTCTGGTCTCTGGGGTGCTGTGACGGTTCCCTGAGTAGCTGGTGGAGTCTCAGTTACCACTGGGGTCTCTGCAGTGACAACTGGAGGAGGGGGAGGAACTGGTTGCTAGTTTGCCATCAGATTGACAATCACTTGCTGCTGCTCTGCTACTTGCCTCTGGAGCTGAGCAACCACTTCAGAAAGGTTGGGCTCAGTTGATATAGGCACTTCGTGTAACGCCCACCCTTCTTACCCAACCAAAAGCGGCGCTACGTTCTTTATACTACTTACGTACATGCTTTGGTTATACTATAGCAGCGGAAGAAAAAAAAACTTTTAAACTATTCATTTTATTTAAATAAGCATGATATCACAGAGAAAATATGCATATATTGATTCTATAACTAATCATATTAATCTGTCCGAATCGTTCTTTGCCGAGCCACCACCACACACATCCTTATCCGCTCCTCCTGTTGCTCCTCTAGTTCATCCAGTTCTTTTATCTGCGGTACAAGGAAAGTAAGCTGTGAGCACTCATGGCTCAGTAAGTTCCTTTCCTACTCACTAAAACCGAAAATCATCGTATATTAATATCATGCGTAATATCATAAGCATATAACATACAAAGGTATCATATTCATATCATCATGGCATCATATCAAATCATTAGCTAATTCAAGCACATATGCAGGCAATGCATCATGAATTTGAAAACTTATACTTGTAAGTACTTGAAATTAATATCATCATCATTGGGGATCCCGGTTTGTACCACATACATCATACGTAGGTCCAAGGTAGCAAGTCTTGAACCCTACCATACATACATACTAGGCCCGAGTCTTACTCCATCGACCTAGGGCATCAGAAGCCCATTACTGACGAGGCCCGAGTCTTATTCCATCGACCCCGGGGCGTTTACGGAGCCCACCCTTGGTACAAACCATACAAAGTAATTTATCATGCATAACTATCATATCATATCCTTAACAATCTTTCATGCATTTCATTTTTCATTCTTCTCATTATGTATAGCATTTCATATGCTATTACATATCATGGCATTCACATAATTTCATTCTTCTCATTATGTATAGCATTTCATATGCTATCACATATCATGGCATTTACATATATTTCATTCTTCTCATTATGTATAGCATTTCATATGCTATCACATATCATGGCATTTACATAAATTTCATTCTTCTTATTATGTATAGCATTTCATATGCTATCACATATCATGGCATTTACATAAATTTCATTCTTCTCATTATGTATAGCCTTTCATATGCTATCACATATCATGGCATAACATAAATTTCATTGCATAACATTTCCTAGGTTTCTTTCTTTCCCTTTTTTTTTTTTTCTTTTATTTCCTTCACATGGCCGAAACCTACCATTCTTTAGCTAGGTTTTTAAGTAGTCTAAAGCATGAAAACCTAAGTGAGTTTCATGGTAAAATTTACTAAGAAACAAACATATAAATTTAGTTCATGAACAACTTGGCCGAAACATACAAGTCTTTTAACATCTTTGTATCCTACCTCATGAGCATGTTTATTTAAATTTAAGGGTATTCCTAACCCTAAACCCCTCCTTGGCCGAAACATATGGGTGGGTTCCCTTTTAGTTCAAACATCTTCTAAGCAAGAAAACTAATTACATGGTCCCTAACATTTCATAGGAAGAACCTTGTACTAGTTGAGTAAAATAATGAATTTCTCTAGCCTCTTAAAAATATTTTTGGCCGAAATTCTAGGGTTAAGTGCTCCTCTTATCAAGCATCATATAGGTATAAAAACATGAAGAAGAATCCTTTTCCATGGCATAGAAAATCTATCATTTAGTGAAGACTAGTTAAACATCACTAGATTTCGAAAGCTCTTCTTAACCGAATTTTCTCATACTTGTTTCTAGGTTTTAAAATTCTCATAAAATCATAAAAACATATAAAAAGCCTTGTACCACAGGTGAGGGGAAGCTTACATTCTTCGCTTAAGTTTCCTAGAATTGAGAACTTGCTTGGACCTTTCTTCTTGCTTGCTAGGTTCGGCACCAATGGAGGGAAAGGAGTGGTTAGGTCTTTTGGTGGAGAGGGGAGGAAGAAGAAGCTTCTCCCTCTTGTGTTGCTCGGCAACAACAAGGAAGAAAGAAGAGGGAGGGAGTGAGGAGGAAGAGGAGCTTCCTTCCTCTTGTGTTGCATGGCAACAAGAAGAAGAAGAGAGGGGGGTCTCGGCACAAGAGGGAGGAGGAGAGGGAGAGGAGTGGAGGATGAATTTGAAGTCACCCCTCCATGCCTATTTATACTAAAATGAGGGGAGGAAATTTGACTTGATTCATCCTCCCCATTTATTCCTCTTCTTTATGATAGGAATATTCTAGAGATATGCCTTGTGAGTTCTCTCTTAATCTCTCTCTTTTCTCTCCTTTAATAAAATTTTCTATCTCTCCTCTTACAATATCCTCTCTTATCCCAATTGGTTAACACATGCATGCATCCACAAGAGAACCAAGGTTCAAAACTTGGTTATGCATATTTTTACTTCTTTTTCTTTTTAAGTAGAAAGAATCCTTTCTTATTCTTAACTACTTAATCCTTCCTCTCTTTACTAATAATTCTCCTATCCCCTTTGGTATCCTATACATGTTCCCTACAAGAGATCCAAGGTTCAATCTCTCTTCTAACATTTTATTTTCTTTTACACATAATAATTCATATATATTATGCATTATGCATAAATATTTCATACATGTACATATTATCTCTTATTTCTTTCTTTTGTCCACATTAATTCCATACATTTTAAATCATGTATAGATGATTATATTCTCAACTTTATTTTTCTTTCATAAAGTTTTAATCATCTAAATCCATCTTAATATTTAACATAGAGTATTTACATCCTCTTTTCATTCGTACTCCCATTACCCTTCTAGGCTTTCTAGGGGTGTTACACTTCGTTCTCTTGAGCTGGTTCCTCAGTGTGAGTAGCACGGGGACGTCCTCTTCTTGCCATCTAATTATGAAAGGTAAAGGCTTGATATCTTACTTTAACCCTTCTAATCATACTTAAATATGAATAAATAAAAGGAAAACTAAATCTTCTATCTTACTTTAGTACTAAAAAGGAAAGTACTCTATACTGCAGTAAAAATAAGGAAAGCAGAAATAAGAAAGGAATTTAAATACTTTCTTACTTGGAGACGGCAAGGATGATGCTGATGTGTGTGTGATGCTGGAGAATGGAACTTGGCTCTGATACCAACTGTAACAACCACCCTTCTTACTTACTACTCTCTATGGGCGACCGTTACCTAACTCCTACTCTACTTACTAGTGTCACTTATGCTATTATTAGCGACACTTAGATTTATCACGGTTCAGAGAAATTCCTACCGAAAAATTTCGGCAGAGTCTCCCCTGTACCGGTGACCAAATCTATAATACACAAGATATATACATAGCCACATGCGGCTGGATCACAATTTATTCAAAACCACGCAGTAATAAATCATATCATAATCAAAAACTAATCTAGCAACATGAACTAAACTCAAGCTCCCAGAATGAAGCATAATAAGCTACAATGCACATCAAACTCAATCATAAACTCATAATTTCATAACAGAAATAAGGAAAATAAACTAGACATAAACTCTAAATAAATAAGTCTTTCTAGTCCCCTCTGGACCTCTCCATAGTTCAGTCACCACACACATCCATCATCACCACCACCCTGTCGCCTCCCTTCATATCTTAGCTTTTCCTTTATCTGCAGTAGGAGGAAAGAAGACAAGATCTATAAGCGAAAACGCTTAGTAAGTACTAATCTATCTCACAAAACTCGAAATGCATAAATGAAATGCATAAGTGCTGAAACTGAAATAATAAAGTTATCTGCATGTGCTCATGGTATACAGAAAATGAACAGAATACAAATCATACTCAGTATCAAGCAGGATAACAAGAAACTAACAATGTAAACTTAGAATCAAAGAAAACTAACTATTCTTATTTATTTTAAGCTTGGAACTTATTTCAATTCTTGTATCCTTGTGTTAGAAATTAATCTTTTAATTTCTATCTTTTACTTTCTTCTTCTTTCTTTCTTCCTTCTTACTTAACTTTTCTTTTCTTTCTTCCTTCTTACTTAACTTTTCTTTTCTTTGGGCCCAGGCTTAGTACCATCTCATGCGCGTTCCCTAATAGGTTGGGGTTGCGAGCCACCAATCCTAAAAGAGCAGACCTCGGTCTACCAGGGCCAAGACCTCGGAAATGGTCACCTGGATTTGTTTAACGACAAGCTCTTGGATGTCGGGTACTAGCCTCTTGCTTTACTTACTTGTTATCTTTCTTATTCTGATATTAAAAATGCCCTGGCATTTAATTAAGCTTTAGTGTTCTTTTAATCCTAAACTACTTCCAGAAAAATGGTTTCAGGAATTCTAAAACATGGTAGTAGCATGGGAGTAAACTAATTCCAATCATACTGTAAATATAGGCAAAGAATGCTACTTTAGTGATTCCAATCATGCTGTAAATATAGGCAAAGAATGCTACTTTAGTGATTCCAATCATGCTGTAAATAAAGCAAAAAGGAAGCTAATTCTAGACGTTTTAGCATGCTGCAATAAAAGTAAAAGAATGCAACTTTACGCTTCTTATCATGTTGTAAAAACTCTAAATCCATTTGCTGGAATTTATGGCAGCAATTAGGCCTACACGAATACTACATTTAAGGCTGTAGGCATGCTAAAGAGACAACTATAAGCTGAAATTAAGGCTGTCCAGTTTAACCAGGAGTTCGAAATAGAGTTTCTATGTAAGAAATGCTCAAAATCTACTTGGTATAAGGACCTCAATTCTGTAATAGCATAAACTTGAACTAATAGCATAAACAAATATCATAAACGAGGAGCTAATAGCACAAACAGAGAATGCTATATTCTTCAACAGAACACCTCTAAGCATGGAAAACTCTCGGCAGTTTTAAGCACAAGGAAACATCAAATCCGAAATCCTTAAACGAATGAACAAGGAATTTGTTCCCAGAACACTTCTATGCATAGGAAACTCACGGCAGTATTAAATGGCAGCAATCTTCACAGCAAGGTAAAACCACAACCAACTACTCTTAACCACTGAATCCAACTACAATAGAAGCAAAGGGAAGAACAAAAGAGTTTCGGAGTTATCCTACATGCTCAATTAAACAAAACCAGTTCTTGGTCTCTCTTTGAAACCCACGGCAAAACACCCAAAGCCAAAAATCTTTATAACATGGTTCGGATTCAAGAAACTCGGGAAACAAGGAAACAAACCGAAAGATCGGAGCAACTCCTACCGCAGGTGAGTAGTACTTACCTAAGGCTTCTTGCACTTACAACCGGAAAGACGGAAAGGAAGCTTCTAGGGTTCGGGTAGCTACTTTTCCCGGTGATCCCTTCGTGCTCCCAAGTTCTCCTTTGTCGAGACAACCACCTGCGGATGAAAACCAGCCGGAAGGAAGCTTCGCCGGCGGCGGAAATTGAAACCCAGCCTTTTCTTCGCCGTCGCCCGAGCAGGAGCAAATCGCCGCGCCGCGCGTGAGAGGAGAGGAGATTCGGGAGAAAAAGAAAAATAACCTAATCCCTCCTAACTTAACCTTTTATAACTAGGTCTAACTTTAAACTTTGGGTTCTCATTATAACTCAACTATATTCGCTTCGTATTTGGTTAACAAAACGAGCATAGCTCAGTTGGTTGGCTGTGTCCGATTAGGTCGGGTTCGGCCGGAGGTCTTGGGTTCGAGTCTCACCTTCAACGATTTTTGTCACAACTTCTTTTATTTTTGTAACCCTACCAAACGACCTCCAAAAATTACGTAAAAATACTCTAAAAATTCCTAAAAATCTCTAGAATATTTTAAAGGTATTTCCAAATATTTTTTTTTTTTTGGACTTTTAGAACTTAAAATAGGGAAAATTGGGTCGTTACACACCAGGTGTTCTTCATCTTCGGAGTCTTGGTCGGAATCTTCTTCAAATTCAGGCTTGCTTTTCTTTTCTTTGGAGGAACCTGCAAATAAAGCTATACCTTTCTCGGCTCCAGCATTAGTTTGTTCATGTAATTCTAATTCACAGAAAAGCTCGTCTAATTTTAACTTCGAAAGATTTTTAGAAATTTTGTAGGCATCTACGATTGATGCCCACAAACTATTATGTGGAAAAGCATTTAATGCGTACCTTATTAAGTCTCTATTTTCCATTTGGTGGCCTATCGTATGAAGCCCGTTGAGGATGTCCTTGATCCTCGCGTGGAGCTGATTCGCCGTTTCACCTTCCTGCATTTTTATATTAAGAATTTTATTCAAAAGCAGGTCTCATTTTGTTACCTTGGCGTCGCTCGTTCCCTTGTGCAGCTCGATCAATTTGTCCCATAGCTCTTTATCATTTTTGTGTGGACCGACTCTGTTCAGTTCTTCTCTTGTTAATCCGTACTGTAGAGTGTTGATCACTTTATTTTCTGTTGACGCCTTTTTCTTCAAATATGTTGTCCAGTCTTCAGGATCCAGTATATTCCCGGAGTTGTCCGCTGGAATTTTATAGGGTCTCGTAACGCTCATCCACTGGTCGAAGTCTGTTTTGAGGTAGACCTCCATGCGCTTCTTCCAGTACAGAAAATCATCCCCGTTGAAGAGTGGAGGTCATACTGTGCTGAATCATTCTGTCTGAGACATTTTAGTCCTGCACACAGAAGAAAGAAAAGAGAAAAAAAATCCCAAGACTTGGTCTTAGATTAGTAGTGCGGAAGAAGAAAATTATAGAAGTATCTAAATTGGTGTTGCACCGATTTAGATTTAATTGCAACGAAAAAAAATTCGTAAAACTGAAAACCAAAAAAAACTAATTTTGCACCCCTTGTGTGATTGGTGGTTACACCAAATCAGAGCGGAACCTGGCTCTGATACCACTTGTAGGACCGTGATCGTTCGATAGAGGGGGGGGGTGAATATCGATTCGAAAATTCGAGTGTAAAAGTACGTAGCGGAAAAGTAAATGAACACAGTTGATTTTACTTCGTTCGGAGCCTGTGACGACTCCTACTCGAAGGCCCGTGGTCCTTGACCACTTTCGTTGGGCAATCACTAGAAATTCGAATATGATTACAAAAAGCGTACAAGAAATGCTAATGAAACAAAGTGATACCGACAAGGAAATTAACCAAAGAAGAAGGAGCACTTTGTCGGAGCTTTGTTATCGTTGTAGGAGCGTAGAGCAGCAGGACTAGCAGTCGAAGAGTTTTCAGTTATGTTTTGAAGCTCCACCCCTGGGGCTTCTTTTATATGCTGCTCCGGGCGCCTGCATCCCTTCAGGGCACCCTGGTGCGACGTGGCAAGTCCCGTCAAGATGCTCCACGTAGTGAGGCAACGCAGAGAATAAAAGCTACCTCCGGGCGCCCGGACCTCCGGGCGCCCGGACCACCTTTTTCCAGAGATTCCTTCTCCTGCAAAACAAGGTTAGTCCGAGGCAAAATATACCCTGCAACACAGATTGTTAGCACAATTTATAAAGTCTGAATTAACAGAAAAAGTATGACATAGATTCCGTCTTTCCGAGACCAGAATCTAGTCACGATCTTGACTTAGATTTCCGAAATGGATCTAAGTCGGATCGACGCCTAATGTTCCCTTCCCGGGAACGCGTCCTCGTAGTCACTCCCCTCCAGTGACTTACCTCACTTACCTGCCAGACGTCCGGTCAGCCCTTCGACCCATCTGGACTTCTCGCCAGCAATCCAGTCAGCCCATCGACCTAGCTGGACTTCTTGCCAAGCGTCCGGTCAGCCCGTCGACCCGCTTGGACTTCTCGCCAGCTATCCGGTCAGCCCGTCGACCTAGCTGGGCTTCGTGCCAGACATCCGGTCAGCCCGTCGACCTGTCTGGACTTCTCCTGCAACAAAATGTCAGAGAACAACAAAACTAACTTAACCCATTTGTCATTCATCAAAACCTAGGTTAGACCATTAGTGCTACCCGCACCAACAACAAGTTTTCCACCGAGCGATACTAATTAAAAGAAGGAACGAAATTTATTTAAGTAGTAATTAATAAATAGGAAATAAATATGAGAAAAAGGGTTCGGCTGAGGAATCGAACCCATGACCTCTGACCCGGTCAAAGATTTGGCTAACTAAAAATCCAAGCAGCGGTTCTGTTTAGAAAAAAAAATAAAAATTTATTTAAAGAATTAACAGAAATACTAGGTTATAAAAGGGATAAGTTAGGAGAGGGTTTTATTCCCGTGACCTAAACCATTCTCTCCTTCTCTTCTGCGTGCGACGGCGGAGCTCGGGCAGAAAACAAAAGGGAGTAGGGCATCGTCTCCGTTGGACGGCCAAGGTCCTAGAAGCCCTTCTTGTTCGGTTGTGAGTCCAAGAAGCAAGGTAAGTGCTTCTCACCTTCAATAGGAGTAGTTTCGGACCATTATTTTTCTTAAATTTGAAGCATGAGAAGCGCTTATGGTGCAGATTTATAATTAAGCCTATAGTACAGATTTTAATTAAGCTTATAGTGCAGATTTTTATGTAGGCTTATAGTGCAAATTTTAATTAAGCTTGTAGTGTAGATTTTTAATTAAGCCTATAGTGCAGATTTTAATTAAGCTTATAGTCCAGATTTTTATGTAGGCTTATAGTGCAGATTTTAATTAAGCTTATAATGCAGATTTTTATGTAAGCTTATAGTACAGATTTTAATTAAGCTTATAGTGCAGATTTTAATTAAGCTAATAATGCAAATTTTAATTAAGCCTATAGTGCAGATTTTAATTAAGCCTATAGTGCAGATTTTAATTAAGCTTATAGTGCAAATTTTTAATTAAGCTTATAGTGCAGATTTTTATTTAAGCTTATAGTGCAGATTTTAATTAAGCATATAGTGCAAATTTTAATTAAACTTATAGTGCAGATTTTTATGAAAGCTTACAGTGCAGATTTTAATTAAGCTTGTAGTGCTGATTTCTTAGAACTTAAAATGCAGATTTCTTTAGAGCAGATTTCTTTAGAGCTTATAGTGCAGATTTCTTAAAGAGCTTATGGTGCAGATTTCTTTAAAGTTTATAGTATAGATTTTTTGTGGAACTCGTAGTGCAGATTTTTGGTGGAATTTATAGTGCAGATTTTTGGCGGAACTTGTAGTGTAGATTTTTGGTGGAACTTATAGTACAGTTTTTAAAGAAAAAGATTATAGTGCTGTTTGGTTAAGTATTATAGTGCAGAATTTATGTTTGCATGGTATGCAGAAATAGTGTAGCGTAGAATGCAGAATCTTGATTAGTATAGTATGCAGAATTTTGATTTGCATAGTATGCATATTTTTTGTTTATGCATTTCAAAGTTAGAATTTGTTTAAACATTTCAGTTTTTAAAGAAGCATTCTTTTCTTAAAGGTATTAATAAGTATAAGAAAGATAAAGAAAAGAAAGAAAAAGGTCAAGGCCTTAGGTAGATCCCAAAATCAAGACTTTAGGGATTTTGACACACAAGATACTCATTAAAATGCCAAGGCATTTAAAGAAGAAGTAATTAAGATAAATCAGCTTATGAATCAGTATTTTACTTTTATCAGTGGCACTGTGTTACACTCTCAGTTGTCCTTGGGTTGGGCTCCCATAGTCGTCCCTAGGTTTAGATAACCTAGTAAACCCTACTAGATTCGGGACCAGCTATCTAGGGTCTAGTTAGGGATGCGCGCATAGCAAGTACAGTTGCCGAGCCCATCAGCAGCATGATTATTATTTTTATCTATTATGAAAATAGTTTTCAAAACTTCATAAATCAGTTTTAGATTTATTTTATTCACATGCTTATTCGAGTTTTGTGAGTTAGATAGCGCTTACTAAGCAATATTGCTTATAGTTGCATTTCCTCTTACTGTAGATAAAGGAAAGGAAAAGTTATAGCAAAGGAAGGTGACAAGGAGGTACAGATGGATGTGTGATGCCTGGACTATAGAAGCCTTGGGACCTAGCATAAGATTTATTAACAAAGAGTTGAGTAGAATGTATTAGATGAGTCATTTAGTCTTCCGCTGCTAGTTAATTGTATGTTTTGAGTTCTCCGAGAGTTTTAGGAATTACTATCAACATGTGAACAAGGATAGTTAAGTAAAGTTAGTAGTCCAGTAGCGCTCCGCCCTCACAATCCAGTAGTGAGGAGGGTGGGGTGTTACAGTTGGTATCAGAGCAGTTCCTATTCTCCAGCATCACACATCACCACCAACCTTGTCGTCTTCAAGTAAGAAAGTATTTAATTTTTAATTTAGTATGCTTTCTCTATTCTTTACAGAAAAGAAAAATTCTTAGAAGTATTAGATTATATGTACAGAATAGGGAGATGTTTAGAAGTGCTTATAAAGTTAAGAATTCTACTTAGTTTCTTTCTACATAACTAGATGTCAAGAAGAGGACATACTCGTACCGCTTGTACTGAGGACCAAGTACAGGAGAACAAAAAGGATAGAGAAGTTATGGGTGATAGTGGATAGGAAAGTTAAGAGACTAAGGAACAAAGAAGTACCACTAGTGAAGGTCATCTGGCAGAACTAGAAGCACGAGAAAGTTACTTGGGAGCGTGAGGACAGTATGAGACGGAAATATTCGGAATTATTCTAAGTTCGAGGATGAACTTTTTATAAGATATGAAGAATTGTAATGACCCAAAATTCCTCATTACGAGTCCTAATAGTGGTTAAAAATATTTTGAAATACTTTAGACAAATTTTAGAGATTTTTTGAAATTTTTAGAGTATTTTTATGCAATTTTTGGAGTTCGTTTGGTATTTTTACTAAACGAAAAAAGTTTCGACAAAAAAATGTCCAAGCCGAGATTTGAACCCAAGACCTCAGGCAGAACCAAGCTTTAAGCGAGTCCGGCTGACCAAGTGTGCAAGCAGTCGTTGCTAATTAAAAGAAGCATGAAATGTATTTAAGTAGTAGAAGTTGATAACAGGAAATAATAGGAAGAAAAAGGTTGCAGCCGAGATTTGAACACACGAGCAAAACCTTAAACAACGCGCGGCTGACCAAGTGTCCTAGCGAAGGTTGCTGATTAAAAGGGTAATGAAATTTATTTAAGTAATAGTTAATAGGAAACAGAAAATAAATGGGAATAAAAGGGTTCGGCTGAGGAATCGAACCCGCAACCTCTGATTTAGCAAAAGCATAGTTGACCAAGTGTTCCAGCGAGAGATGCTGATTAAAAGAAGGAACGAAATTTATTTAAGCAGTAATTAATAAATAGGACATAAATACGAGAAAAAGGGTTCGGCTGAGGAATCGAACCCGTGACCTCTGACCCGGTCAAAGATTTGGCTAACCAAGAATCCAAGCAGCGGTTCTATTGAGAAAAAAAAATAAAAATTTATTTAAGGAGTTAACATAAATACTAGGTTATAAAAGGGATAAGTTATGAGAGGGTTTTATTCCCTTGACCTAAACCATTCTCTCCTTCTCTTCTGCGTGCGACGGTGGAGATCGGGCAGAAAACAAAAGGGAGTAGGGCATCGTCTCCGGCGGCCGGCCAAGGTCCTAGAAGCCCTTCTTGTTCGGTTGTGAGTCCAAGAAGCAAGGTAAGTGCTTCTCACCTGCAGTAGGGGTAGTTTCGGACCTTTATTCTTCTTGAATTCGAAGCATGAGAAGTGCTTATAGTGCAGATTTTTAATTAAGCCTATAGTACAGATTTTAATAAAGCTTATAGTGCAGATTTTTATGTAGGCTTATAGTGCAGATTTTAATTAAGCTCGTAGTGCAGATTTTTAATTAAGCCTATAGTGTAGTTTTTAATTAAGCTTATAGTGCAGATTTTTATGTAGGCTTATAGTGCAGATTTTAATTAAGCTTATAATGCAGATTTTTATGTAAGCTTATAGTTCAGATTTTAATTAATCTTATAGTGCATATTTTAATTAAGCTTATAGTATAGATTTTAATTTAGCCTATAGTGCAGATTTTAATTAAGCCTATAGTGTAGATTTTAATTAAGCTTATAGTGTAGATTTTTAATTAAGCTTATAGTACAGATTTTTATTTAAGCTTATAGTGTAGATTTTAATTAAGCCTATAGTGTAAATTTTAATTAAGCTTATAGTGCAGATTTTTATGTAAGCTTATAGTGCAGATTTTAATTAAGCTTGTAGTGCAAATTTCTTAGAACTTAAAATGCAGATTTCTTTAGAGCTTGTAGTGCAGATTTTTGGTGGAATTTATAGTGCAGATTTTTGGTGGAACTTATAGTGCCGTTTTTAAAGAAAAATATTATAGTGCAGTGTGGTTAAGTATTATAGTGCATAATTTATGTTTGCATAGTATGCAGAAATAGTGTAGCATAGAATGCAGAATTTTGATTAGTATAGTATGCAGAATTTTGATTAGCATAGTATGCATATTTTTTGTTTATGTATTTCAAAGTTAGAATTTGTTTAAATATTTTAGTTTTTAAAGAAGCATTCTTTTATTATAGGTATTAGCAAGTATAAGAAAGATAAAGAAAAAAAAGAAAAAGGCGAAGGCCTTAAGTAGATCCCAAAGTCAAGACTTTAGGGATTTTGGCACACAAGGTGCTCGTTAAAATGCCAAGGCATTTAAAGAAGAAGTAATTAAGATAAATCAGCTTATGAATCAGTATTTTACTTTTATCAGTGACACTGTGCTAGACTCTCAGTTGTACTTGTGTTGGGCTCCCATAGTAGACCCTAGGTTTAGATAACCTAATAAACCCTACTAGATTCGGTGTAACGCCCGCCCTCCCTGCTACTAAAAGGGACGAGACTACTTACTTACTTAACTATTCCAGGATACACATGCATATTTAAAATTTCTTTTTAGTAACATAAAGCAGCGGAAAAGTCATGAAGTTATACTGGAATGTAGCATAATACACTGGGTTCAAGTTAGACATAACAAAAATAACATAGCAGGTCTTTATTTGTCTTAGCCGAGTCACTGCCACACACATCTCCATGCCTCTCCTGCAGCTCCCTTAGATCATCCATTCCTTGCCTTTATCTGTGGTACAAGGAAAGTAAGCTATGAGCAGTCAAGCTGAGTAAGATCCTTTTCCTACACACAAAAACCATATCTCATAGCATAGTCATATAAGCATACAATCAATGGAGACATAATCATCTAACATTATATCATGTGAACATAGCCTCCTATCATATCATATCATTAAGAAACATCATACTCTAACATGTCATAAATAAAGGAATCATGTAATGTGAATCATAGAAGCATAACATATCATCAGGTCATATGAATCCTAAACAAAACATCTCATAACATCATGTCCTATAAGTCTTAAGAGTATGGCATTACATCATGTCATATATATAATTCATAAAAATAAAACATATCATATCATGAATGGGTGTATCATGCAGAATGTCTTTTTAAAACATATGCCATGTCAAGTGCAAGATGTCTTTAAACATATCTTTTTAATACTTAAACATAATATCATCATCATGAGGGCCCGGCTTGTACCACATACATACATAAATGCGCGCAATCCCTAGGACAGGGTGTTGGTGCGGCTAGCACTAACGATTTAACCTAGGTTTTGATGAATGACAAATAGGTTAAGTTAGTCTTGTTGTTGTCTGACACTTTGATCGAGTGTGCTGGAGAAGTCCAGCTAGGTCGACGGGCTGACCGGATAGCTGGCGAGAAGTCCAAGCGGGTCGACGGGCTGACCGGACACTTGGCGAGAAGTCCAGCTTGGTCGACGGGCTGACCGGATAGCTGGCGAGAAGTCCAAGCGGGTCGACGGGCTGACCGGACGCTTGGCGAGAAGTCCAGACGGGTCGACGGGCTGACCGGACATCTGGCAGGTAAGTGAGGTAAGTCACTGGAGGGGAGTGACTGTGAGGACGCGTTCCCGGGAAGGGGACATTAGGCGTCGATCCGGCTTAGATCCATTTCGGATGTCTAAGTCAAGATCGTGACTAGATTCCGGTCTCGGAAAGACGGAATCTAAGTCATACTCTCTTTATCCATCTGTTGAACTTTAACTGTGCTAACAATTTGTTTTACAGGATGTATATTTGCCTCGGACTAACTTTGTTTTGCAGGAAAAAGCAGTCTTTCTGGAACAAGGTGGTCCGGGCGCCCGGAAGGGGAATTTTATCCAGCCAAGTCGTCGCCACGTGGGGCATCTTGGTTTGAGCAGTTACGTCACACTCCAGGCGCCCGGAATAGCATATAAAAGAAGCCCCAGGCAGGAGCTTCAGAAATCAATTTTTACTGAGAACTCTTCTACTGCTGGTCTTGCTGCTCGACGTTCAAGTGCGACGTCAACAACGCTCCGACAAAAGTTCTCCTCCGGTGTTTATTTAATTTTTCTTTGTCTGTATTGATTTATTATTACTAGCATTTCCTGTACTTATTCTGTAATCATATTTCGACTTGTTAGTGATTGCCCAACGAAAGTGGTCAAGGACCACGGGCCTTCGAGTAGGAGTCGTCACAGGCTCCGAACGAAGTAAAAACATCTGTGTCTACTTTATTTTTCCGCTGCGTTTATACTCGTCTTTTTCGAATCGATATTCATCCCCCCCCTCTATCGAATCTAACGGTCCTACAAGTGGTATCAGAGCAGGTACCGCTCTGATTTGGTGCAACCACCAATCAGACAGGGGGCGAATTTTTTTTTTTAATTAACTTTAAAACTGTTGTTTCGTTAACTTAATATTTCTCTAATTAATTTAAATTAGTGCAACACGAATCTTGATTCCTTTCTATTTTTCTCTTCCCGCACTACTAATCCAAGACCAAGTCTTGGGTTTTTTTTGGTTATTTACCCGTGCACAGAATGTCCCAACAAGAAGGATTCAGCACAGTGCGACCTCTACTCTTCAACGGGGACGACTTCCCTTACTGGAAGAAGCGCATGGAGGTATACCTCAAAACAGACTTCGACCAATGGATGAGCATCACGAGACCCTACAAAATTCCAGTGGGCAACGCCGGGAATCTAGTGGATCCTGAAGACTGGACAGCAGATCTCAAGAAAAAAGCATCAACAGAAAATAAGGCGATCAACACTCTACAATGCGGATTGACAAGAGAAGAACTGAACAGAGTCGGTCCACACAAAAACGCTAAAGAGCTATGGGACAAGTTGATCGAGCTGCACGAGGGAACGAGCGACGCCAAGGTAACAAAACGAGACCTTCTCTTAAATAAAATTTTTAATATAAAAATACAGGAAGGTGAAATGGCGAATCAACTACACGCGAGGATCAAGGACACCCTCAACGGGCTCCATGCGATAGGCCACCAGCTGGAGAACAGAGACTTAATAAGGTACGCATTAAACGCCTTTCCACGTAATAGTTTGTGGGCATCAATAGTGGATGCCTACAAAATTTCTAAGGATCTTTCTAACTTAAAATTAGATGAGCTTTTCTGTGAATTAGAATTACACGAACAAACTAATGCTGGAGCCGAGAAAGGTATAGCTCTATTTGCAGGGTCCTCCAAAGAAAAGAAAAGCAAGCCTGAATTTGAAGAAGAATCTGACCAAGACTCCGAAAACGAAGAACACCTGGTGAACTTGGTAAGAAAAATGTTCACCAGGAGAAAGAGGAGCTTCAGCAAAAAGGATCTTCAAAAGATCAGCTCTCCCTCAGAACAAAAGAACGTGACTTGCTACGGCTGCAACAAAAAGGGACATTACAAGAACGAATGCCCAAAACTAAAGTTCGACAAACCAAAGCCAACAAAAAGGAAAGCACTCAAAGCAACGTGGGACGACTCCTCGGACGAATCAGAGGAAGAAGAGCAGAAACATCAGAGCCACCTCGCACTGATGGCCCGCGAAGATGAAGACGAGTCTGAACCCGAAACAAGCCACGAGTCCGTACTCGTTTCCGAAGGCTCGAATGAGGTATATTTTAATTTAAACAAAAAGTTTTTTAGAATCATTTCTTGTTTAAATAGTAAATTAACCAAAGTAGAAAATGAAAACAACTTACTTCTTGAGGAAAATCAAAACCTCAAGGAACAATTAAAAAATTCAAATCCAACTCAAGATCTAACACTTGAGGAGGAGAATTTATCATTAAAAAATGAAATAAACAATTTAAAGGAGATGTTAGAAAAATTCACAACAAGATCAAAAAATTTAGACTTAATCCTAAATAATCAAAAAGCATGTTATAATAAAACCGGACTAGGATATAAGTCGAATTCAAATAAAACCTTCAAATCATGAATAACTCAATACAAGTCAACCAATCTAGCTTGGGTTCCAAAAGCGTGTCTAACCACGCAAGTAGGACTTAATCAATATTATATACCTAAAGAAAAAATACATTATATAAAATTAAATAAACCAAACCAAAATCCAAAATACAAACCTAAATCAAATTCAAAATCTAAATAGTTTAAAAAACAATAAAATTATCACCAAGTTAACTATAACTATAAAAAGAATCGACACAAGCCTAAAATCAAAACTTAAATTAATGGCCAATAATTCAGGGGGAGGCTACAGAATAGCTGGCACCTCCAAAACTAACTTACCCGACAGGGTAACCCAAAACTAACAAACCCGGCAGGACAATTAGAATTAGAGACCAAGTTTAACTTGAATCATGGTACTGGAGAAGTTTTTGGATGATAGTACGTTAGGGAAGCTTGGGCATCGCATGTCTAGAAAGATATGGCTTCGATCTGGTGCATTTGGCCAAGTGGAACTGACCGAAGCTACCCTTAAATGGATCCTAATCAGTTAGACCAAGATTTAGTACTAAGTTTCGTGGAAAACCTCGAAAGGTTGGTTACTTCTAATGATGTCCTTGTGACTCACCAAGCTTAGAAGTTTATCTGAAGAATGCCTATTTGTGGAGACCAAAGCTAAATCTGAATCTAATTCAAGTTAAACCAAAACTCCAAAAAAAAAAAAAAAAAGTAATATCTAATTTCATCTCACAAAATCATAAGATTCCCTGATTGATAATATAGATCAGGTGAGATCAATAAGGTTTAAAATTTTAAACTTAAAAATTATTTTCAAAATTTTATTTTAAACTTAAAAATTAATTTCAAAATTTAAATTTTAAACTTAAAAATAATTTTCAAAATTTTAATTTTAAAAATTAATTTCAAAATTTTAATTTTAAAAATTAATTTCAAAATTTTAATTTTAAACTTAAAAATTAATTTCAATATTTTAATTTTAAACATAAAAATTATTTTCAAAATTTTAATTTTAAATTTAAAAATTATTTTCAAAATTTTAATTTTAAAAAATTAATTTCGAAATTTTAATTTTAAACTTAAAAATTATTTTCAAAATTTTAATTTTAAACTTAAAAATTATTTCCAAAATTTTAATTTTAAAAATTATTTTCAAAATTTTATTTTAAACTTAAAAATTAATTTCAAAATTTTAATTTTAAAACTTATAAATTATTTTCAAAATTTTAATTTTAAAAATTAATTTCAAAATTTTAATTTTAAACTTAAAAATTATATTTTAAACTTAAAAATTATTTTCAAAATTTTAATTTTAAAATTAAAAATTATTTTCAAAATTTTAATTTTAAACTTAAAAATTATTTTCAAAATTTTAATTTTAAACTTAAAAATTATTTTCAAAATTTTAATTTTAAACTTAAAAATTATTTTCCAAATTTTAATTTTAAACTTAAAAAATTAATTTCAAAATTTTGATTTTAAACTTAAAAATTAATTTCAAAATTTTAATTTTAAACTTAAAAATTATTTTCAAAATTTTAATTTTAAACTTAAAAATTATTTTCAAAATTTTAATTTTAAACTTAAAAATTATTTTCAAAATTTTAATTTTAAACTTAAAAATTATTTTCAAAATTTTAATTTTAAACTTAAAAATTATTTTCAAAATTTTAATTTTAAAAATTATTTTCAAAATTTTATTTTAAACTTAAAAATTAATTTCAAAATTTTAATTTTAAACTTAAAAATTTATTTTCAAAATTTTATGTTTAAACTTAAAAATTATTTTCAAAATTTTAATTTTAAACTTAAAAATTATTTTCAAAATTTTAATTTTAAAAATTATTTTCAAAATTTTATTTTAAGCTTAAAAATTTATTTTCAAAATTTTAATTTTTAACTTAAAAATTATTTTCAAAATTTTAATTTTAAACTTAAAAATTATTTTCAAAATTTTAATTTTAAAAATTATTTTCAAAATTTTATTTTAAACTTAAAAATTAATTTCAAAATTTTAATTTTAAACTTAAAAATTATTTTCAAAATTTTAATTTAAAAATTATTTTCAAAATTTTAATTTTAAACTTAAAAATTATTTTTCAAAATTTTAATTTTAAAAATTATTTTCAAATTTTTATTTTAAACTTAAAAATTTATTTTCAAAATTTTAATTTTAAACTTAAAAATTATTTTCACAATTTTAATTTTAAACTTAAAAATTATTTTCAAAATTTTAATTATAAACTTAAAAATTATTTTCAAAATTTTAATTTTAAACTTAAAAATTATTTTCAAAATCTTAATTTTAAACTTAAATTAATGCATGCTCAAAAGACTAACTTTAAATCCTACTTACTGTAGAAAACCAAGTGGATTTTGGACAGTGGTTGCTCCAAACATATGACTGGAGATCACAACAAGTTCAATCAACTCACTTACAAAAGCCTAGGAACATTTGCCTTTGGAAACAACGGCAAACTCAAGGTAATTGGTATAAGTAATATTGAATTAAAATTAGACTTTATAATTACAAATGTCTTACTTGTTGAAAACTTTAAATATAATCTTCTAAGTATAAGTCAATTGTGTGATACTAGATATAAGGTCAAGTTTCTATCTACAGAATGCTCAATCAAACATCTAGATAATCCTACCATAAGCCTAAAAGGTTTTAGAAAAGACAACATCTATGTCATCAACTTAACCATTTCTTCCATTAAGTGCTATTTAACACAAAAAGAAGAAACTTGGTTATGGCATAGGAGAATGTCTCACACCAACTTTAGAAATATAAGTAAACTAAATGGACTTGTAAAAGGCTTACCGAAGTTACCTAACTTAGATTCAACTATATGTAATGCTTGTCAACAAGGAAACAAACTAAATCAACCCACAAACAAACAAATCAACCACAAACTAACTCAATCTTAGAACTTCTACATTTAGATCTTTTTGACTCCCATGGAGTCAAATCCATTAATGGAAACTTATATTGTTTAGTAATTATAGACGATTACTCTAGGTTTACTTGGGTAAAATTCTTAAAACATAAAGATGAAACTTTTGAAATTCTTACAAATTTTTGCAAACAGATTGAAAACGAAAAAGATATTAAAATTAAAAGAATTAGGAGTGACAATGGGGGAGAATTTAAAAATCATAACTTTAACAGTTTTTATCTAGAAAACGGTTACCATCATGAGTTCTCATGCCCTAAAACCCCTCAACAAAATGGAATTGTAGAAAGAAAAAATAGAACCTTACTTGAAACTTCTAGAACAATGTTAAATGAGTATAACCTACCTAAATACTTTTGGGCAGAAGCCGTTAGTACAGCCTGCTATGTACAGAACAGAACAACAATAAATAAAACTCATAACAAAACTTTCTTCGAAATATTTTATAATAAACAACCAAACATAAAATACTTTAAGGTATTTGGGTGCCCAGTTTTTATCTTAAATACAAGAGAACACTTAGGAAAATTCACCTCTAAAATTGAAAATGGAATTTTTGTAGGATATTCCCTAAATAGTAGAGGCTACAGAATTTATAATAAGGTTACCTTAAAAATTGAAGAAACTACTAATGTAAAATTTAAAGAAACTAAACAAGACATAGAACCTACACAACCACCGGAGTTTGTTCCAGAAATCAACCAAACTCTAAGTCATGAAGAAGAGGAACAACATCAAGAGAATCAACCTCCTAAAACAATAAGGGTAAACCCAAATCATCCAACTGATCAAATAATTGGTGACCCAGACTTAAGAGTTCAAACCAGATCATCTTTTAGAAACCTAAGTCAAATTTCATTAATTTCAAAAATTGAACCTAAAACTGTGGATGAATCCCTACTAGACCCAGATTGGATTATAGCTATGCAAGAAGAACTAGCCCAATTTGAGCGTAATGAGGTCTGGGACCTAGTCCCACCACCTAAGAATAAGAAAATAATAGAAACAAAATGGGTATTCAGAAACAAACTAAGTGAAACTGGGAAAATTACTAGAAATAAGGCTAGGCTGGTTGCCAAAGGATTTAGTCAAGTTGAAGGACTTGACTATGACGAAACATATGCCCCAGTAGCCAGATTAGAATCCATTAGAATGTTACTAAGTTATGCAGCCCATAAGGGATTTAAACTATACCAAATGGATGTTAAGTCTGCCTTTCTTAATGGACTAATCAAAGAAGAAGTTTATGTAGGTCAGCCTCCTGGTTTTGAAAGCTTAGAACACCCTGATTATGTTTTTAAATTAAAGAAAGCCCTATATGGACTTAAACAAGCACCCAGGGCGTGGTATGAGAGGCTAACATCTTACCTAACATCTAAAGGATTCAAACAAGGTCAAATTGACCCAACCTTGTTTGTTAAATCATTAAATACAAACATATTTATTGCACAAATATACGTGGATGACATAATATTTGGCTCAACAAATTCAGAATTTTTAGAAGAATTTATTAATCTAATGGAAAAAGAATTTGAAATGAGCTTAGTGGGAAAACTAACCTATTTCTTAGGATTACAAATCAAACAGACAAATGAAGGAAACTATATTTCTCAACATAAATACACCAAAGAATTACTTAAAAAATTCGGAATGGAAAATACAAAAGAAATAAAAACACCGATGGCAGTAAACACAATCTTAGATAGTGACCCAAATGGAAAACCAATTGATTTAAAATATTATAGAAGTGCAATAGGTAGCCTACTGTACTTAACTGCAAGTCGACCTGATATTTTATTTGCAGTTAGTATGTGTGCTAGATACCAAACTTGTGCTAAGGAATCCCATTTGACACAGGTTAAAAGAATTTTTAGATATCTTAAAGGAACAACAAATGTAGGAATCTGGTATCCTAGGACAAATAATTTTGAACTAATAGGGTATTCTGACTCAGATTATGCTGGATGCAAATTAGACCGCAAAAGCACAAGTGGTGGATGCCAATCATTAGGTGCATCACTTGTTAGCTGGTTTAGTAGAAAGCAACATTGTGTTGCTCTGTCTACAACTGACTCAGAATACATAGCTATAGGCGAATGTGTTGCACAAATATTATGGATGATGCATACTCTAAAAGATTTCAACTTAAATATCACAAATGTAAAAGTATTAATTGATAATATAAGTTCATTTAACTTAACCAAGAATCCTGTGCATCATTCAAGAACCAAACATATTGAAATTAGACACCACTTCATCAGGGATCATGTTACTAAAGGCGATATTGAACTCAAGTACATTGAGTCCAAATCAAATTTAGCTGACATTTTTACAAAACCTCTCCCTGAAAGTGAATTTAGCAACTTACGACGAAAATTAGGGATGTGCTTAATAGACTAGGATCTTTCAAAAATACTTTCAAAAATGATTTTACCAAATTATAAGTCAAATTTATTTGTTTTCAAACTTTCCATTTTTAGATTTTTAAAAACAGTTTTGGCCTTAGACTAGTTTTGAATCCTTAGAAAGCATGTACCCATAGGACTAGTTTTTGAGCATCTCACCAACACCCTAGGTTTACCTTGCTTGTGTTTGACAAACATAGAAAGGGGTGAGATGCATAGGCCAACTGTCTGGACTTAAGATGCTTATTTCAGTGCATCAACATAAGTCTGGACGTTAAATACAACTCAGATATTAATCAGATTAAAGTTAATCAGTCAAGTCAAAAAACTGACTGCTTGTAATCAACTTAATCTGACTAACCATGTGAATGCTATTATCTTCTGATAGCTAGTTAGTACCTAATTGGTTAGACAGCTGGTTAAAGTTAAATATCAAGTTCAGGGGGAGAATTAACTCAAATTTTGTGTGTTTGAAAAATGCCTTTTAAAACCTAACATATGTTTGAACATTGAATTTAACTAAGTATTTGAAAAATGTGAAAGTTTAATCCCACCTTATTTTCAAACCTGATTTGAAAAGTTAACTATTTCAAAATTTAGCTTTTATCAAATTAGCCTTAAAAATTAATTTTTGACAAAAAAAATTTTTTTGGTTTGAAAAATCAAAGTTGAAAAAACTTACCTTTTTGAAAATTAGATGTTACTTAAACATAAAAAGTAAATTTGAAAAACCTGTTTTTGAAAATTTCCACACGCTTGAGAGTTAAACTTGATTAACTTTAAATATACTTTTCAAAACTCAACTTGTCTCCCCCAAGTCAACTTGACTATTTTTTGACTTGGTGTTAAAAATTGCACTTTTATCTTTCAAATTTTGAACCAAACTTAGATATCTTTCAAAATTTGATTACCTGTTACAGTAACTCTTCACTATGATTATTTACCTTTGTTCATTTTTTTGATGAATGCCAAAGGGGGAGGAGGGTTAGGAGGTTAAGTTAGCTAAACCAATTTGAAAACACAAACTAACTTTAAAACCACACAAATGCATGTTGTTTCTTGCATATGCTTTCACTAACTTAACCAGGTTGTCATTCCATCAAAAAGGGGGAGATTGTTGGTGCGGCTAGCACTAACGATTTAATCTAGGTTTTGATGAATGACAAATAGGTTAAGTTAGTCTTGTTGTTGTCTGACACTTTGATCGAGTGTGCAAGAGAAGTCCAGCTAGGTCGACGGGCTGACCGGATAGCTGGCGAGAAGTCCAAGCGGGTCGACGGGCTAACCGGACGCTTGGTGAGAAGTCCAGCTAGGTCGACGGGCTGACCGGATAGCTGGCGAGAAGTCCAAGCGGGTCGACGGGCTGACCGGACGCTTGGCGAGAAGTCCAGACGGGTCGACGGGCTGACCGGACGTCTGGCAGGTAAGTGAGGTAAGTCACTGGAGGGGAGTGACTGTGAGGACGCGTTCCCGGGAAGGGGACATTAGGCGTCGATCCAGCTTAGATCCATTTCGGATGTCTAAGTCGAGATCGTGACTAGATTCCGGTCTTGGAAAGACGGAATCTAAGTCATACTCTCTTTATCCATCTGTTAAACTTTAACTGTGCTAACAATTTATTTTACAGGATGTATATTTGCCTCGGACTAACTTTGTTTTGCAGGAAAAAGCAGTGTTTCTGGAACAAGGTGGTCCGGGCGCCCGGAGGTCCGGGCGCCCGGAAGGGATCCGGGTGCCCGGAAGGCGAATTTTATCCAGCCAAGTCGTCGCCACGTGGAGCATCTTGGTTTGAGCAGTTACGTCACACTCCAGGCGCCCGGAAGGAATCCAGGCGCCCGGAACAGCATATAAAAGAAGCCCCAGGCAGGAGCTTCAGAAATCAATTTTTACTGAGAACTCTTCTACTGCTGGTCTTGCTGCTCGACGTTCAAGTGCGACGTCAACAACGCTCCGACAAAAGTGCTCCTCCAGTGTTTATTTAATTTTTCTTTGTCGGTATTGCTTTATTATTACTAGCATTTCCTGTACTTATTCTGTAATCATATTTCGACTTGTTAGTGATTGCCCAACGAAAGTGGTCAAGGACCACGGGCCTTCGAGTAGGAGTCGTCACAGGCTCCGAACGAAGTAAAAACATCTGTGTCTACTTTATTTTTCCGCTGCGTTTATACTCGTCTTTTTCGAATCGATATTCATCCCCCCCCCCCCTCTATCGAATCTAACGGTCCTACACAGGGTAGCTAGCCCTGAACCTACTAGGGATCTAGACCCGTTCATAGTCCGTCGGCCTAGGGGCGTACTAAGGAGCTCATCCCTTTTTACTAGACCCATTCATAGTCCGTCGGCCTAGGGGCGCTTATGGAGCCCACACTTGGTACAAGTCATACAAAGTAAAATACATGTCATGCATATCATATCATCATAACTATCATATCATATCAACATAAATGTCATGCTCTTGTCTTAACATGAAGAGTGCTCTTAATCCCAACTTAAGGGAAGCAACTCTTAGCCATTTTCTTATCATATCATAAGGCATGCATTCTTGGGCACATAGCCATCAATAAAATCATTTTCATGCCTGGTTCATAAACTTACATAAATGAGCATGCAACATATTTGAAATCATACATACTTGATACCAACATAGCCATCATAAGAATCATTTCATGCATGGTTCATAAGCTTACATAAATAGGCATGTTACTTGTCTTATCATAAAGCATGCATACCTAAGCATAAAAACACATCATAAAAGTCATCATCATGCATGGTTCATAAGCATACTTAAATGAGCATATAATGCATCATAGAAACATAATCATACATGGGAAAACATTTACTATCATCTCCTAATTCATATACTAGTATGTGAGACACTTAGAAAAAAAAAATCATAATTGGGTCTCTAACCCTAATTCTATATAGTGGCCGAAAGTCACCATGCTTGGTTCTAGATTACTACATTATATAAGCTTGTGAACCTTAGATGAATTTCAGATCATAAACTACAAAACATCATGAACATAAGAGGTTTAGGTTCTAAGCTCCCTAGGCCTTTTAACTTAGTTGTGGCCGAACCTTTTAAGAACATGAACTAAGTTCTATACAAGCATAAGAATACCAAACTAACTCCATATCATATCATATGGGGATCCATGAGCTATCTAAGTTTAAATTTAAAATTCCTTGAACCCTAGAATATAGTCATGGCTGAAAGTTTCATGAAAGGGAAAAGTAAGCTCTAACAACATACAAGCATGAATATTGAATTGCATTCATATCATATCATGAGAAGATTCATGTGGATGCTAGGCTTTAAATTTAAACTTCTTGGAACCCTAAAATCTATCATGGCCGAAACTTCAAGGAAAGGAAATTAAATTCCATGCAACATACAAACATGAATACCTAGCCAAGTTCATATCATATCATAAAGAAGTCTATGAGCATGTTACATTAGGTTTTAAGCTTCTTGAAACCCTATACCCTATCATGGCCGAAACTTCAAGGAAAGGAAATAAAACTTCCAAGCAACATACAAATATGAATACTTAGTCAAGTTCATATCTTATCATAAAGGAATCTATAAGCATGTTAGATTAGGTTTTGAGCTTCTTGAAACCCTAGATCCATCATGGCCGAAACTTTACAATAAAGGATAAAAAACTTCCAAGCAACATACAAACATGAATACTTAGTCAAGTTCATATCTTATCATAAAGGAATCTATAAGCATGTTGGATTAGGTTTTGAGCTTCTTGAAACCCTAGATCCATCATGGCCGAACCTTTACATGAAGGAAAATAAAATTTCCAAGCAACATACAAGCATGAATACTTAGTCAAGTTCATATCCTATCATAAAGGAATCTATAAGCAAGTTAAATTAGGTTTTGAGCTTCTTGAAACCCTAGATCCATCATGGCCGAAACTTCACAATAAAGGAAATAAAATTCCAAGCAACATACAAACATGAATACTTAGTCAAGTTCATATCTTATCATAAAGGAATCTATAAGCATGTTAGATTAGGTTTTGAGCTTCTTGAAACCCTAGATCCATCATGGCCGAACTTCAAGGAAAAGAAATTAAATTTCCAAGCAACATACAAACATGAAAATTTAGTCAAGTTCATATCTTATCATAAAGAAAATCTATAAGCATGTTAGATTAGGTTTTGAGCTTCTTGAAGCCCTAAAATATTCATGGCCGAAACATATAAAGAAGAAGATCATGCTTTAAACAACATCCAACATAAATCTTTAACTAAGTTCATATCATAACATAATGAGATCCATGAGCATAGGTTTCTTTCTTTTATTTTTATTTTTAAGCATTCTAACCTCATGGAAATTTCGTAAGCGACTTGTACCACAGGTGAGGGGATACTTACATCCTTGTGTTTGATTTCATTAGGGAAGTACTCTTGATTGTGGAGCCTTCCTAAAGAGGAGTCCTCCTTTGTTTTTGGGTTTTGACAATTGAGGTGGGGAGAAGGTTTGGTCACAGTGAAGAGAAGGAGGGAGTATAACACCCATAGAGTACTTAGCAAGATTTTAGATATTTTTATCACGAATAAAAATAAATAGGCCTTATATGTAAAATTTCAAAAACAATAAAATAAGAGAACCAAAAAGAGATGACCAAGGTTTGAACCTTGGATCTCTTACTAGATACATGTATGTGTTAACCAATAGACCAAGAGTAATTATTGTTAGAAAGGAGAGGGAAATCATAGTTAAAGGTAAGGAAGTGAAGGCTCTCTTCACTTAGAAGGAGAAATTGGAGTTGCCCTCTTCCTCTCAAATGAAAAGAGGAGCCTTGCTTCTTCATTTCATTTAGAGTGAGTAAAAGAAAGGAGAAGGAAAAATGTAATTTCCCTTCCTCCTCTCATGTAGAATAAAAGGAGAAATTAAAGAAGAGAGTTCATTTTTTTCTCTTCCTCCCTTCCTCCTCCTCTTCACCGTGACCAAGAGTTTTCCCCTCACCATTGCCAAGACCAAGCAATAAGCTACTCTCTAGGAAGGCTCCACAAGCAAGGTCTCTTCCCTAAGAAAAAAAAAATCAAGCGAGGATGTGAGTATCCCCTCACTGCAGTACAAGTAGTTTCGATTTGTGTTGTATGAAAACGCTTTTGAAATCTTATGAAATTCCTTGAAAGTTTTGGACAAGATAGATTGGTGGTCACTTAGGATTTACAAGTTACAAGTTATGCTTTATGTTGTAGAAAAAAATATATATATTCTCCTCATCTTGAAGTTTCAGCCAAGACAAAAAGGGAAGATCTAGAGCAAAGTTTCTTTTGGTATCATGCTTATCCATTCTCTTATATGATGTAGGATCTTTCATGTGTTGATAGTTTAAGTTTTAAGACCTTATATGTCAATAAAAGAATTAGAAACCCTAACCTAATGGTTCGGCCAAGATGAATCATAGAGTTTAGGGCAAGATTTTGAAAAGAAAGTATAATTGTTGTGCTCCTTCATGATATATGAAATTTTATATGTTGATAGCTTAAGGTTTTTATGCTCCATGTGGTAACAAAAATGAGGAAAACCCTAATGTAATGTTTCGGACAAGATGGTTTATAAGAGTTAGAGCAAAAATTTTGAAAAGGAAATATGTTGTTATGCTCCTTCATGATATATGAAATTTTTATATGTTGATAGCTTAGGTTTTATGCTTCATGTGATAACAAAAATGATGGAAACCTTAGTGTAAAGTTTCGGCCAAGACATGATACCAAGCATAGGGTCAAAATTTGAAACCCAATCATGCTTATTTATGCTTGTTCATGAGGTATGATATCTTGTATATGGTAAGGTTAAATCATTATGTTACCTGTTGCATTAGAAAAAATTTAAACCCAAAATATAGGTTCGGCCAAGAGGGAATGCCAAACCTAGGCTAGAGTTTTGAAACCCAATCATGCTTATTTATGCTTGTTCATGAGGTATGATATCTTGTTGTTGGAATTTTCGGACCGCGAAAACAGCTTTTTCGCGTCGCGAAAACCGCTTTTTCGATTTGCGGAAACCCCAAATTTCCCATGCCACTGGATCTCGTGCGAAGAAAACTTTTCAAAAACGATACGAGTACGAGTTTACAACTTAGATCTACTCCTAGATCTACATGAAGAAGAATTATACCTTCGAAGCGCGCCCTACGCGAATCCTGCTCGTCCAAAATGCCGGATCTCTAGACCGTCAAGCGTACGATCCTCTAGAAGTATCCACACGGACAACTTAGGTGGAGAAGACCTAAACAAAGGTGTGCTAGCACCTTGATAGGCCACGACAAGAAGAGGAGAGGGAGAGAGCAAGAAGAACTCAAGGAGGAAGAAGAAGGAATGAATGAGAGAATATTTCAAAATGAAAGTCATTCTACTCATTCAAGTGGCCGGCCACCATCATGTGTGTAACTCTCCACATTAATGCATTAAGTGTCATTAATGTGAAGCCATTAAAGATAATGGCTTTGTAACTTCCATGAGGTGACACCCTATGATGATGTGGAGTAACATCATTAGTCCACATCAATGCCAACTCACCAATGAGGTGGCATAAAGTCAAGTCAAACTTGACTTTTAATCTTCCTCTCAAGTCAAGTCAAACTTGACCAAATCTCTTCCATGGTTGATCGAATCCAACCATTTGATTCAAGCCAACTTAATATAATGAATCTAATTCATTTAATTAAATTGATTCAATGAGTCAAAATCTAAATTAGACTTATTGTACACATGAATCAACTTGAGTCGAACTCAAGTTAGCCCAATTAAGATTACTCTTTATCCAATTTGATTCATCAAATGAATCTAATCCTCTTGGTTCATCATATGAACCTAATCTCCATCTAATTGTCCTAAGTGTGTGACCCTATAGGTTCTTGTAACGTTGGCAATGTCCTAAACCCATTTAGGAGCATAAGTAATGAGCGGTATCTAGCAACACATCATTACTACCCAAGTTACAAGAATGTCGAGATCCAACATCACCTTGTGACTACTAATTGTGACTCCTTACAATATATGACAAGTGTCCTTCTATCCTAGACATCTAGATTGATCAATGTGAGGCATAGACCGTGTCATCCTCTAACCAATCTAAATCTTGAGCTCCAAGTAGACTCACTAAATCAAATGAGCTCAATATCCTATATTGACTCATTTGGGCATGGCCATGCACTTCGTGGTCTCACTCTATCAAGAATACCGATGTCACTCCCGTCATATAGGAGGGATAGATATCATCTACATCACTCACATCCCTCCGCATAATTTGTTACATACTCAGTAATCGCCTTTATAGTCCACCCAGCTACGGGTGACGTTTGACGAAACTAAAGTACATAACTCCTTATGTAGGGATCTATTGTGACTTCAGGTCTAAGGACTAGTAGTCATACTAATAGCCACATGAGAAAGTATATGACACTCATATAACGATCCATGATACTTTCTCATGGCGGGTCATTCAGTAAACATTCTCTAATGTATACCCATGTGTCAACTTGATATCTCTATATCCATTACTTGTGAGATCAAGTCATCGAGTTGACCTACATGCTAATCTTATTGCATTAACATTGTCCCTGAATGTTAATACTCGACTAGGAATGATTAAGAGTAGTGTTCCTTATATCATCTCACTATCGGTTCAACTAACCGATTGATATAGGTGAGAACCGTCTACTCAAGGACATTATTATACTTAGTTTATTTGGCACCAATACAAGTAAGTATAATAACCAAAATCCAAATGCCTTTATTTATATAGAATATGATACAATAAGTCCAAAATACAATTATCAAATGATTGGCTCTAGGGCTCTTGCTAACAATTTCCCACTAGCACTAGTGCCAATCAGTGTAGGATCTAAGCCCAAATGACCTAGTGTGACTATCATGCTTCTTCTGTGCCAAAGCCTTGGTCAAGGGATCTGCGATGTTAGCCTCTGTAGGTACTCTGCAAATCTTCACATCTCCTCTCTCGATGATCTCTCGAATGAGATGGAAGCGCCGTAGTATGTGTTTGGTCCGCTGGTGTGAGCGAGGTTCCTTCGCCTGTGCTATAGCTCCATTGTTGTCATAATAGAGCTCAATGGGGGCAGCAATGCTAGGAACCACCCCAAGTTCAGTGATGAACTTGCGGATCCAAACTGCCTCCTTTGCTGCCTCTGATGCAGCAATGTACTCGGCTTCTGTTGTAGAATCAGCTACTGTATCCTGCTTCGAACTCTTCCAGCTGACAGCACCACATTAATGCAAAATACGAACCGGTCTGGAAGCTAGCATCACTGTAACCCTTTACAGCTAGCTCATCATTACCTCCATATATCAAGAAATATTCTTTAGTCCTTCTTAAGTACTTAAGAATATTCTTGACCGCTATCCAGTGACTTTCACCTGGATCTGACTGATATCTGCTCGTTATGTTCAAAGCATACGAGACATCAGGTCGAGTACATAGCATGGCGTACATGATCGATCCTATGGCTGAGGCATAAGGGATCTGATCCATGCGGTCTATTTCCTCTCTAGAAGAGGGACCTTGAGTCTTCGAAAGACTCACGCCATGTGACATCGGCAGAAATCCCTTTTTGGAGTTCTGCATGGCAAACCGAAGGAGTACCTTGTCAATGTATGTACTTTGACTTAGGCCAAGCAATCTCTTAGATCTATCTCTATAGATCTGTATCCCTAGAATGCGGGATGCCTCACCTAAGTCCTTCATTGAGAAGCAACTCGCTAGCCAGGTCTTGACAGACTGAAGCATAGGGATGTCCTTCCCAATGAGCAGTATTTCATCCACATACAATATGAGGAAGACAACTGTGCTCTCTACAACCTTCTTGTAGACACAAGGTTCATCTTCGTTCTGGATGAAACCAAACTGTTTGATTGCATCATCGAATCGAAGATTCTAGCTTCGAGAAGCTTGCTTTAGTCCATAAATGGACCTATGCAGCTTGCATACTCTGCTAATATGCTGTGGATCTACAAAACCCTCAGGTTGTGTCATTACACATCCTCAAGTAGGTTTCCATTCAGAAACGCGGTTTTGACATCCATCTGTCATATCTTATAGTCATGGTAGGCTGCAATAGCAAGCATGATCCGAATGGACTTAAACATCGCTACTGGAGAAAAGGTTTCATCATAGTCAATACCATGAATCTGCTTGAAACCTTTAGCTACCAAGCGACCCTTATAAATAAGTCCATCTATGTCAGTCTTTCTCTTAAAGACCCACTTACACCCAATGGATTTTACCCCTTCAGGTGGATCAACCAAAGTCCATACTTGGTTGGTGTACATGGATTCCATTTCGGATCTCATGGCCTCTAGCCATTTCTCGAAATCTGGTCTCATCACAGCTTCCTGATAGGTGGTAGGCTCATCCTCTATGAGCATAACGTCATCATGGTCAGACAAGAGAAATGAGTATCTCTCAAGCTGACGACGTACCCTGTCAGACCTGCGACGAGGTATGTCTACTTGAACTAGTTGTTGTTCCTCAACTCCTTGTGGAACAACATCATCCACAACACTTTGTGGTTCCAGTTTAATTTCCATCGAGGCATCAGTGCTATTGTTCGCATCTTGAACTCATCAAGATCGAACACGCTCCCACTAGTCTTTCTAGAAACAAAGTCCCTTTCTAGAAAGACCCCAGTCTTTGCCACAACTACCTTGTGCTGACTGGGAATGTAGAAGTAATATCCCATAGTTTCCTTGGGATATCCAATAAAGTAGCACTTGTCGGATTTGGGTCCTAACTTGTCTGAGACTTGACGTCGAACGTAAGCCTCACAACCCCAAATCCTCATGAAAGACACCTGGGCATCTCTCCCAATCCATATCCTATATGGTGTCTTAATCACGACCTTGGATGGAACTCGATTGAGTATAAAAGCTGCCGTGTCTAGAGCATAGCCCCATAAGTATGTCGGAAGATCTGTGTGACTCATCATAGATCGTACCATATCTAATAGGGTACAATTCCTCCTTTCAGATACACCATTCCACTGTGGTGTTCTAGGAGGAGTGAGTTGGGATAGAATCCCACACTCATCTAGGTAGTCACGAAACTCATGGCTAAGGTATTCTCCACCTCGATCTGATCGAAGTATCTTAATACTCTTGCCAAGCTGGTTTTGTACTTCATTCTTGAATTCTTTGAACTTTTCAAAGGATTCAGACTTATGTGTCATCAAGTACACATAACCATATCTACTGAAATCATCAGTAAATGTGATGAAGTACCTATAACCGCCTCTAGCAGCAACATTGAAAGGGCCACATACATCACTATGTATGAGTCCTAACAAATCAGTTGCTCTCTCGCTGTGCCCACTAAAGGGAGTCTTGGTCATCTTGCCTCGTAGGCATGACTCGCATATCTCATATGATTCAAAATCAAATGAGTCCAACAAACCATCCTTATGGAGTTGGGATAAGCGCTTGTCATTTATATGACCTAAGCGACAGTGCCAAAGGTAAGTTTGGTTCATGTCATTTGACTTGAACCTCTTGGTATTTACGTTATAGATAGGGCTCTCAAGGTCTAGAATATAGAGTCCGTTTAACAGAGGTGCACTACAATAGAACATATCGTTTAAATAAACGGAACAACATTTGTTCTTTATAGTAAACGAGAAACCTTTCTTGTCCAAACAAGAAACTGAAATAATGTTCTTAGTTAATGCAAGCACATAGCAACAATCGTCTAACTCTAGTACAAGCCCAGAGGGCAAAGATAAAAAGTAAGTCCCTACAGCAACAGCAGCAACCCGTGCTCCTGTAACGCCCGCCCTCCCTACTTACCCTAAGGGACGTGGCTACGATACTCTATGTACAAATTTTTTTATTTTTTTTTAAACAGCGGAAGACTTAAAATAATTCTCTTAGTTTAATAAAAACTTTTCTTTTGTTTTCCCTTTCATCAAATCCGAACTACACTATCATGGCCTCAATAACATGATATCAAAATTAGTAGAAACATAACATCAAGTCACACATACGGTACTACAATTCTGTTAGAGTGTATACTAAAAGCCTAGCTTTTGGTATAAACATTTATCTAGAAATAAGAATCACATTGGTCAAATGTCTACATTTATGATAAATGTAGTTGTTCAAGTAATTTAAATTGTAGATAACATGGTGTGTGGTGTCACACACAGAGGCTCATGTTATCAGTATCTTATAAATTATAAACAGTAGCTCACGACCATAATGGAAAGGAACAAACCATTGGAAGGTCGTAGTGTAATTAGGTATCAGTTTATCTTGACTGTATAATTACACTAGTACACTCAGAGTGTATTGAGTAGGACCATTTGAGGTCGTTTCTTTTATACTGACTTTATAAAGAAACAAAGACCTCGGTTATTATGGAAGTGTGTGCTCTTAATCGTAATATAATAACAAGCACATATATTTGATATTTATTTCTTTAATTTATCAATGGGTGAGATTTAGTTCGATAAATCAATAAGCCCGATAAGTTGGGAAATAATATAACTTATAGTGTGTGTTGTTGATTATAAAAGGAAACTGTGTCCTAGAGATAGTAGGTTGATAATGTCCTCAAGAGGAGCTCATAAGGATTGTCATGTTAAACCCTGCAGGTGGACTTAGTCCGACATGATAATAAGGTTGAGTGGTACTACTCTTGGACTAAGATATTAATTAAATAGGTTGTCAGTAACTCACTTAATTAGTGGACATTCGATATCTTAAACACAGGGAGACTAACACACTCATAATAAGAAGGAGCCCAAAAATGTAATTTGGGATTTGTGCGGTAGTTCAATAATAGTTCTCTAGTGGAATGAATTATTATTGATAAAATTAAGTTGTGTGTTCGGGGCGAACACGGGATGCTTAATTTTATCGGGAGACCAAAACCAATTCCTCCTCTCGGTCCCTATCGTAGCCTCTTATTTATAGAGTACTATACCCACCTATACCCACCTTCATACCCATGAGAAAGGGGCCGGCCAAGCTAGCTTGTGGTTCAAGCAAGGGCCGACCAAGCCTTGGTTCATGGGTGGCCGACCCTAGCATGAACCCAAGCTTAGGTGGCCTGCCCCCATTAAATTAAAAAAAATTTAATTTTAATTTTTATTATGTGGAAGATATAATTTATTACAGAGAATTAAAATTAAAATATCTCTCTTTAAAAAGATCTACAAAAGGATTAAAAGAAAGAGATTAGATCTCTTTCCTTATTTGTAGATTGGAAAGATATTTTATTTTTTCTCTCTGAAAAATTATTCACATGTTGAAAATTAAAATTATAGAAATTTCTTTTTATCAACCATGAAGGGATTTTAAAAGGAAATTTTATTTTTTAAAATTTCCAAAGACAAAAAAAAGGAAGTTTTAATTGTTGATTAAAATTATCCTAATTGCTCTACATGAGGTGGCCGACCACATACAATTAATTAGGAAAATTTATTTAATTTTTTCTTAATTAATTGTTGTCAAGGAAAGTTAAGGAAATTTTATTATAAATAAATTTCCTTATTTGCCAAAGCCAAGGAATATAAAAGAAGGGGTAGGAGTGCCTTCATGGGAAACAACCTCTATTATTTTTCTCCCTCTTTTCTTTGGTGTGGTGGCCGGCCCTTCCCTTTCTCTCTTCTCCTCTTGTTGGACGAAACCTATCTTCTTGGTGGAGCTTTTGTTTGTGGCCGGATCAAGGAAGGAGAAGAAGGAGAGAAAGCAAGTCTCATCTCTAGCATCTCTTGGAGCATTGGTGGTGGCCGAAATTATTCATCCTTGAAGAAAATTATTGTGGCCGGACATCCTCTTCCTTTCTTCCTCTTTTGTGGTGGCCAAAACTTATCTCTTGCTTGGAGTTCTTGTGGTGGCCGGATACTACTTGGAGAAGAAGAAGAAGAAGGAGATAAAGCTTGTATCCCTTGGAGCTTGGTTGGTGTTTTGTTCTTCGTCCTTGGTGAAGCTTCTTTGTGTTGGCCGAACCTAGCTAGGAGAAGAATAAGGTGCTTGGTGGTTTCTCATCTCGGAAGATCGTTGCCCACACAATGTCCGAGGTTAGAAGAGGAATACGGTAGAAGATCAAGAGGTTTTTCTACAAGGTATAACTAATAATTTTTCTTCCGCATCATACTAGTTATTTATGGAAATAATACCAAATACAAGAGGCTTACGATTCTAGAATTTCGAATATGTTTTTCGATGTTGTGTTCTTTTGTTTTTTTTTCCTTGTGATTTGATTGTTCTTTTCGGTTAACCTAAAGTTATTTTAGGAAATTAAATATTAGCTATCTATAAAAGGTTTTGTCTAGTCGGTGGTGGTTGCTCCCATATCCAAGAAGGTCATGTGCCTCGCCACGTCAGTACTGGGAACAGATTATGGAAATTAATATTTAATGGAATTAATAACTTAAGGTGACTTGGGTCGAACGTGTTAAGTTCCGCAGGAGATCCAAGTCAAAACCTAAAAGAACAAATAGATTAAGTTTTGGATCAAACGTGTTAAGTTCCGCAGGCGATCCAAAATTTAATTTAAAAGAACACATGGTAGCAAGGAAAAAGTTCAGACCTTTGTACAAAATTTTTGTACAGTGGAACCTCTAGGCTTTCCGAGTAGCAACCAACAATTGGTATCAGAGCTAGGGTTTTGCCTCTGTGTATTTGGTATTAGTTTATTTATGCACATGTCATACATAATTTAGGCAGGTTAATAGTAGGATGTGCTAACTTTTTGGATGCAGGATCCAACTATTATGGCTTTTAGTTATTATGTGTGTGATTGGACCCTTGGACATGTCAAGGGCATTTATATGTGTGTGCATGATTGTATTAAAATACAGCAGGAGCTGTATTTAGTTTTATTAGGATTTTATTTTTGATCTAGATACATGTACATTCCTTTTATGGAATATAGGATCAAAAATGTAAAATTCTATTTATGTCGCGGATCAAATCTTGCAAAGCGTGGAACCTTCTAAGGACTAGAGGCGCAGCAGAACAAGGAGCAAGATGGATGCGACAGCTAGACCCGGTGGTGGTGGCCAAATATGGCAGCAGCTTGGGATGACATCACACGGAGGACAACTAGAGATAAAAGCCATAATAGTTGAAAATTAGATTTTCTATTTATTGCTTTTATATTGTGCTGTGTGTGCATGTTAGTTTACAAGTTTAGTAGACTAGCATAGTTAAAATTCCTCATTTATAAATAACTAAGTGGGAGAGGGATTTTTAAGTAAATCTCATGGTCTCCATTACTGGTTTGTAAGTGATGCAAACAAGCTTGCGCGTTGGCTCTGAGTGCCTTCCTCCATAACGGATGAGCTTGTTTGTGGATCACTAGAACAGACTTCCATTTTTGGATGACTATAGGAAGTTAATTAAGAGCGTGTGATCTTCCCCAACGGAAGGGGCATAATCTTATTAATTGACTTAGTGTCAAGTAATGGTATACACTTAGACACATTTAATAGTATCCTCCCCAACGGAGTCACTACTATCACTTGTGTGACCAAAGGGAAACCAACTATTGATTTGTCATAAAACTAGATTGGCAATATAATAAAATTAATAAACTCCTCTTACAAATGTTTGAATCTGTATACGTCCACACTAACGTGGCATACAAGATTCATGGTGTTTGAGGTAATTTTATTTGCCAAAAAGTTATATTGACAAGATAGTCAATGGGTAAAACCCTCCTCTTACAAATGATGAATTTGTATACATCCACACTAACATGACATGCAAAATTCACAGTGTTTGAGGTGTTGGTGAATTTAAATAATATTGTTTGAGGAATCAATGTTATTTTAAATTCAAAGAGTTTTGACCAAATATTTAATCAAAGACCGATCAACTATTAATTTTATTCGTCATAAAGTAAAGTTGACGAGATAATAAAATTAATGAATAAAATCTCCTCTTCGATTTTGTATACACAAAATTCATGGAGATTTTAAGGAGTTGATCTTGACCAAATATTTTTGTGATTCTTAGGATGTTTGTCAATCCCTAGTAGTCATACTATAGAAAAAGACTTAGTAGTCCCAATTGTAATGATTGGAAATAGGACTTGGACATTAAGGTAGACTGTCTTCTTAGAACTAAGAACAATTTTGGTGTATTTAATTCATTAGTTGAAACATGTATAGTGGTGTTATCTACCAGAACCTGGAGTGTAGATACAAGATGCCATTAATCATGTCTACAATTCATTGCAGGGTTCCAGGAAACCCGACAACTAAATGAATGGTAAATCACCATCCACATGGGCACTACTGTAAAAGTGGTAGCTGTTGCAGTGGGAGATGTTTATCTTTTGATAAGAATAAAATTTAGATTTTAAGTAATTGTCTTTACGTACCAAGTTTAGAAAGAACCTGATTTCAGTTTCTAAACTATTATAGATATTGTGTCTATTTTGATAACAAAGTTGTTATCAAGAAAAATAGGGAAGTTATCTATTCTGGTATGATGGTTGACAAATTATAATCCAATAACTCCCACGATGCAACAAATGGAAATTAGTAACACATCTTCTAATTTTAAGAGAAAGCAACCTTCGGAAATGAACTAATTATATCTTTGGCATCTAAAAGCTAGGTTATACTTGAGTAGGATTCATTGGTAGCTAATGAACTTTTGGGTTCATTGGTAGTGGAAATATTTCCAACCTGCGAGTCTTACTTGGAAGGAAAATAACCAAGAAGCTTTTAAGTCCAAGGGGTATGGAGTCAAAGATATGTTGAAATCGGTTCATTCTGATTTGTGTGATCTTATGACTATCCAGACAAGAGGTAGTATTGAATATTTTGTCTATTTTATAGACAACTATTCAAGAAACAAATAAATTTACTTAATGTACCGCAAGACTAAGTACTTTGATTAGTTCAAAGAGTACAAGGTTGATGCGGAGAAATGTTAAAGTAAAAAGTCACTATGGAAGATCGTAGTGGCAAGTACCTCTTGAGAGATTTTAGGAGTCACTTATCAGTAGTTGGATTTCAATCCCAACTAACTGCATCTGGTACACCCCAACAGAATGGTGTAGTAGAAAGAAGGTAAAGGACTCTTATGGAATAATTAGATAGATGATGAGTTATTCAGAAAATTACCAAATTTGATTTAAGGATAAAACTCTGAAAACGAAAGTGAACATAGTACCTTCCAAGTTAGAACTCTCTACTTATATAGAATTGCTGAATAGGCGTAAGCCTATTTTAAAGTATATTCGGATTCGGGTAATCCAGCACATATGTTAAAGAGAGATAATAATAAGTTGGATAGGAGTTCACTTGTTTGTAAGTTATCCTAGATAAACAAAAGTAGGTTTATAGTCTTAAAAATCAGGAGGTCATTGTTAGCATCAATGACTGATTTTAAAAGGACTATATAATGAACCACGTGCTCATAAGTAAATTTGTTCTTAAGGAAATAATAAAAGAAATGTCTAATCTAGTACCAACTGTACAAGATGAGATACCACAAGAAAACTGCAACACGTATCACAAATGATACACAATTGCAGAAAATGCCTTGTCATAGTGGGAGGGTTGTTAAGCAACCTTAAAATATTCATGTTTTGGAAGAGTTTTTGAACTCGATCCCTGAAGGACATGAACCTGATCTCCGGACATATGACGAAGCACTCCAAGATAAATATGCAGCATCTTGGCAAAGAGTAATGAATAATAGAATTAGAATATATGTATTCTAATAAAATCTGGAAGCTTGTAGAACCACCAAGTGGTGTAAAAGCCTTTGGCTGTAAAAGGTCTATAATAGGAAAAAAGAGGGATAGACAAGGAGGTAGAAACCTTCAAAGCAAGGCTTGATGAAAAAGGAAACTTTTTTCACTGGTAGCCATGCTTAAGTCTATCCGGATTCTTTTATCTATTTGGCAAGTGGATGTCAAGACAGCATTCCTTAATGGAAGTCTTGAAGAAAGCATCCATATAAAGCAACTAGAAGGGTTCATTGCAAAGGGCTAAGAGCATCTTGTGTAAAGCTCAATCAGTCTATGGACACAGGCAAAGCTTCAAGGTCTTGGAACATCCGGTTTATCAAAAGTAATTCAGACCTATGGATTTATTTAGTAACTAGGTAAGTCTTGTGTATACAAAAGGTGTGATGGAAGCGTGTTGGTATTTCTTGTACTATACGTAGATAACATTTTTGGTAGTTGGAAACAATATCAAAATGTTGTCAGAAGTAAGGGTATGGTTGTCCAAACAATTCGATATAAAGGACTTGGGAGAATGAATATATTCTTGAGATCAAAGTAATAAGGGATTGCAAGAAAAGAATATTTTACTTATCCCAAGCTTCATACATCGGAAAAATCCTTGCTCGTTTTAAAGCATGCAAAACTCCAAGAAAGGTTTCTTACCTTTTCAGGATGGAGTAACTTTATCTAAAGATATGCCTCTGTAGACATCAAAGGAGATAAAGGAATGAAAGGCAGTTCTTTATGCTTCGGCTGTCGGAAGCCTAATGAATGCTATGCACGAGATAAGAAATCTGTTTTGCCAAGGGCATAGTTGGCAGATATCAAAATAACTCTGGACAAGGACAGTGGACTGCAGTAAAGCATATATTGAAGTACCTTAGAGGCACTAGAGATTATATACTAGCTTACAAGGCAGTTAATTTGGTCCTTGTGGGTGTCATGGATTTTGACTTCCAATCGGATAGGGACAACAATAAGTCAACCTCGGGGTTTTGTGTTTACTTTAGGAGGTAAAGTCATAACTATGGAAGAGTGATAAGCGTAGGTGTTTTTCTGGACTCCACCATAGAAGCTTAGTATATGGCAAGCTTCTGAGGTAGTTATAAAAGCTGAATGACTCAATAATCTCAAGATAGACTTAGATATGATTTCTGGTTTGTCCAAAGATTATTACAATTTATTGTAATAATATTGGTGCAGTAGCAAACTCGAAGAAACCATAAGTCTATAAAGGCAAGTAAACACAATAGAGCGCAAGTACCACCCAATACGAGAAATCGTATAAACGAGGAGAAGTTGTTGCTGCCTAGATTGCATCAGGTGATGACCTATAGATCCTTCCACCGAGGTCCTTAAGGCAAGAGCTTTTGATGGACATGTTGAAGGGTTAGGAATCAGATGTATGGCGATATAGCAGCTTAGTCTTTTAGTATAAGTGGGAGATTGTTAGAGTGTATACTAAAAGCCTAGCTTTTGGTATAAACATTTATCTAGAAATAAGAATCACATTGGTCAAATGTCTACATTTATGATAAATGTAGTTGTTCAATTAATTTATATTATAGATAACATGGTGTGTGGTGTCACACACAGAGGATCATGTTATCAGTATCTTATAAATTATAAACAGTAGCTCACGACCATAATGGAAAGGAACAAACCATTGGAAGGTCGTAGTGTAATTAGGTATCAGTTTATCTTGACTGTATAATTACACTAGTACACTCAGAGTGTATTGAGTAGGACCATTTGAGGTCATTTCTTTTATACTGATTTTATAAAGAAACAAAGACCTCGGTTATTATGAAAGTGTGTGTTCTTAATCGTAATATAATAACAAGCACATATATTTGATATTTATTTCTTTAATTTATCAATGGGTGAGATTTAGTTCGATAAATCAATAAGCCCGATAAGTTGGGAAATGGTATAACTTATAGTGTGTGTTGTTGATTATAAAAGGAAACTGTGTCCTAGAGATACTAGGTTGATAATGTCCTCAAGAGGAGCTCATAAGGATTGTCATGTTAAACCCTGCAGGTAGACTTAGTCCGACATGATAATAAGGTTGAGTGGTACTACTCTTGGACTAAGATATTAATTAAATGAGTTGTCAGTAACTCACTTAATTAGTGGACATTCGATATCTTAAACACAGGGAGACTAACACACTCATAATAAGAAGGAGCCCAAAAATGTAATTTGGGATTGGTGCGGTAGTTCAATAATAGTTCTCTAGTGGAATGAATTATTATTGATAAAATTAAGTTGTGTGTTCGGGGCGAACACGGGATGCTTAATTTTATCGGAAGACCAAAACCAATTCCTCCTCTCGGTCCCTATCATAGCCTCTTATTTATAGAGTACTATACCCACTTATACCCACCTTCATACCCATGAGAAAGGGGTCGGCCAAGCTAGCTTGTGGTTTAAGCTAGGGCCGGCCAAGCCTTGGTTCATGGGTGGCCGACCCTAGCTTGAACCCAAGCTTAGGTGGACGGCCCCCATTAAATTAAAAAGAATTTTAATTTTAATTTTTATTATGTGGAAGATATAATTTATTAAAGAGAATTAAAATTAAAATATCTCTCTTTAAAAAGATCTACAAAAGGATTAAAAGAAAGAGATTAGATCTCTTTCCTTATTTGTAGATTGGAAAGATATTTTATTTTTTCTCTCTGAAAAATTATTCACATGTTGAAAATTAAAATTATAGAAATTTCTTTTTATCAACCATGAAGGGATTTTAAAAGGAAATTTTATTTTTTAAAATTTCCAAAGACAAAAAAAAAGGAAGTTTTAATTGTTGATTAAAATTATCCTAATTGCTCTACATGAGGTGGCCGGCCACATACAATTAATTATGAAAATTTATTTAATTTTTTCTTAATTAATTGTTGTAAGGAAAGTTAAGTAAATTTTATTATAAATAAATTTCCTTATTTGCCAAAGCCAAGGAATATAAAAGAAGGGGTAGGGGTGCCTTCATGGGAAACAACCTCTATTATTTTTCTCCCTCTTTTCTTTGGTGTGGTGGCCGGCCCTTCCCTTTCTCTCTTCTCCTCTTGTTGGCCGAAACCTATCTTCTTGGTGGAGCTTTTGTTTGTGGCCGGATCAAGGAAGGAGAAGAAGGAGAGAAAGCAAGTCTCATCTCTAGCATCCCTTGGAGCATTGGTGGTGGCCGAAATTATTCATCCTTGAAGAAAATTATTGTGGCCGGCCATCCTCTTCCTTTCTTCCTCATTTGTGGTGGCCAAAACTTATCTCTTGCTTGGAGTTCTTGTGGTGGCCGGATACTACTTGGAGAAGAAGAAGAAGGAGAGAAAGCTTGTATCCCTTGGAGCTTGGTTGGTGTTTTGTTCTTCGTCCTTGGTGAAGCTTCTTTGTGTTGGCCGAACCTAGCTAGGAGAAGAAGAAGGTGCTTGGTGGTTTCTCATCTCGGAAGATCGTTGCCCACACAACGTCCGAGGTTAGAAGAGGAATACGATAGAAGATCAAGAGGTTTTTCTACAAGGTATAACTAGTAATTTTTCTTCCGCATCATACTAGTTATTTATGGAAATAATACCAAATACAAGAGGTTTACGATTCTAGAATTTCGAATATGTTTTTCGATGTTGTGTTCTTTTGTTTTTTTTTCCTTGTGATTTGATTGTTCTTTTCGGTTAACCTAAAGTTATTTTAGGAAATTAAATATTAGCTTTCTATAAAAGGTTTTGTCTTGTCGGTGGTGGTTGCTCCTATATCCAAGAAGGTCATGTGCCTCGCCACATCAGTACTAGGAAACGATTATGGAAATTAATATTTAATAGAATTAATAACTTAAGGTGACTTGGGTCGAACGTGTTAAGTTCCGCAGGAGATCCAAGTCAAAACCTAAAAGAACAAATAGATTAAGTTTTGGATCAAACGTGTTAAGTTCCGCAGGCGATCCAAAATTTAATATAAAAGAACACATGGTAGCTAGGAAAAGGTTCAGACCTTTGTATAAAATTTTTGTACAGTGGAACCTCTAGGCTTTCCGAGTAGCAACCAAGAAATTCAAGATACCAAAGCATAGTTCTTTAAAAGTTTTTTTTTTTAAAGCAGGTTATTATTTGGTTGCCTAGCGACTACCACACACATCTCCTTGCCTCTCCTGCTGCTCCTCTAGCTCATCCAGCTTTTTCCTTTATCTGTGGTACAAGGACAGTAAGCTTTGAGCACTCATGGCTCAGTAAGTTCCTTTCCTACTCAATAAAACCGAAAATCATAGTATAATCAAAGAATGTCTCAACATGGCATCATTTCAACTAGTCATGACATAATGTAACATACTCTTTTAAGCATATCATGCAACATGAAGAAATCATAACTAGTCATGGCATATCATAGCGTAAAGCATAGCATGAAGCATAACATAATCGTATCTAATCATGGCATATCGTCATAATGAGTCATGGCATATCCCACACATGGACATATCATGGAACATAACATAATCATATCTAACCATGGCATATCATAAATCATCATAAGGTATATGCAATATGATTTTGAAAAACATGTATCTGAAAAACATGTGTATGTCTCATGATCTTTAAAACCATTTCTTCTTACATATATACTTGAACATAATCTCAACTTAAAGGGGATCCCGGCTATGTACCACTTACATATTGCAGGCAACCTATGTAGGTCCAAGGTAGCAAGTCTTGAACCCTACAAGGCAACATACTAGGCCCGAGTCTTACTCCATCGACCTAGGGGCACTTAGGAGCCCATCCCTAACGAGGCCCAAGTCTTATTCCATCGACCCCGGGGCGCTTATGGAACCCACCCTTGGTACAAGCCATATAAAGTAAAGTACATGTCATACTTATACATTGTAACACCCCACCCTCCTCACTACTAATCTGCGAGGGCGGAGCGCTACTGGACTACTAACTTTACTTAACTATCCTTGTTCACATGTTGATAGAAATTCCTAAAACTCTCGGAGAATTCAAAACATACAATTAACTAGCAGCGGAAGACTAAATGACTCATCTAATACATTCTTAATAAATGACAATCTTAATAAATCTTTATACTAGGTCCCAAGGCTTCTATAGTCCAGGCATCACACATCCATCCGCACTTCCTTGTCGCCTTCCTTTGCTATAACTTTTCCTTTCCTTTATCTGCAGTAAGAGGAAAATGCAACTATAAGCAAAATTGCTTAGTAAGTGCTATCTAACTCACAAAACTCGAATATGCAAGTAACTGGAAGAAGTCTAAAACTGAATGGTCAGAAAGAAATACTATTAATACTCATCTACTAATAAAAGAACAAGACATGCTGAAATGCTAAACATGTAAAGCTACTCATGCTCAGAAAATAGCAAAGAACAGTAATCTAATCTAAATAACATGCTAGCATAAAAGAAAACTCAGCTTGCTGATTTTAAAACAAAGTAAAACTTAATTCATCTGTTCTAAACTTATTCTTTAATTCACTTGTTTAAAACTTATTCTTTAATACTTTATACTTATGTAAAAATTGCTTTACTTGTTCAAAAACTTATACTTATAATACTTCAAAATAATAATCAACTTCTTCTTCGGCCTGGCAACTGTACTTGCTATGCGCGCATCCCTAACTAGACTCGAGATAGCTGGTCCCGAATCTAGTAGGGTTACTAGGTTATCTAAACCTAGGGACCGACTATGGGAGCCCAGCCCAAGGACTACTGAGAGTCTAGTACAGTGCCACTGATAAAAGTAAAATACTTGTTATCTTTTGATACTTCTAATATATAATGCCTCGGCATTTTAACGAGCATCTTGTGTGCCAAAATCCCTAAAGTCTTGACTTTGGGATCTACTTAAGGCCTTGGCCTTTTTCTTTTTTTTCTTTATCTTTCTTATATTTGTTAATACCTCTAATAAAAGAATGCTTCTTTAAAAACTGAAATGTTTAAACAAATTCTAACTTTGAAATGCATAAACAAAAATCTGCATACTATGCTAATCAAAATTCTGCATACTATTCTAATCAAGATTCTACATTCTATGCTACACTATTTCTACATACTATGCAAACAAACAAAATCTGCACTATAAGCTTAATTAAAATCTGCACTATAAGCCTACATAAAAATCTGCACTATAAGCTTAATTAAAATCTGTACTATAGGCTTAATTAAAAATCTACACTATAAGCGCTTAATTAAAATCTGCAATATAAGCTCTACATAAAAATCTGCATTATAAGCTTAATTAAAATCTACACTATAGGCTTAATTAAAAATCTGCACTATAAGCGCTTAATTAAAATCTGCAATATAAGCTCTACATAAAAATCTGCATTATAAGCTTAATTAAAATCTGCACTATATTTTTAATTAAAAATCTGCACTATAAGCGCTTCTTATGCTTCGAATTCAAGAAAAACAAAGGTCCGAAACTACTCCTACTGCAGGTGAGAAGCACTTACCTTGATTCTTGGACTCCCAACCGAACAAAAAGGGCTTCTAGGACCTTGGTCGGCCGCCGGAGATGATGCCCTAACTCCCTTTTGTTTTCTGCCCAAGCTCCGTCATCGTACGCAGAATAGAAGGAGAGAATGGTTTAAGTCACGAGAAAACAGAGCATCAACTTATCCCTTTTTATAACTTAATATTTCTGTTAACTCCTTAAATAAATTCGCTATCTTTTCTAAACAGACAAATTCAACATCAACTTATCCCTTTTATAATCCAATATTCTGTTAACTATCTTAAATAAATTCGCTACCTTTTCTAAACAAACAAATCCAACATCATCTTATCCCTTTTATAATCCAATATTCTGTTAACTATCTTAAATAAATTCGTTACCTTTTCTAAACAAACAAATCCAACATCAACTTATCCCTTTTATAATATTCTGTTAAATATCTTAAATAAATTTGCTACTTTTTCTAAACAAACAAATCCAACATCAACTTATCCCTTTTATAATATTCTGTTAACTATCTTAAATAAATTTTTCTAACTTTTCTAAACAGAAAAATCCGTTTGCACACCTGGTCAGCCCGGTTTTGACCGAGTCGAAGGTCGTGGGTTCAATTCTCGGCTTGGACATTTTTTTGTCGAAACTTCCTTCGTTTAGTAAAAATACCAAACGACCTCCAAAAATTACATAAAAATACTCTAAAAATTTCTAAAAATCCCTAGAATATTTCTATAGAATTTTTAAATATTTTTAAATTACTTTTAGGACTCTAATTGAGGAAATTTGGGGCGTTACATACATATCATACATCATAAAAGCATGCATCACTTAGGCACACATCCTATCATAAAAGTATGCATCACTTAGGCATACATCATGTCATAAAAGTATGCATCACTTAGGCATACATCATATCATAAAGGTATGCATCACTTAGGCATACATCATGTCATAAAGGTATGCATCACTTAGGCATACATCATACCATAAAAGTATGCATCACTTAGTCATACATCATATCATAACAATATGCATCACTTAGGCATAGATCATAAAAACATGTATATCTTAAGCATAAAGCATATCATCAAGCATGCATAATTTAACCACATAGCATATCATGAAAGCATGCATATTTTAAGCACTAAACATAGCATCAAAGCATGCATAATTTAACCACATATCATAACATAAGCATGCATATTTTCAGCTCATATCATATCATCAAAGCATGTAAAATTTACCCACATATCATAACATAAAGCATGCATATTTTGAACTCATAACATATTGTAGAAATTCTCATCTTGTATAGCTCACAAGAATACATGTCTAAGCATAAAAGTGTATCATGTGCTCATCCAATCATAAGGAACAATGTAACATGATTAATTTGGGTACTAAGCTTCCTAATCCTTTGGGTTCTTATCTTGGCTGAAACCCTCTTAGGTGCCAATTCAGGTTTTAAACAACATCCAAGCATGTAGAACCTAATTCATCCACATATCATTTTCATAGGAAGTATTATAAACAAGATTTACTTGGACTCTAAGTTCTCCAAGTCCTTAAACCTCATTTGGCTGAACCTTAACAAGTGTGAAATAAGGTTCTAAAAGACATAAAGCATGGAAACCTTAACCATATTTATAGCATTTGTTTCAAGGAATATGGTAAGCACAATTGAGTTAGTTCCTAAATCCTTTAAGCCCTTAAAATTATGTCATGGCCGAAACTTACAAGTACTCATTTAGGTTTTCAAGCAAGCATACAAGCATGTGAACTTACTCTAACATCATGTATAAATTTATAAATGGCATCATACAAGTGGTCATGGCCGAAACTTCCCTTAGCATCAACTAACAACATATAGCATGTGAATTTTTAGCTTTCTACGTTTCATATTCCATGGAGAGTGACATGAGCATGTTCAATGTAAGTTCTAGGGTTTCTAAGGCATGTATCCCTTCATGGGCGAGACTTTAAGGTATCCATTTGAATCATAGTTTAATATATAAGCATGTGAACACAATCAACATGTAATCTCAATTTCATAAGAAGCATCTTTAACACATGAGGTCTAAATTTTAAGGTTTCTAGGTCTTTAAACCCTACATGGCCGAACCTCATCAAGCATGGAATTTGTTCAAATGGCATAAAAGCATAGAAAGTCATAACACATTTCATAACATGTATAAAAGTCAAGCACTATAAGCATACATTTAAATTGTGTCTTAGGTTTCCTAGGTTTTTCCTTTCTTTATCTCATAGCATATGTTTGGCCAACATCTTCCAAGTCTTTAAACTAGGTTTTAGGTGGCCTAAAGTATGGAAAACCTAAACAAGTTTTATGGCAAAAATATCAAAGGAACTATACATATAAGTTTGGTTCACAAACAAGCTAGGACCCTTGTGGTCATAATTATCATATATCATGCAACCAATTTTCCTATACTCTAATTAAGCATGGGAGCATCAAACAACTTTCATATCTTATTGTCATGGAGGTTTTGAGCATGTTAAAAAAAAATCTGTTTAAGCTATTCTAAACCATCCACCTTACAATGGTCGAAACATTAAAAGTGATGTTCATGAGTTTCTATCAACATACAAGCATGCAACTCTTTAAGAAACTATATATTCTATCATATAAACATGGTGAGTTTATATTCAAAGTCTTCCTAACCCTAAACCCTTCCTTGGCTGAAACTTGTGAGTGGGGTACTTTTGGTTCCAAGTAACCTTCAATTATGAAAACAATAATGGATCCTTAACCATTTATTTAGAGGGTTTTATGCAAGTTAGGTAAACAAATAAATTCCCTAGCCCTTATAAAACCTTTTTGGCCAAAACTCTAGGGTTAGGTACATCTCTAATCCAGCATCACATATATATAAAAATATGAGAGAAAACCTTCTTACAAAGTATAGAAAAATTATCATGAATCAAGGCTTATATTAAACATTCCTAGGATCAGCACGTCCTTTCTTTGGCCGAATTTTCACAACTTTGTTTCTAGGTTTTAAAATCCTCATAAAATCCAAAAACACATTAAAACCACTTGTACCATAGGTGAGGGGATACTTACTTCCTTTTCGCTTGTGGTTCTAAAGTGTGGTGATGGAAGAAAGGGTCTCTTCTTCTTGTTCTCCTCCTTTGATTTCCGTTGGTTGCCTTCCTTGTATCCTAGGAGGAACCTTGTTTTGGGGGCCGAAAATGGAGGAGAGGGGGCTGAGGCTCTCGGTGGTGGAGAGGAGAGAATGAGAGAAAAATAAAATCATTCTCTTTACATGCTCCCTTTTATGTTAAGGGGGAAGAGGCCAGCAAAATTGGTTTTTGCTTTCCTTCTCCCTTAGCCCCTTTTATTTTATTTTATTTATTTATTTGTTCTCATTATTCATGATGAAACAAGGGGGAATGAATCCCTTTAATTGTCCTCTTTAAGTAACGGCGAAGGGAGATGAAGAGGGAGAGAAAAGAAGGAAGGCAAGTTGCCTTTCTCTTGCTCTTTTCTTGCTTTCTTTTGGCTAGCTTTTACTCTCATCTTTATCATGAGTTTCCCTCCTTTGCTATCAATATATCATTCCTATCCCAACTAGTTATTACCCATTAATCCTATCATTTACATCATGAGAGGTTCAAGGTTCAATCCTTGACCACCCCCTATTTTTATTTCTTTTTATTTCTTTTTGGTTCAACATTCTACTAATATTTTTCTAAGGCAAATTCATCATTCTCATATTTATCTTAAAAGCTTAGTGGGTGTTACAGTACCCCGTACCTCATAAAAAGTTCATCCTCGAACTTTAAAATAGCTACATCAGGTGGCACAAGACTTCCGGCTGAGTGCATCGGCCATCTTGTTCGCCTTTCCTGGGTGATAAAGAATCTCGCAGTCGTAATCTTTAATTAGCTCGAGCCATCGGCGTTGCCTCATATTCAGGTCTTTTTGTGTGAAGAAATATTTCAGACTCTGATGGTCGGTATAAATCTTACACTGAGCTCCATATAAATAATGTCTCCATATTTTGTGAGCGAAGACCACGGCTGCTAGTTCTAAGTTGTGAATGGGATAATTCTTCTCATACTCTTTAAGTTGTCTAGAAGCGTAGGCAATGACTTTGCCGTCTTGCATGAGTGAGCTCCAAGTCCTGAGATGGAAGCATCGCTGTACATATCGAAGCCTCTGTTGGTTTCCGGGAGAGTAAGAATCGGAGCACTGGTCAGTCTACTTTTTAATTCCGTGAAACTCTTCTCGCAAGCTTCTGTCCATTCATACTTTGTATTTTTCTTGGTGAGGGTTGTCATAGGGGCTGCAATTTTGGAGAAATTATTTACAAATTTCCTATAATAGCCAGCTAGCCCGAGAAAACTCTTGACTTCGCTGGCGTTCCTTGGTCTATTCCAATTATTTACAGCTTCAATTTTGCTTGGATCCACCATAACTCCATCTTTGGAGATGACATGACCTAGGAATATTACCCGATCAAGCCAAAACTCGCATTTGGAGAATTTTGCATATAGTTGTTTCTCTTGAAGGATCTGTAGTACAGTATTCAGGTGTTCAGTATGTTCTTCTGGGGTTCTCGAGTAGTTAAGTATATCGTAAATAAAGACGATTACAAATTTATCAAGATATGCCGTAAATACCCGATTCATCAGGTCCATAAATACTGCAGGAGCGTTGGTTACTCCGAAAGGCATAACTATGAACTCATAGTGTCCATATCGGGTTCGAAATGCTGTTTTTGGTATATCATCTGGTTTCACCTTCACTTGATGATAACCGGATCGTAGGTCTATCTTTGAGAAAACGGTCGCACCCTTCAGTTGGTCGAACAGGTCATCGATCCGTGGGAGTGGGTACCGGTTCTTGATTGTCACATTATTCAGCGCTCGGTAGTCTATACACATTCGCATAGACCCATCCTTCTTCTTTACGAACAGCACTGGAGCTCCCCATAGAGAGTGACTAGGACGAATAAGTCCCTTGTCGAGTAATTCGGATAACTGTTCCTGAAGCTCCTTTAATTCAGCCGGAGCCATACGATAAGGTGCTTTTGAGATCGACTGAGTACCAGGAATCAATTCGATCTCGAATTCTATCTCTCTGTCAAGGGCCAACCCTGGTAGTTCATCAGGAAATACTTTTGGATAGTTGCATACTACCCTGACATCTTCTAGCTTCGGGTCTTTGACTTGATTGGTATCAACCACGTGTGCTAGAAACCCCATACATCCTTTATCTAACATCCTTTGTGCTTTAATAGATGACAATAACTTCTCCGTTCCTTTCGGTTCCCCGTAAAACTCAAACTCTGGTTCAGTTTCGAGTCGGAAAATCACTTTCCTTTTGCGGCACTCGATTGAAGCGCCGTACTTGCTCAGGAAATCAATACCCAGTATTATGTCATAATCCTGCATATCAAGTACTATCAGATCACAGTAGAGTTCTTTGTTTGCGATCCGAATGAGTACTGCTTGCAGCATATGGTCCGATGGCATAATCTCCCCGGATGGTAAGGTTGTTAAGAATGTGTCCTCTAGAGTTCGGGGTGGTATATCTAGCTTCTTCATAAAAGATATCGAGACGAACGAGTGTGTTACCCCAGTATCAAATAATACTACAGCATACTGATTGTAAATAAGTAGCTGACCTGTGACAACAGTAGAGGCATTCGCCACGTCTTCCTTGGTAAGAGAGTAGACTCTGGCGTTCGTCATAATGGGAGGGGCTTCCAATCTTCCTTGGCTGATCGAAGTCCCTTCTATGGCAGTTTGCATCTGATGAAGCTGTGCGGGGGTACTCCTATTCTGGTTATTCTGTGGAGGTACTCCCTGAGACTGAGTATGGCAATTTCTTGCCAAATGTCCTTCCTTTCCGCAGTTGTAGCACTTTCTGGTGCTTAGGAGACATACTCCAGAATGCATCTTTCCACATGTGGCACACTGAGGGTACTTGGTTTGCTTATTGGCCGGACCACCTTTTGTGTTGTTCCACTATTTCCTCTTTCCACCTGAGTTTCCTTTCCAGTCGGTTCTGGTATTGTGCGATTTTTGTCCTCCGGTCAGTGCTTGGTTCTTGCCCTCATTCATTGCTTTCTGGTAGTGCTCGGTAATCAGGGCACTGCTGACTAGCTCCTCTGCAGTCTGCGGTCTATTAACTCCGCCGGCTACGTTCAGAGCTATCTCGGGTCGGAGCATCTTTAACATTAACCGGACCCTTTCTTTTTCAGTACTGATCAGTTCTGGGCACAGACGTGCTAGGCGGTTGAACTTCTTGACGGCTTCGTTAACTGACAGATCACCTTGCCGGAACTCAGTGAACTCGTCATAGTGCTTGTTGGTCACTTGCATATGGAAGAATTCTTCTAAGAACTCTGTCTCAAAATCCGTCCACTGCATCTGGTTTATTTGTCTTTTCGCCTTTACTCGGTCCCACCACATCCGGGCATCTCCGGTAAGGCAGAACGACGCGCATTTGACCTTCTCGTGTTCAGGCCAGTCCAGTAGTTCCATTATGCTCTCCACGGTCTTGAGCCAGGCTTGCGCATCCCATGGTTCGCAGTTTCCCGAGAATGCTTCCGGCTTAAGCCTTTGCCACTGAATCAGATAGGCCTCTTATCGGACCATCGGAGTAGGGGTTGCCGGGGGTACTGGCACGGCTGTAGGTATAACCGGTAGTGTATTCTGATTTGTCGGTGGGGTAACTGGGTTGCCTTGCTGACCCATTAAGGTAGTGATCAGCTGTTGTTGTTCTGTGATCTGATGCTGGAAGTCTGCGACTACCTGTGTCAGGTCTGGTGGAGTCACTGTCCCCTCAGTTCGGGCATTGCGTGTCCTAACCATGTTTATCTAAATAATGACAAATAGACTAGTGTAAGTGGTTATCGTTTTTAGCCAATCTAACGTACTGTTTTGTTTCTATCTACTTGTTCTGGTATTATTCCTAACCTACTAATATGTAATCCAAATCTAAATTATAACTAAAAGCATAGAATAAAGCATCAAACATAAGCAAGCAAAACATGAAACTAAAGCATAAGCAACATAAGGAAAAATAAAGAATAGAGTGACAAACAATATAACATAAGGAAATAAAGCATAAGCAATATAGCAAAGAAAATAAAGCATAGGCAATATAACAAGGAAGAAAAATAAAGCATAAGTCATATAACATGAAACTAAGCATAAGCATATAACAAGAAAATTAAGCATAAACATTCTTACTTGGAGCGGCAGGTCGGAGGCTTGATCTGTGTGTAGTGAGCTGGCAAAAACCTGGCTCTGATACCAACCTGTAACGCCCGCCCTCCGTGCTAACCCTAAGGGACGGGGTTACGATACTCTATGTACAAATTTTTCTTTTTTTTTTTTAAACAGCGGAAGACATAAAATAATTCTCTTAGTTTAATAAAAACTTTTCTTTTGTTTTCCCTTTCATCAAATCCGAACTACACTATCATGGCCTCAATAACATAATATCAAAATTAGTAGAAACATAACATCAAGTCACACATACGGTACTACAATTCATGATACCAAAGCATAGTTCTTTAAAAGTTTTTTTTTAAAGCAGGTTCTTATTTGGTTGCCTAGCCACTGCCACACACATCTCCTTGCCTCTCCTGCTGCTCCTCTAGCTCATCCAGCTTTTTCCTTTATCTGTGGTATAAGGACAGTAAGCTGTGAGCACTCATGGCTCAGTAAGTTCCTTTCCTACTCACTAAAACCGAAAATCATAGTATAATCAAAGAATGTCTCAACATGGCATCATTTCAACTAGTCATGACATAATGTAACATACTCTTTTAAGCATATCATGCAACATGAAGAAATCATAACTAGTCATGGCATATCATAGCGTAAAGCATAGCATGAAGCATAACATAATCGTATCTAATCATGGCATATCGTCATAAGGAGTCATGGCATATCCCACACATGGACATATCATGGAACATAACATAATCATATCTAACCATGGCATATCATAAATCATCAAAAGGTATATGCAATATAATTTTGAAAAACATGTATCCGAAAAACATGTGTATGTCTTATGATCTTTAAAACCATTTCTTCTTACATATATACTTGAACATAATCTCAACTTAAAGGGGATCCCGGCTATGTACCACTTACAAATTGCGCGCAACCTATGGAGGTCCAAGGTAGCAAGTCTTGAACCCTACAAGGCAACATACTAGTCCCGAGTCTTACTCCATCGACCTAGGGGCACTTAGGAGCCCATCCCTAACGAGGCCCGAGTCTTATTCCATCGACCCCGGGGCGCTTATGGAGCCCACCCTTGCTACAAGCCATATGAAGTAAAGTACATGTCATACTTATACATAACATACATCATAAAAGCATGCATCACTTAGGCACACATCCTATCATAAAAGTATGCATCACTTAGGCATACATCATGTCATAAAAGTATGCATCACTTAGGCATACATAATATCATAAAGGTATGCATCACTTAGGCATACATCATGTCATAAAGGTATGCATCACTTAGGCATACATCATACCATAAAAGTATGCATCACTTAGGCATACATCATATCATAACAATATGCATCACTTAGGCATAGATCATAAAAACATGCATATCTTAAGCATAAAGCATATCATCAAGCATGCATAATTTAACCACATAGCATATCATGAAAGCATGCATATTTTAAGCACTAAACATAGCATCAAAACATGCATAATTTAACCACATATCATAACATATGCATGCATATTTTCAGCTCATATCATATCATCAAAGCATGTAAAATTTACCCACATATCATAACATAAAGCATGCATATTTTGAACTCATAACATATCGTAGAAATTCTCATCTTGTATAGCTCACAAGCATACATGTCTAAGCATAAAAGTGTATCATGTGCTCATCCAATCATAAGGAACAATGTAACATGATTAATTTGGGTACTAAGCTTCCTAATCCTTTGGGTTCTTATCTTGGCCGAAACCCTCTTAGGTGCCAATTCAGGTTTTAAACAACATCCAAGCATGTAGAACCTAATTCATCCACATATCATTTTCATAGGAAGTATTATAAACAAGATTTACTTGGACTCTAAGTTCTCCAAGTCCTTAAGCCTCATTTGGCTGAACCTTAACAAGTGTGAAACAAGGTTCTAAATGACATAAAACATGGAAACCTTAACCTTATTTATATAGTTTGTTTCAAGGAATATGGTAAGCACAATTGAGTTAGTTCCTAAATCCTTTAAGCCCTTAAAATTATGTCATGGCCGAAACTTACAAGTACTCATTTAGGTTTTCAAGCAAGCATACAAGCATGTGAACTTACTCTAACAACATGTATAAATTTATAAATGGCATCATACAAGTGGTCATGGCCGAAACTTCCCTTAGCATCAACTAACAACATATAGCATGTGAATTTTTAGCTTTCTACGTTTCATATTCCATGGAGAGTGACATGAGCATGTTCAATGTAAGTTCTAGGGTTTCTAAGGCATGTATCCCTTCATGGCTGAGAATTTAAGGTGCCCATATGAATCATAGTTAAATATATAAGCATGTGAACACAATCAACATGTTATCTCAATTTCATAAGAAGAATCTTTAACACATGAGGTCTAAATTTTAAGGTTTCTAGGTCTTTAAACCCTACATGGCCGAACCTCATCAAGCATGGAATTTGTTCAAATGGCATAAAAGCATAGAAAGTCATAACACATTTCATAACATGTATAAAAGTCAAGCACTATAAGCATACATTTAAATTGTGTCTTAGGTTTCCTAGGTTTTTCCTTTCTTTATCTCATAGCATATGTTTGGCCAAAACCTTTCAAGTCTTTAAACTAGGTTTTAGGTGGCCTAAAGTATGGAAAACCTAAACAAGTTTTATGGCAAAAACATCAAAGGAACTATACATATAAGTTTGGTTCACAAACAAGCTAGGACCCTGGTGGTCATAATTATCATATATCATGCAACCAATTTTCCTATACTCTAATTAAGCATGGGAGCATCAAACAACTTTCATATCTTATTGTCATGGAGGTTTTGAGCATGTTAAAAAAAATTGTTTAAGCTATTCTAAACCATCCACCTTACCATGGCCGAAACATTAAAAGTGATGTTCATGAGTTTCTATCAACATACAAGCATGCAACTCTTTAAGAAACTCTATATTCTATCATATAAACATGGTGAGTTTAAATTCAAAGTCTTCCTAACCCTAAACCCTTCCTTGGCCGAAACTTGTGAGTGGGGTACTTTTGGTTCCAAGTAACCTTCAAGTATGAAAACAATAATGGATCCTTAACCATTTATTTAGAGGGTTTTGTGCAAGTTAGGTAAACAAATAAATTCCCTAGCCCTTATAAAACTAGGTACATCTCTAATCCAGCATCACATATATATAAAAATATGAGAGAAAACCTTCTTACAAAGCATAGAAAAATTATCATGAATGAAGGCTTATATTAAACATTCCTAAGATCAACAAGTCCTTTCTTTGGCCGAATTTTCACAACTTTGTTTCTAGGTTTTAAAATCCTCATAAAATCCAAAAACACATTAAAACCACTTGTACCACAGGTGAGGGGATACTTACTTCCTTTTCGCTTGTGGTTCTAAAGTGTGGTGATGGAAGAAAGGGTCTCTTCTTCTTGTTCTACTCCTTTGATTTCCCTTGGTAGCCTTCCTTGTATCCTAGGAGGAACCTTGTTTTGGGAGCCGAAAATGGAGGAGAGGGGGCTGAGGCTCTCGGTGGTGGAGAGGAGAGAATGAGAGAAATGAGAGAAAAATAAAAACATTCTCTTTACATGCTCCCTTTTATGTTAAGGGGGAAGAGGTAGCAAAATTGGTTTTTTCATTCCATCTCCCTTAGCCCCTTTTTTTTTTAATTTATTTATTTGTTCTCATTATTCATGATGAAACAAGGGGGAATGAATCCCCTTAATTGTCCTCTTTAAGTCACGGCAAAGGGAGAGGAAGAGGGAGAGAAAAGAAGGAAGGCAAGTTGCCTTTCTCTTGCTCTTTTCTTGCTTTCTTTTGGCTAGCTTTTACTCTCATCCTTATCATGAGTTTCCCTCCTTTGCTATCAATATATCATTCCTATCCCAACTGGTTATTACCCATTAATCCTATCATTTACATCATGAGAGGTTCAAGGTTCAATCCTTGACCACTCCCTATTTTTATTTCTTTTTATTTCTTTTTGGTTCAACATTCTACTAATATTTTTCTAAGGCAAATTCATCATTCTCATATTTTTCTTAAAAGCTTAGTGGGTGTTACAGCTCCATTGCCCACTCGTAGGTCCATCTCGCCCTTTGTCAATGCCCTGCTATTTCTCAGCGCCTGCACATCAGTAAAAATGTGAGAAGCACATCCAGTATCTAATACCCATGATGTAGAAATAGATAGATTGACTTCTATAACATATATACCTGAAGTGGAAGTCTCACTTCGCTTCTTCTTAAGATCCTCCAAGTATACCTTGCAGTTCCACTTCCAGTGCCCGGTCTGACCGCAGTGGAAGCAGGTAGCATCCTTGGCGACCCCTCCTTTCGGCTTCAGTGCCTTGCCTTTGCCCTTGGCTTGGGACTTTCCCTTGCCTTTGGGCTTGCCCTTGCCCTTATGTTTCTGAACCATCAGAACAGTGTTGGGCTTAGCCTTCTTAAGGTTTAGCTCAGCAATTCTTAACATGCTGAGCAGCTCGGGCAGTGGCTTGTCAATCTCGTTTATATTGTAGTTTAGAACGAATTGACTGTAGCTATCCGGAAAGGATTGCAAGATCAGGTCAGTGGCCAGCTCTTGGCCAAGAGGGAACCTCAACCTTTGTAGGTTCTCTATGTACTCAATCATTTTGAGTACATATGGGCCTACTGGAGCCCCTTCTGACATCTTGCACTGAAACAGTGCCCTTGAGATCTCAAATCTCTCATGCCTCGCTTGACCTTGATAGAGTTGACGAAGATGTTCAACCATATCGTAAGCGCCCATTAACTCGTGTTGCTTCTGAAGCTCAGAGTTCATGGTCGTGAGCATTAGACATGACACATCTAATGCGTCATCTTGATGCTTCTTGTAAGCATCTTTGTCAGCTCGCGGGGCATTGGCAGGAGGAGCCTCCGGAATGGGCTGCTCCAGAATGTACAGTTTACGTTCCTGAGTGAGAACTATTCTCAGGTTCCTGTACCAGTCCAGGAAGTTTGCTCCGTTGAGCTTGTCCTTCTCAAGGACAGATCACAGGGAGAAGGTGTTCATATTTGACGACATGGTTATCTACAACAGAATAAAAGCAGAAATAAATATCATATTCTTAATCATTTAATTAGGCCTTTAACTAAATGATGCTCCCACTGAATTCTATAATTCATGTGGGACAAGATCCACATCATACTAACCCTTGAGTTAGCTTTGGCTAATACGCCCAAGATTTAGTATGATCGGTAGGTAACGATTACCAATTACATCTCTATGCAACTCTTATTTATAGGATAAAATCCGCATTTATATTAAAACTCGAGTTAGCTTTGGCTAATACGCCCGAGAGTTAATATAAACGTGATTTTGTCCGACCTTTCCAACCATTGGAAGAATTCCTATAGTTATACTCGATCCAACAGAGTTAATGTAACACCCCTAGAAAGCCTAGATAAGAAAATAAGGGTAATGAGAGTACGAATGAAAAGAAGATGTAAATATTCTATATTAAGATGGATTTAGATGATTAAAACTTTATGGAAGAAAAATAAAGTTGAGAATATAATCATCTATACATGATTTAAAATGTATGGAATTAATGTGGACAAAAGAAAGAAATAAGAGATAATATGTACATGTATGAAATATTTATGCATAATGCATAATATATATGAATTATTATGTGTAAAAGAAAATAAAATGTTAGAAGAGAGATTGAACCTTGAATCTCTTGTAGGGAACATGTATAGGATACCAAAGGGGATAGGAGAATTATTAGTAAAGAGAGGAAGGATTAAGTAGTTAAGAATAAGAAAGGATTCTTTCTACTTAAAAAGAAAAAGAAGTAAAAATATGCATAACCAAGTTTTGAACCTTGGTTCTCTTGTGGATGCATGCATGTGTTAACCAATTGGGATAAGAGAGGATATTGTAAGAGGAGAGATAGAAAATTTTATTAAAGGAGAGAAAAGAGAGAGATTAAGAGAGAACTCACAAGGCATATCTCTAGAATATTCCTATCATAAAGAAGAGGAATAAATGGGGAGGATGAATCAAGTCAAATTTCCTCCCCTCATTTTAGTATAAATAGGCATGGAGGGGTGACTTCAAATTCATCCTCCACTCCTCTCCCTCTCCTCCTCCCTCTTGTGCCGAGACCCCCCTCTCTTCTTCTTCTTGTTGCCATGCAACACAAGAGGAAGGAAGCTCCTCTTCCTCCTCACTCCCTCCCTCTTCTTTCTTCCTTGTTGTTGCCGAGCAACACAAGAGGGAGAAGCTTCTTCTTCCTCCCCTCTCCACCAAAAGACCTAACCACTCCTTTCCCTCCATTGGTGCCGAACCTAGCAAGCAAGAAGAAAGGTCCAAGCAAGTTCTCAATTCTAGGAAACTTAAGCGAAGAAGGTAAGCTTCCCCTCACCTGTGGTACAAGGCTTTTTATATGTTTTTATGTGAAATTTATGTAATGCCATGATATGTGATAGCATATGAAATGCTATACATAATGAGAAGAATGAAATATATGTAATTGCCATGATATGTGATAGCATATGAAATGCTATACATAATGAGAAGAATGAAATTATGTGAATGCCATGATATGTAATAGCATATGAAATGCTATACATAATGAGAAGAATGAAAAATGAAATGCATGAAAGATTGTTAAGGATATGATATGATAGTTATGCATGATAAATTACTTTGTATGGTTTGTACCAAGGGTGGGCTCCGTAAACGCCCCGGGGTCGATGGAATAAGACTCGGGCCTCGTCAGTAATGGGCTTCTGATGCCCTAGGTCGATGGAGTAAGACTCGGGCCTAGTATGTATGTATGGTAGGGTTCAAGACTTGCTACCTTGGACCTACGTATGATGTATGTGGTACAAACCGGGATCCCCAATGATGATGATATTAATTTCAAGTACTTACAAGTATAAGTTTTCAAATTCATGATGCATTGCCTGCATATGTGCTTGAATTAGCTAATGATTTGATATGATGCCATGATGATATGAATATGATACCTTTGTATGTTATATGCTTATGATATTACGCATGATATTAATATACGATGATTTTCGGTTTTAGTGAGTAGGAAAGGAACTTACTGAGCCATGAGTGCTCACAGCTTACTTTCCTTGTACCGCAGATAAAAGAACTGGATGAACTAGAGGAGCAACAGGAGGAGCGGATAAGGATGTGTGTGGTGGTGGCTCGGCAAAGAACGATTCGGACAGATTAATATGATTAGTTATAGAATCAATATATGCATATTTTATCTGTGATATCATGCTTATTTAAATAAAATGAATAGTTTAAAAGTTTTTTTTTCTTCCGCTGCTATAGTATAACCAAAGCATGTACGTAAGTAGTATAAAGAACGTAGCGCCGCCTTTGGTTGGGTAAGAAGGGCGGGCGTTACAGGTGGTATCAGAGCGAAGTGTTGCCAGCTCACTACACACACATCAAGCTCCTTCCTGCCGCTCCAAGTAAGTACAGTTGCATAATTTATTTGTATGCAAAATAGTATGATACTCTAAGATACATGAATGGTAGCCTAGGAAGGATACCTTAAGCTATACCCTAGAGAATGGTGCATGATGAAAAGTAGGATGCATGAATGGTAGCCTAGATACAAGAATCTTAGGCTATAACATAAGAGGAATAATGAATCGGAGCAGAAATTGTTATTCTAAGTTCGGGGACGAACTTTCAATAAGTAGGGGAGTTTGTAACACCCCTAGAAAGCCTAGATAAGAAAATAAGGGTAATGAGAGTACGAATGAAAAGAAGATGTAAATATTCTATATTAAGATGGATTTAGATGATTAAAACTTTATGAAAGAAAAATAAAGTTGAGAATATAATCATCTATACATGATTTAAAATGTATGGAATTAATGTGGACAAAAGAAAGAAATAAGAGATAATATGTACATGTATGAAATATTTATGCATAATGCATAATATATATGAATTATTATGTGTAAAAGAAAATAAAATGTTAGAAGAGAGATTGAACCTTGGATCTCTTGTAGGGAACATGTATAGGATACCAAAGGGGATAGGAGAATTATTAGTAAAGAGAGGAAGGATTAAGTAGTTAAGAATAAGAAAGGATTCTTTCTACTTAAAAAGAAAAAGAAGTAAAAATATGCATAACCAAGTTTTGAACCTTGGTTCTCTTGTGGATGCATGCATGTGTTAACCAATTGGGATAAGAGAGGATATTGTAAGAGGAGAGATAGAAAATTTTATTAAAGGAGAGAAAAGAGAGAGATTAAGAGAGAACTCACAAGGCATATCTCTAGAATATTCCTATCATAAAGAAGAGGAATAAATGGGGAGGATGAATCAAGTCAAATTTCCTCCCCTCATTTTAGTATAAATAGGCATGGAGGGGTGACTTCAAATTCATCCTCCACTCCTCTCCCTCTCCTCCTCCCTCTTGTGCCGAGACCCCCCTCTCTTCTTCTTCTTGTTGCCATGCAACACAAGAGGAAGGAAGCTCCTCTTCCTCCTCACTCCCTCCCTCTTCTTTCTTCCTTGTTGTTGCCGAGCAACACAAGAGGGAGAAGCTTCTTCTTCCTCCCCTCTCCACCAAAAGACCTAACCACTCCTTTCCCTCCATTGGTGCCGAACCTAGCAAGCAAGAAGAAAGGTCCAAGCAAGTTCTCAATTCTAGGAAACTTAAGCGAAGAAGGTAAGCTTCCCCTCACCTGTGGTACAAGGCTTTTTTTATATGTTTTTATGTGAAATTTATGTAATGCCATGATATGTGATAGCATATGAAATGCTATACATAATGAGAAGAATGAAATATATGTAATTGCCATGATATGTGATAGCATATGAAATGCTATACATAATGAGAAGAATGAAATTATGTGAATGCCATGATATGTAATAGCATATGAAATGCTATACATAATGAGAAGAATGAAAAATGAAATGCATGAAAGATTGTTAAGGATATGATATGATAGTTATGCATGATAAATTACTTTGTATGGTTTGTACCAAGGGTGGGCTCCGTAAACGCCCCGGGGTCGATGGAATAAGACTCGGGCCTCGTCAGTAATGGGCTTCTGATGCCCTAGGTCGATGGAGTAAGACTCGGGCCTAGTATGTATGTATGGTAGGGTTCAAGACTTGCTACCTTGGACCTACGTATGATGTATGTGGTACAAACCGGGATCCCCAATGATGATGATATTAATTTCAAGTACTTACAAGTATAAGTTTTCAAATTCATGATGCATTGCCTGCATATGTGCTTGAATTAGCTAATGATTTGATATGATGCCATGATGATATGAATATGATACCTTTGTATGTTATATGCTTATGATATTACGCATGATATTAATATACGATGATTTTCGGTTTTAGTGAGTAGGAAAGGAACTTACTGAGCCATGAGTGCTCATAGCTTACTTTCCTTGTACCGCAGATAAAAGAACTGGATGAACTAGAGGAGCAACAGGAGGAGCGGATAAGGATGTGTGTGGTGGTGGCTCGGCAAAGAACGATTCGGACAGATTAATATGATTAGTTATAGAATCAATATATGCATATTTTATCTGTGATATCATGCTTATTTAAATAAAATGAATAGTTTAAAAGTTTTTTTTCTTCCGCTGCTATAGTATAACCAAAGCATGTACGTAAGTAGTATAAAGAACGTAGCGCCGCCTTTGGTTGGGTAAGAAGGGCGGGCGTTACAGTTAACTAGGGATACTCAATCTTATTGAGTTTATACTCGCCCATGCGTTGATAGGCGGGACCAAGATTGTCCCTCCGCACCCTACCAAGATAGTATGCGTTGCTCTGCTTTGGCAGATTCAACAACATCATGCGATCGAGGTAGTGATGGGTATCACGGCATGGTAGGCATTTTGAGTTGTCATGATTTAGATCTAATCTAAATGATGTTGTATCATATACTCGAAGTAGATCTAATCTAATCGATAGAGTGCATCTTGTACACGATGTAGATCTAATCTAATCGTAAGGGTGCATCTTGTGCACGATTTAGATCTAATCTTAATCGCTAGGCACTAATTAATTACTTAATTAAACATGCATCATATACACAAGTAATTAACTAAGTTTTGTGATTAGTCATGGCCCTACTACGATCTTCTCAAGCCAATGAGAAGATCGGATGGTCAACCTAAGGTCAACTTCTCAAGCGCCTTCCTTTTGACCACCTTGTGTTGCTCGCGCCCTCCTCGTAACTCCGTCTCGTGTGGACCTTCCACCGCTTCAAAATTACATTACAATTTTTGAAATTCGAGTTACATTTGAGTCTAAATCTAACTACAACCAGAATAAAAAGAAGGCACGACGCGTAGGTCGCGAAAAATAAAAATACAAGCACGCACAACACATAATGGAACGCAGGCCGTATTATGAATTACAACACAATATCCAAATCTAATTTGGGTCATTTGGGCCATGACTATCACAAAATTAATATATAATTCAAAATTATATATTTCTGTAATATTTCTGTAATTTTTCATAATTTTACAGATTTTATGAGTAAATTTTTTCCGGCGGTCCCGATTAGCGATTTCGGGCGCAATCGCGGAGTAAATCCCCTTGCGGGGTTAGGGGCAGTACCCCTACCCGCAATCTAACCATCGCGAGTTGCTCCTAAGCGATCCAAGAGCACCTTATCCCGCTGTCCCAAAAAGATTTGGGTCGAAACGATGCCGTTTCGGAAAAAAACTTCTCGGTAGTCGAAGCCTACAAGTGTATAAACACTTGTGCTTCGCTTCTACGAGAAATATTACTCTTAAAACTATAAAAACCATAAATTTACAGAAATGTACAGAAGCTTTAATTTTTCATAAAAATCAAATTAAACTCGTACAAGCTTCGCACGTGGCTCTGATACCACTGTTGGGATTTTCGGGCCACGAAAACCGCTTTTTCGCGTCGCGGAAACCCCGAATCTCCCATGCCACTGGATCTAGTGCGAAGAAAACTTTTCAAAAACGATACGAGTACGAGTTTACAACTTAGACCTACTCCTAGATCTACATGAAGAAGAATTATACCTTCGAAGCGCGCCCTACGCGAATCCCGCTCGTCCAAAATGCCGGATCTCTAGACCGTCAAGCGTACGGTCCTCTAGAAGTATCCACACGGACAACTTAGGTGAAGAAGACCTAAACAAAGGTGTGCTAGCACCTTGATAGGCCACGGCAAGAAGAGGAGAGGGAGAGAGCAAGAAGAACTCAAGGAGGAAGAAGAAGGAATGAATGAGAGAATATTTCAAAATGAAAGTCATTCTACTCATTCAAGTGGCCGACCACCATCATGTGTGTAACTCTCCACATTAATGCATTAAGTGTCATTAATGTGAAGCCATTAAAGAGAATGGCTTTGTAACTTCCATGAGGTGACACCCAATGATGATGTGGAGTAACATCATTAGTCCACATCAATGCCAACTCACCAATGAGGTGGCATAATGTCAAGTCAAACTTGACTTTTAATCTTCCTCTCAAGTCAAGTCAAACTTGACCAAATCTCTTCCATGGTTGATCGAATCCAACCATTTGATTCAAGCTAACTTAATATAATGAATCTAATTCATTTAATTAAATTGATTCAATGAGTCAAAATCTAAATTAGACTCATTGAACACCTGAATCAACTTGAGTCGAACTCAAGTTAGCCCAATTAGGATTACTCTTAATCCAATTTGATTCATCAAATGTATCTAATCCTCTTCGTTCATCATATGAACCTAATCTCCATCTAATTGTCCTAAGTGTGTGACCCTATAGGTTCTGTAACGTTGGCAATGTCCTAAACCCATTTAGGAGCATAAGTAATGAGCGGTATCTAGCAACACATCATTACTACCCAAGTTACAAGAATGTCGAGATCCAACATCACCTTGTGAATACTAATTGTGACTCCTCACAATATATGACAAGTGTCCTTCTATCCTAGACATCTAGATTGATCAATGTGAGGCATAGACCGTGTCATCCTCTGACCAATCTAAATCTTGAACTCCAAGTAGACTCACTAAATCAAATGAGCTCAATATTCTATATTGACTCATTTGGGCATGGTCATGCACTTCGTGGTCTCACTCTATCAAGAATACCGATGTCACTCCCGTCATATAGGTGGGATAGATCCCATCTACACCACTCACATCCCTCCGCATAATTTGTTACATACCCAGCAATCACCTTTATAGTCCACCCAGTTACGGGTGACGTTTGATGAAACTAAAGAACATAACTCCTTATGTAGGGATCTATGGTGACTTCAGGTCTAAGGACTAGTAGTCATACTAATAGCCACATGAGAAAGTATATGACACTCATATAACGATCCATGATACTTTCTCATGGCGGGTCATTCAGTATACATTCTCTAATGTATATCCATGTGTCAACTTGATATCTCTATATCCATGACTTGTGAGATCCAGTCATCGAGTTGACCTACATGCAAGTCTTATTGCATTAACATTGTCCCTGAATGTTAATACTTGATTAGGAATGATTAAGAGTAGTGTTCCCTATATCATCTCACTATCGGCTAAACTAACCGATTGATATAGGTGAGAACCGTCTACTTAAGGACATTATTATACTTAGTTTATTTGGCACCAATACAAGTAAGTATAATAACCAAAATCCAAATGCCTTTATTTATATAGAATATGATACAATAAGTCCAAAATACAATCATCAAATGATTGACTCTAGGGCTCTAGCTAACACTTGTATATGGTGAGGTTAAGTCATTATGTTACATGTTGCATTAGGAAAAATTTAAAACCCTAAATGTAGGTTCGGCCAAGAGGGAATGCCAAACCTAGGGTAAAGTTTTGGAAACCCAATCATGCTTTGTTATGTTTCTACATGATATATGATCTTTGGAATAATGTTAGATAAGTTTCATGCTACATGTTACATAGATAACTACACTTTAGGGTTCGGCCAAGCAAGTGTAGAGACTTAGAACCATGTCTTGCAAACTAACCATGCTTGTTTATGCCCATTTATGATATATGGTTATTTATCTATAGGTGGCTTTAGTTTCATGCTTCTTATAGTGGAAAAAATGGGTCTAGAGTGAATCTAACCAAGCATGCTTATGTTTTCTCATGATGTATGGTCTTTGATAAGTGATTAGTTTAAGTTCCATGTTCATGATATGATATTTTATGTCTTATGTTATGAGATAAGCAATGTTCCATGATATGATATGCTATGCTCATGATATGATATGCTATGCTCATGATATGATATGCTATGTTCATGATATGATATGTTATGTCTTATGTTATGAGATAAGCTATGTTCCATGATATGATATGCTATACTCATGATATGATATGCTACGCTTATGATATGATATGTTATGCCTTATGTTATGAGATAAGCTATGTTCCATGATATGATATGCTATACTCATGATATGCTATGCTATGCTTATGATATGATATGTCATGCTCATTATATGATATGCTATGCTTATGATATGATATGCCATGCTCATGATATGATATGCTATGCTTCATGATATGATATGTCATGCTTATTGTTATGAAGATCACATGTTATGTTTTATGTTATGATACAAACAAGTTATGTTTCATGATATATGTATGAAAGGCTTATGTAAGAAGAAAAGCCTAAGAGTTGCTCCCCTTAAGTTGGGATCAAGAGCACTCTTCATGGTATGGCAAAGAGATGCTTCCCTTAAGATGGGATCAAGAGCTCTCTTCATGATATGACAAGAAATTATGACATGTATGATAAGCTATGATATGCATGATGACATGATATGTATGACATGATATTTTATTTTATATGGCTTGTACCAAGGGTGCGCTCCATAAGCGCCCCGAGGTCGATGGTCTATGAAACGAACATCGTAAAAAGGGATGGGCTCCTTAGTACGCCCTAGGTCGACGGACTATGAACGGACCTAGATCCCTAGTAGGTTCGGGGCTAGCTACCCTATCTTAGGGATTACGCGCATTTATGTATGTATGTGGTACAAGTCGGGCCCTCATGATGATTATGTTATGTTCAAGTATGTATAAGATATGTTTTAAAAGATACATGATGCATATGTGCATTCCATGATACATGTTTTGAAAATATACATCTTGCATTTACATGCATATGTTTTATGAATTATTGGTTATGCATTATTATTATGAACAGGTATGAGTTATGATACATGCTTACAGGATATGATATGTTCCCATGATATGTACTCACATGCTATGCCATGCTATGTTATGTTTCTTATATGACAAACTATGTTCTATGTTATGATTCTCCATGCTATGTTATGCTATGCTATGTTTTACATGCTATGTGGTATTACATGCCTTATGTTTTATGAGTAGGAAAGGAGCTCATTAAGCCTTTGGGCTTATAGTTTTACGTTTCCTTGTACTGCAGATAAGGGCAAGGAATGGATGAACTAAGGGGAGCAGCAGGAAGGGTGATGATGATGTGTGTGGAAGTGGCATGGTGGATAGATCAAATTAAGTTTAAATTTATATTGACTAAATTGTACATGTGAACTAAGTTTGGACCCTATGTTTATGATGATGGTTGAGCTAGTTTGTTATGCTCTCATGATAGTTTGCCATGTTAGACTTATTATGATATGGTAAAATGTTTAAAAAGTTATGATTCACATGCCATGTTTAAGACAATCAAATGCATATGATAAAATTTTTAAGTATGTCTTCCGCTGCCATGAGTTCATATGCATTAGTATGTTAGGTGAATGTAAGTAACCCCGTCCCTCTAAGGGCAGTCAGAGTGTCCCTGGAAGGGCGGGCGTTACAGGTTGGTATCAGAGCCAAGTTCTACCTTCCACTACACACACATCAAGCCTACATCCTGCCGCTCCAAGTAAGAATTTCTATGCTTAGTATGTTTCTTTTTATGATGCTTATGCTTAGTTATTTTTATTTATTTTATTTATGATGCTGTAGTAGTATGCATGCTTACTTTATTCTTTTAAGTCACAGTTTTAGTTTAGGTTGCATGATGGTAGGTTAGGTACGATAACAAAACAACTTTACAATTGTTAGAAATGATGATAACCTTACGTTAGTCTGGTCAGAAATGATAATAACTTACGATAGCTCTGTTGTCATTAATGAAGATAAGGATGGCTAGAAGACGTAATACCAGAGCAGAGGAGACAGCACCTCCACCTGATCTGATGCATGTAGTCACCGAGCTCCAGCGTCAGGTTACGGAACAGCAGCAGATGATCACTGCTCTGCTGAATCAACAGGGGAATCCTGCTACCCCGCCAGGACACCAGAATGTAGTACTAGTAATACCTACAGCTGTACCAGTACCACCGGCACCTGCACCACCAGTAGGCCCAGCTCCAGTGGTTTGTCAGGAGGCATATCTGATTCAGTGGCAGAGACTGAAGCCGAAAGCTTTCTCCGGTAACTGTGAACCATGGGACGCACAGGCCTGGTTCAAGACTGTGGAGAGCATAGTGGAGTTACTGGATTGGCCTGAGCACGAGAAAGTCAAATGCGCCTCGTTCTGCCTTACGGGCGATGCCAGAATGTGGTGGGACCGAGTCAATGTAAAACTACAGATAAATCAGATGAGATGGACAGACTTTGAGACAGAATTTTTCGAGGAATTCTTCCATATGAGGGTGACAAACAGGCATTATGACGAGTTCACCGAGTTCCGACAAGGCGATCTGTCAGTTAATGAAGCGGTCAAGAAATTCAACCGTTTAGCGCGCTTATGTCCAGAATTGGTCACACTGAAAGAGAAAGGGTCAGACTTATGCTGAAAATGCTCAGACCTGAGATAGCTTTGAATGTGGCCGGCGGAGTTAACAGACTGCGGACTGCCAAAGAATTAATCAGCAGTGCTCTGATCACCGAACACTATCAGAAAGCAATGAGCGATGGCAAGAGTCAAACTCAGCCGGGAGGACAGAAATCTCAGAATACCCAAACCAACAGGAAAGGAAATCACAGTGGCAAGCGGAAGCAAGGGACTGACCCCAAGGGTGGGCCAGCAAGCAAGCAACTCATGTTTCCTCAGTGTACCACCTGCGGGAAGAAGCACCCGGGAATATGTCGGATAGGCACAAATAGATGCTACAACTGTGGAATGGATGGGCATATGGCTCGGAATTGTACTACTTAGATTCAGGCACCCCCTCCACAGCATGCCCAGAACAGAGGTGTTCCCCCACAGCTACACCTGATGCAAGCTGCATTAGAAGGCCCGCAGATAAGCCAAGGGAGACTGGAAGCTCCGCCAGTAGCGACGAATGCCAGAATTTTCTCCCTCACCAAGGAAGAAGTGGCGAATGCTTCTACTGCTGTCACAGGTCAGATATTTATTTTCAGTCAGCATTCTACTGTATTATTTGACACTGGGGCAACACACTCGTTTATCTCTACACCTTTCACAAAAAAAAATAGACATACCATCCCAAGTCTTAGATTGCAAGTTTCTAACAAATTTACCTTCGGGAGAGGTGATGCCATCCACTCATATGCTGCGAGCCACACCCATCAGGATCGCAGACAGAGAGCTCTACTGTGACCTGATAGTGCTTGATATGCAAGATTATGATATTATATTGGGCATGGACTTCTTGAGCAAGTACGATGCTGCAATAGAATGCCGTAATAGAAAAGTAATTTTCCGGCCTGAAACAGAACCGACTTTCGAATTTATCAGAGAGACCAAGAAAGAAGTTAAGAAGTTTTTATCAGCTTTGAAGGCACAAAAGATGTTAGACAATGGATGCACTGGGTTTCTAGCTCATGTGGTTGATACAAATCAGGGAGGGGAACTGAAGCCGGAAGATGTCAAAGTCGTATGCAATTACCCAGAAGTATTTCCTGATGAACTACCAGGGTTAGCACCTGACCGAGAAATTGAGTTTGAGATTTAATTGATTCCTGGTACGAAGCCGATTTCTAAAGCACCTTACCGTATGACGCCGGCTGAATTGAAGGAACTTCAAGAACAACTACGGGAGTTACTCGACAAGGGACTTATCCGCCCTAGTCACTCTCCATGGGGAGCTCCGGTACTGTTTGTGAAAAAGAAAGATGGGTCTATGCGAATGTGCATAGACTATTGAGCGATAAATAAGGTTACAATCAAGAACAGATATCCTTTACCACGGATTGACGACCTGTTTGATCAGTTGAAGGGTGCCACCATCTTCTCTAAGATAGATTTGCGATCCGGCTATCATCAAGTAAAGGTGAAACAAGATGATATACCGAAGACGGCATTTCGGACAAGTTACGGGCATTATGAATTCGTAGTAATGCCCTTCGGAGTAACAAATGCTCCTGCTCTATTCATGGACCTGATGAACCGGATGTTCTCAACATATCTCGACAAATTTGTGATAGTTTTTATCGATGACATTATCATCTATTCGAGAACCCAGGAAGAGTATGCCAAACACCTGGAAATAGTATTACAAATTCTTCGGGAAAAGCGAACAAAGTGGCTGATGCACTCAGCAGGAAGTCGTAGGGCACCGTAGCACCCGGAACTATTTTAAGTTCGAGGACGAACTTTTATGAGGTATGGGGGACTGTAACACCCATAGGGTACTTAGCAAGATTTTAGATATTTTTATCATGAATAAAAATAAATAGGCCTTATATGTAAAATTTCAAAAAATAATAAAATAAGAGAACCAAAAAGAGATGACCAAGGTTTGAACCTTGGATCTCTTACTAGATACATGTATGTGTTAACCAATAGACCAAGAGTAATTATTGTTAGAAAGGAGAGGGAAAACATAGTTAAAGGAAAGGAAGTGAAGGCTCTCTTCACTTAGAAGGAGAAATTGGAGTTGCCCTCTTCCTCTCAAATGAAAAGAGGAGCCTTGCTTCTTCTTTTCATTTAGAGTGAGTAAAAGAAAGGAGAAGGAAAAATGTAATTTCCCTTCCTCCTCTCATGTAGAATAAAAGGAGAAATTAAAGAAGAGAGTTCATTTTTTTCTCTTCCTCCCTTCCTCCTCCTCTTCACCGTGACCAAGAGTTTTCCCCTCACCATTGCCGAGCCCAAGCAAGAAGCTACTCTCTAGGAAGGCTCCACAAGCAAGGTCTCTTCCCTAAGAAAAAAAAAATCAAGCGAGGATGTGAGTATCCCCTCACTGCAGTACAAGTAGTTTCGATTTGTGTTGTATGAAAATGCTTTTGAAATCTTATGAAATTCCTTGAAAGTTTTGGACAAGATAGATTGGTGGTCACTTAGGATTTACAAGTTACAAGTTATGCTTTATGTTGTAGAAAAAAAAAATATATATTCACCTCATCTTGAAGTTTCGGCCAAGACAAAAAGGGAAGATCTAGAGCAAAGTTTCTTTTGGTATCATGCTTATCCATGCTCTTATATGATGTAGGATCTTTCATGTGTTGATAGTTTAAGTTTTAAGACCTTATATGTCAATAAAAGAATTAGAAACCCTAACCTAATGGTTCGGCCAAGATGAATCATAGAGTTTAGGGCAAGATTTTGAAAAGAAAGTATAATTGTTGTGCTCCTTCATGATATATGAAATTTTATATGTTGATAGCTTAAGGTTTTTATGCTCCATGTGGTAACAAAAATGAGGAAAACCCTAATGTAAAGTTTCGCCCAAGATGGGTTATAAGAGTTAGAGCAAAAATTTTGAAAAGGAAATATGTTGTTATGCTCCTTCATGATATATGAAATTTTTATATGTTGATAGCTTAGGTTTTATGCTTCATGTGATAACAAAAATGATGGAAACCTTAGTGTAAAGTTTCTGCCAAGACATGATACCAAGCTTAGGGTCAAAATTTGAAACCCAATCATGCTTATTTATGCTTGTTCATGAGGTATGATATCTTGTATATGGTAAGGCTAAATCATTATGCTACCTGTTGCATTAGAAAAATTTTAAACCCTAAATATAGGTTCAGCCAAGAGGGAATGCCAAACCTAGGCTAGAGTTTTGAAACCCAATCATGCTTATTTATGCTTGTTCATGAGGTATGATATCTTGTATATGGTGAGGTTAAGTCATTATGTTACATGTTGCATTAGGAAAAATTTAAAACCCTAAATGTAGGTTCGGCCAAGAGGGAATGCCAAACCTAGGGTAAAGTTTTGGAAACCCAATCATGCTTAGTTATGTTTCTACATGATATATGATCTTTGGTATAATGTTAGATAAGTTTCATGCTACATGTTACATAGATAACTACACTTTAGGGTTCGGCCAAGCAAGTGTAGAGACTTAGAGCCATGTCTTGCAAACTAACCATGCTTGTTTATGCCCATTTATGATATATGGTTATTTATCAATAGGTGGCTTTAGTTTCATGCTTCTTATAGTGGAAAAAAAATGGGAAACCCAATTAGTAGGGTTTCGGCCAAGGTGGATAAATGGGTCTAGAGTGAATCTAACCAAGCATGCTTATGTTTTCTCATGATGTATGGTCTTTGATAAGTGATTAGTTTAAGTTCCATGTTCATGATATGATATGTTATGCCTTATGTTATGAGATAAGCTATGTTCCATGATATGATATGCTATGCTCATGATATGATATGCTATGCTCATGATATGATATGCTATGTTCATAATATGATATGTTATGTCTTATGTTGTGAGATAAGCTATGTTCCATGATATGATACGCTATACTCATGATATGATATTCTACGCTTATGATATGATATGTTATGCCTTATGTTATGAGATAAGATATGTTCCATGATATGATATGCTATACTCATGATATGATATGTTATGCTTATGATATGATATGCCATGCTCATGATATTATATGCTATGCTTATGATATGATATGCCATGCTCATGATATGATATGCTATGCTTCATGATATGATATGCCATGCTTAATGTTATGAAGATCACATGTTATGTTTTATGTTATGATACGAACATGTTATGTTTCATGATATATGTATGAAAGGCTTATGTAAGAAGAAAAGCCTAAGAGTTGCTTCCCTTAAGTTGGGATCAAGAGCACTCTTCATGGTATGGCAAAGAGATGCTTCCCTTAAGATGGGATCAAGAGCTCTCTTCATGATATGACAAGAAATTATGACATGTTTGATAAGCTATGATATGCATGATGACATGATATGTATGACATGATATTTTATTTTATCTGGCTTGTACCAAGGGTGGGCTCCATAAGCGGCCAGAGGTCCATGGTCTATGAAACGGGCCTCGTAAAAAGCGATGGGCTCCTTAGTACGCCCCTAGGTCGACGGACTATGAACGGACCTAGATCCCTAGTAGGTTCGGGACTAGCTACCCTATCCTATGGATTGCGCGCATTTATGTATGTATGTGGTATAAGCTGGACCCTCATGATCATTATGTTATGTTCAAGTATGTATAAGATATGTTTTAAAAGAGACATGATGCATATGTGCATTCCATGATACATGTTTTGAAAATATACATCTTGCATTTACATGCATATGTTTTATGAATTATTGGTTATGCATTATTATTATGAACATGTATGAGTTATGATACATGCTTACAGGATATGATATGTTCCCATGATATGTACTCACATGCTATGCCATGCTATGTTATGTTTCTTATATGACAAACTATGTTTTATGTTATGATTCTCCATGCTATGTTATGCTATTCTATGTTTTACATGCTATGTGGTATTACATGCCTTATGTTTTATGAGTAGGAAAGGAGCTCATTAAGCCTTTGGGCTTATAGTTTTACGTTTCCTTGTACTGCAGATAAGGGCAAGGAATGGATGAACTAAGGGGAGCAGCAGGAAGGGCGATGATGATGTGTGTGGAAGTGGCATGGTGGATAGATCAAATTAAGTTTAAATTTATATTGACTAAATTGTGCATGTGAACTAAGTTTGGACCCTATGTTTATGATGATGGTTGAGCTAGTATGTTATGCTCTCATGATAGTTTGCCATGTTAGACTTATTATGATATGGTAAAAAGTTTAAAAAGTTATGATTCACATGCCATGTTTAAGACAATCAAATGCATATGATAAAATTTTTAAGTATGTCTTCCGCTGCCATGAGTTCATATGCATTAGTATGTTAGGTGAATGTAAGTAACCCCGTCCCTCAAAGGGTAGTCAGAGTGTCCCTGGAAGGGCGGGCGTTACAGGGAGAAGGAAGAGGAGAAAATGAAATCTCTTCTTTAATTTCCCCTTTTATTCTTCATGAGAGGAGGAAGGGAAAATGCTCTTTTCCTTCTCCTTTCTTTTACAACTCCTTTAATGAAAAGAGGAAGCAAGAATCCTCTTTTCTTTTGAGAGGAAGAAGGCTACTCTAACTTCTCCTTCTAAATGAAAGAAGCTATTTTCTTACTCTTAACTATATTGTCACTTTTCTCTCTAACAATAACTTCTCTTGGTTTATTGGTTAACACATACATGTATCTAGTAAGAGATCCAAGGTTCAAACCTTCGTCATCTCTTTTTGGTTCTATTTTTATTATTTTTTGCAAATTTACACATAAGGCCTATTTTTATTCATGATAAAAAAAAATATCTAAAATCTTGCTAAGTACCCTATCGGTGTTACAGTCCCCCATACCTCATAAAAGTTCGTCCTCGAACTTAAAATAGTTCCGGGTACTTTTGTCTCATATCGTCTTCTCGCTCCCATGTGGCTTCTTCGAACCGTTGATTTTGCCACAGGACCTTTACTAATGGTACCTCTTTGTTCCTTAGTCTTTTGATACTTCGATCCAATATCTGAACCGGTCGACTTACGTAACTTAGATCCTCTTCCACTTGTACGGTTTGTGGTTAGATCACTTGGTCCGTGCTCGGAATACATTTCTTTAGCATCGAAACATGGAACACATTGTGGATAGCTGACATCTCCTGAGGTAAAGCTAGTTCGTAGGCCACCTTGCCAACTCTTTTCAGAACTTGATATGGGCCTACATAACGCGGGCTTAGTTTTCCCTTCTTTCCGAACCTCATCACTCCTTTCATAGGAGCTACCTTAAGGAACACTACATCTCTGACACTGAATTCTATGGGCCTTCGTCTTTTATCTGCATAACTCTTTTTTCGGCTCTGAGCTGTTTCTATTCTTTGGCGGATGTTCTGTATAGCACGGGTGGTGTTGTCAATGAATTCTGTTTGAACTCCGATCTCCTTCTTTTCACCACCTTCGTACCAGCATATAGGGGACCTACATTTCTTTACGTACAGAGCCTCGTAGGGTGCCATTCCAATAGTAGTCTGGTAACTATTATTGTAGGCAAATTCCGCTAAACTTAAATATCGGCACCAACTCCCTTTGAAATCTAAGACGCAAGCCCGTAACATGTCTTCTAGTACTTGATTTACCCTTTCTGTTTGTCCGTCGGTCTGAGGGTGGAAGGCAGTACTGAACAATAGCTTGGTGCCAAGGGCTTTTTGAACACATTCCCAAAAATGGGAAATAAAATGACCATCTCTGTCAGAAATAATGGTCTTAGGAATCCCATGTAATCTGACAATTTCTTTGACATATAATTGAGCTAATTGCTCAACAGAATAGGTCATCTTAATTGCCAGAAATGTTAGCTAGAGCCCTACAACCAATCATTTGATGATTGTATTATGGACTTGTTGTATTATATTCTATATAAATAAAGGAATTTGGGTTTTGGTTATTATACTAACTTGTATTGGTGTCAAATAAACTAAGTATAATAACGTCCTTGAGTAGAAGGTTCTGACCTATATCAATCGATTGGTTGAATCGATAGTAAGATGAAATAGGGAACACTACTCTTAATCATTCCTAGTCGAGTATTAACATTCAGGGACAATGTTAATGCAATAAGACTAGCATGTAGGTCAACTCGATGACATGATCTCACAAGTCATGGATATAGAGATATCAAGTTGACACATGGGTATGCATTGGAGAATGTATATTCAATGACCTGCCATGAGAAAGTATCATGGATCGTTATATGAGTGTCATTTACTTTCTCATGTGGCTATTAGTATGACTACTAGTCCTTAGACCTGAAGTCACCATGGTTCCCTACATAAGGAGTTATGTACTTTGGTTTCGTCAAACGTCACCCGTAACTGGGTGGACTATAAAGGCGATTACTGGGTATGTAACGAATTATGCAGAGGGATGTGAGTGATGTAGATGGGATCTATCCCTCCTATATGACGGGGGCGACATCGATATTCTTGATAGAGTGAGACCACGAAGTGCATGGCCATGGCCAAATGAGTCAATATAGGATATTGAGCTCATTTGATTTAGTGAGTCTACTTGGAGTTCAAGATTTAGATTGATTAGAGGATGACACGCTCTATGCTTCATATTGATCAATCTAGATGTCTAGGATAGAAGGACACTTGTCATATATTGTGAAGAGTCACAATTGATAGTCACAAGGTGATGTTGGATCTCAACATTCTTGTAACTTGGGTAGTAATGATGTATTGCTAGATACCGCTCATTACTTATTCTTCTAAATGAGTTTAGGGGCATTGCAACCGTTACAAGAACCTATTGGGTCACACACAAAGAACAAGTGGATGGAGATTAGGTTCATATGATGAACCAAGAGGATTAGATTCATGTGATGAATCAAATTAGATTAAGAGTAATCCTAATTGGGCTAATTGAGTTGGACTCAAGTTGATTCATGTGTTCAATGAGTCTAATTTAGATTATGACTCATTGAATCAATTTAATTAAATGAATTAGATTCATTATATTAAATTGGCTTGAATTAAATGGTTGGATTAGATCAACCACGAGAGAGATTACGTCAAGTTTGACTTGACTTGAGAGGAAGAGGAAGAGTCAAGTTTGACTTGACTTTATGCCACATCATTTGTGACATGGCATTAGGAGAACTAATGATGATGTGCCACATCATCAAATGTGCCACCTCATGGAGGTTACAACTATTCTCTTTAATGGCCTCCACATTAATTGTGATTAATGTGAAGGGGGTTACACCACTTGATGGAAAAAGAGAAGTTTTCTTTTGGTGAGTAACTCTCATTCAAGTCATCTTCCTCCTCCTAAGCTCTCTTCTTGCTCCTTCTCTTCTCTTGGTCGTGGGTTTCAAGCAAGGGAGAAGAAAGGAGAGTGAATCTAGTCCAAGAAGAAAGGTTAGTGAAAGTCACATAGAGATTTTAGAGGTGTGTGTTCTCTTCTTTTCCTTTCTTCTTCATCCAATCCCATCCGAGAGCATCAAGAAGTGATAGCACACTTGTAGTGTTCTCTTCTCCATCCTTGTGTGTTAGAGAACACATCTTGTTCGTGTGGATACTTCTAGAGAGTTGTCTACTTTGACAACTAGAGATCCGACATCTCCTTGGACAAGCGGGATTCATGAAGGGCACACATCGAAGGTATAATATTTTCTCCATTTAGATCTAAGTGTAGATCTAGGTAAACTCGTACTCGTAGTTTTTCGAAAATTTGTTTTTGCACGGATCCATTGGCTAGGGAGTTTCGGGGTTTCCGCGACGCGAAAAAATAGTTTTCGCGACCCGAAAAACCCAACAGTGGTATCAGAGCCACGTGCGAAGATGAATACGAGTTTATTTTGGTTTTTATGAAAAATAAACATCTGTGAATTTCTGTAATTTTAAGTTTTTAATGGTTTTTATGAGTATTTTTCTCGTAGAAGCGAAGCACAAGTGTTTTGACACTTGTAGGCTTCGACTATCGAGAAGAATTTTCCAAAACGGCAAAGTTTCACCCCAAAACTTTTTGGGACAGCGGGCTAAGGCGCTCTTGGATCACAAAGGAACCCTCGCGATGGTTAGATCGCGGGTAGGGGCGCTACCCCTGGCCCCGCAAGGGGATTCGTTCTGTGATTGCGCCCGAAAACCGCTAAATGGGACCGTCGGAAAATTTTACTCATAAAAATTGTAAAAAAATTATGAAAAATTATAGAAAATTATGAAAATATATTATTTTGAATTATATATTATTTTTGTGATAGTCATGGCTCAAAAAGACCCAATATGATTGGATTTGTGTTGTAATTTATAATACGGCCTGCGTGCCGTCATGTGTTTGTGTGTGCTGTATTTGATACGCGACCTGCGCGTCGTGCCTCCCTATTTATATTCTGGTTGTAAATTAGATTTAGATTCGACTGTAACTCAAGTTTCAAAATTGTAATGTAAAATTTGAAGCGGTTGAAGGTCCACTCGAGACGGAGTTACGAGGAGGGTGCGAGCAACACAAGGTGGTCAAAGGAAGGAGCTTGAGAAGCTGTTGACCTTAGGTTGACCATCCGATCTTCTCATTGGCTTGAGAAGATCGTAGTAGGGCCATGACATAATCACAAAATTTAGTTAATTACTTGTGTATGTGATGCATGCTTAATTAAGTAATTAATTAGTGCCTAACGAATTAGATTAGATCTAAATCATGCACAAGATGCACCCTTACGATTAGATTAGATCTACATCGTGTACAAGATGCACTCTATCGATTAGATTAGATCTATATCGAGTATATGATACAACATCGACATTTAGATTAGATCTAAATCACGACAACTCAAAATGCCTACCGTGCTGTGATACCTACTACTACCTCGATCACATGTCGTTGTTGAATCTGCCAAAGCAGAGCAACACATATTATCTTGGTAGGGTATGGAGGGACAATCTTAGTCCCGCCTATCAACGCATGGGTGAGTACAACTCAATTAGATTGAGTAACTAGTTAACTCGATTGGATTGAGTACAACTATAGGCATTCTTCCAACGGTTGGAAAGATAGGACATAAATCACATTTATATTAATTCTTGGGTGTATTAGCCAAAGATAACTCAAGTTTTAATATAACTTCGGATAATGATCCTATAAACAAAAGTTGCATAGAGATGTAATTGGTAATCGTTACCTACCGATCATACTAAATCTTGGGCGTATTAGCCAAAGCTAATTCAAGGATTAGTATGATGTGGATCTTGTCCCACATGAATTATAGAATTCAGTGGGAGCATCATTTAGTTGAAGGCCTAATTAAATGATTTAAAAGAATATGATATTTATTTCTGCATTTATTTCAATTGTAGAATTTCCATGACGTCAAACACGAACAACTTCTCTCTGCGTTCTGTCCTTAAGAAGGACAAGATCAACGGAGCAAATTTCCTGGACTGGTACAGGAACCTGAGAATAGTTCTCACCCAAGAACGTAAACTGTACGTTCTGGAGCAGCCCATTCCGGAGGCTCCTCCTTCCACTGCCACGCGAGCAGACCGAGATGCTTACAAGAAGCATCAAGATGATGCATTAGATGTGTCCTGTCTTATGCTCTCGACCATGAACTCTGAGCTTCAGAAGCAACATGAGTTGATGGGCGCTTACGATATGGTTGAACATCTTTGTCACCTATATCAAGGACAAGCAAGGCACTGGAAGAGGAACTCCAAAGAATACCTGGAAGATCTTAAGAAGAAGAGAAATAAGATTTCTACTTCAGGTATACATGTTATAGAAGTCAACCTCTCTATTTCTTCATCGTGGGTATTAGATACCGGATGTGCTTTGCACATTTGTACTAATGTACAAGCGCTGAGAAATAGCAGGGCATTGACAAAGGGTGAGATAGACCTACGAGTAGGCAATCGAGCACGGGTTGCTGCTATTGCTGTAGGAACTTATCATCTATCTCTGCCGTATGGGCTTGTACTAGAATTAGATGATTGTTGTTATGTGCCTGCATTAACTAAGAACATTATATCAGTTTCTTGTTTGGACAAGAAAGGTTTCTCGTTTACAATAAAGAACAAATGTTGTTCCATCTATTTAAATGATACGTTCTATTGTAGTGCACCTCTGATAAAAGAACTCTATATTCTAGATCTTGAGAGCCCTATTTATAACATAAATACCAAGAGGTTCAAGTCAAATGACCTGAACCAAATGTATCTCTGGCACTGTCGCTTAGGTCATATAAATGACAAGCGCTTATCCCAGCTCCATAAGGATGGTTTGCTGGACTCATTTGATTTTGAATCTTATGAGACGTGCGAGTCATGCCTACTAGGCAAGATGACCAAGACTCCCTTTAGTGGGCACAGCGAGAGAGCGACTGACTTGTTAAGACTTATACATAGTGATGTATGCGGACCTTTCAATGTCGCTGCTACAGGAGGTTATAGGTACTTCATCACATTTACTGATGACTTCAGTAGATTTGGTTATGTGTACTTAATGACACATAAGTCTGAATCCTTTGAAAAGTTCAAAGAATTCAAGAATGAAGTACAGAACCAGCTTGGTAAGAGTATTAAGATACTTCGATCAGATCGAGGTGGAGAATACCTTAGCCATGAGTTTCGTGACTATCTAGCATAGTGTGGGATCCTATCCCAACTCACTTCTCCTGGAACACCATAGTGGAATGGTGTATCCGAAAGGAGGAATCGTAGCCTATTAGATATGGTGCGATCTATGATGAGTCACACAGATCTTCCGACATACCTTTGGGGCTATGCTCTAGACACGACAGCTTTTATACTCAACCGAGTTCCATCCAAGGCCGTGATAAAGACACCATATCGGATATGGACTGGGAGAGATGCCCAGGTGTCTTTCATGAGAATTTGGGGTTGTGAGACTTACGTTAGACGTCAAGTCTCAGATAAATTAGGACTCAAATCCGACAAGTGCTACTTTATAGGATATCCCAAGGAAACTAAGGGATATTACTTCTATATTCCCAGTCAGCACAAGATAGTTGTGGCAAAGACTGGAGTATTTCTAGAAAGGGACTTTGTTTCTAGAAAGACTAGTGGGAGTACATTCGATCTTGAAGAAGTTCAAGATGCGGATCCTAGCACTGAAGCCTCGATGGAAGTTGAACTGGAACCACAAAGTGTTGTGGATGATGTTGTTCCACAAAGAGTTGAGGAACAACAACCAGCTCAAGTAGACATACCTCTTCGCAGGTCTGATAGGGTACGTCGTCAGCCTGAGAGATACTCATTTCTCTTGTCTGACCATGATGACGTTGTGCTAATAGAGGATGAGCCTACCACCTATCAGGAAGCTGTGATGAGACCAGATTCCGAGAAATGGCTAGAAGCCATGAGATCCGAGATGGAATCCATGTACACCAACCAAGTATGGACTTTGGTTGATCCACCTGAAGGGGTAAAACCCATTGGGTGCAAGTGGGTCTTTAAGAGAAAGACTGACATGGATGGACTTATCTATAAGGGTCACTCGGTAGCTAAAGGTTTCAAGCAGATTCATGGTATTGACTATGATGAAACCTTTTCTCCAGTAGCGATGTTTAAGTCCATTCGGATCATGCTTGTTATTGCAGCTTACCATGATTATGAGATCTGGCAGATGGATGTCAAAACCATTTTTCTGAATGGAAACCTACTCGAGGATGTGTACATGATACAACCTGAGGGTTTTGTAGATCCACAGCATACTGGCAGAGTATGTAAGCTGCATAGGTCCATTTATGGACTAAAGCAAGCCTCTCGGAGTTGGAATCTTCGATTCGATGATGTAATCAAATAGTTTGGTTTCATCAAGAATGAAGATGAGCCTTGTGTCTACAAGAAGGTTGTAGGGGGCATAGTTGTCTTCCTCATATTGTATGTGGATGACATACTACTCATTGGGAAAGACATCCTTTTGCTACAGTCTGTCAAGACTTGGCTAGGGACATGTTTCTCAATAAAGGACTTAGGTGAGGCATCCCGCATTCTAGGGATACAGATCTATAGAGATAGATCAAAGAGATTGCTTGGCCTAAGTCAGAGTACATACATTGACAAGGAACTCCTTCGGTTTACCATGCAGAACTCCAAGAAGGGGTTTCTGGCGATGTCACATGGCATGAGTCTTTCGAAGACTCAAGGTCCCTCTTCTAGATAGGAGAGAGACTGCATGGATCAGATCCCTTATGCTTCAGCCATAGGATCTATCATGTATGTCATGCTATGTACTCGACCTGATGTCTCGTATGCTTTGAGCATGACGAGCAGATACCAGTCAGATCCAGGTAAAAGTCACTGGATAGCGGTCAAGAATATTTTTAAGTACTTAAGAAGAACTAAAGAATATTTCTTGATATATGGAGGCGATGATGAGCTAGCTGTAAAGGGTTACAGTGATGCTAGCTTCCAGACCGACCAGGATGATTATCGATCGCAGTCAGGGTTCGTGTTTTGCATAAATGGTGGTGCTGTGAATAGGAAGAGTTCGAAACAGGACACAGTAGCTGATTCTACGACAGAGGCCGAGTATATTGCTGCATCAGAGGCAGCAAAGGAGGTAATTTGGATTCACAAGTTCGTCACTGAACTTGGGGTGGTTCCTTGTATTGCTGACCCTATTGAGCTCTATTGTGACAACAATGGAGCTATAACACAGGCGAAGGAACCTCGCTCACACCAGCGGACCAAACACATACTACGGCGCTTCCATCTCATTCGAGAGATTATCGAGATAGGAGATGTGAAGATTTGCAGAGTACCCACAGAGGCTAACATCGCAGATCCCTGGATCAAGGCTTTGGCACAGAGGAAGCATGATGGTCACACTAGGTCATTGGGGCTTAGAGCCTACACTGATTGACACTAGTGCTAGTGGGAGATTGTTAGCTAGAGCCCTAGAGCCAATCATTTGATGATTGTATTATGGACTTGTTGTATCATATTCTATATAAATAAAGGCATTTGGGTTTTGGTTATTATACTTACTTGTATTGGTGCCAAATAAACTAAGTATAATAACGACCTTGAGTAGAAGGTTTTTACCTATATCAATCGATTGGTTGAATCGATAGTGAGATGAAATAGGGAACACTACTCTTAATCATTCCTAGTCGAGTATTAACATTCAGGGACAATGTTAATGCAATAAGACTAGCATGTAGGTCAACTCGATGACTTGATCTCACAAGTCATGGATATAGAGATATCAAGTTGACACATGGGTATGCATTGGAGAATGTATATTGAATGACCCGCCATGAGAAAGTATCATGGATCGTTATATGAGTGTCATATACTTTCTCATGTTGCTATTAGTATGACTACTAGTCCTTAGACCTGAAGTCACCATGGTTCCTTACATAAGGAGTTATGTACTTTAGTTTCGTCAAACGTCACCCGTAACTGGGTGGACTATAAAGGCGATTACTGGATATGTAACGAATTATGCAGAGGGATGTGAGTGATGTAGATGGGATCTATCCCTCCTATATGATGGGAGCGACATCGATATTCTTGATAGAGTGAGACCACGAAGTGCATGGCCATGGCCAAATGAGTCAATATAGGATATTGAGCTCATTTGATTTAGTGAGTCTACTTGGAGTTCAAGATTTAGATTGATTAGAGGATGACATGCTCTATGCCTCATATTGATCAATCTAGATGTCTAGGATAGAAGGACACTTGTCATATATTGTGAAGAGTCACAATTGATAGTCACAAGATGATGTTGGATCTCAACATTCATGTAACTTGGGTAGTAATGATGTATTGCTAGATACCGCTCATTAGTTATGCTTCTAAATGAGTTTAGGGGCATTGCTAATGTTACAAGAACCTATTGGGTCACACACAAAGAATAAGTGGATGGAGATTAGGTTCATATGATGAACCAAGAGGATTAGATTAATGTGATGAATCAAATTGGATTAAGAGTAATCCTAATTGGGCTAATTGAGTTGGACTCAAGTTGATTCATGTGTTCAATGAGTCTAATTTAGATTATGACTCATTGAATCAATTTAATTAAATGAATTAGATTCATTATATTAAATTGGCTTGAATTAAATGGTTGGATTAGATCAACCATGAGAGAGATTAAGTCAAGTTTGACTTGACTTGAGAGGAAGAGGAATAGTCAAGTTTGACTTGACTTTATGCCACATCATTTGTGACTTGGCATTAGGAGAACTAATGATGATGTGCCATATCATCACATGTGCCACCTCATGGAGGTTACAACTATTCTCTTTAATGGCCTCCACATTAATTGTGATTAATGTGAAGGGGGTTACACCACTTGATGGAAAAAGAGAAGTTTTCTTTTGTTCAGTAACTCTCATTCAAGTCATCTTCCTCCTCCTAAGCTCTCTTCTTGCTCCTTCTCTTCTCTTGGTCGTGGGTTTCAAGCAAGGGAGAAGAAAGGAGAGTGAATCTAATCCAAGAAGAAAGGTTAGTGAAAGTCACATAGAGATTTTAGAGGAGTTTGTTCTCTTCTTTTCCTTTCTTCTTCATCCAATCCCATCCGAGAGCATCAAGAAGTGCTAGCACACTTGTGGTGTTTTCTTCTCCATCCTTGTGTGTTAGAGAACACATCTTGTTCGTGTGGATACTTCTAGAGAGTTGTCTACTTTGACAACTAGAGATCCGACATCTCCTTGGACAAGCGGGATTCGCGAAGGGCATGCATCGAAGGTATATGATTTTCTCCATGTAGATCTAAGTGTAGATCTCGGTAAACTCGTACTCGTAGTTTTTTGAAAATTTTTCTTTGCACGAATCTGTTGGCTAGGGAGTTTCGGGATTTCCGCGACGTGAAAAAGCTATTTTCGCGGCCCGAAAAACCCAACAAGAAAGTGGCTAGATTTCGTCAATCTGTCCACGATTAACCATATAGCGTCGTAACCATTTGTCGTCTTGGGTAATCCCGAGATGAAATCCATAGAGATATCTTCCCATTTCCATTCTGGAATTCAGATTGGCTGCAGTAATCCTCCAGGTCTCTGGTGTTCTGTTTTAACCTGCTGGCAGGTCAAGCAGGTACTGACATACTGAGCCACGTCTCTTTTCATACCGGACCACCAGAACTTCTTTTTCAGATCTTGATACATCTTAGTGGAACCCAGATGCATCACATAGGGTGTTGCATGGGCCTCTTCCAGTATCTTCTTTCGCAACTCTGGATCCCCTGGAATACATAATCGATCCCTGAGATATAATATTCCACTGTCCGCAATACGGAATCCGTCATCCTTTCCCTCTAAGGTTTCTTGCTTAATCCTTTGGAGGCTTTGGTCACTAGTTTGCTTTTCCAATATATTGTCGAATAATGTCGGTGCTAAGGTCAGGGTAGAGAGTTGCCCGGACATATTTTCAACCCAGTGACACGTAATGTTTCTCAGCTTCCCAATAAATTTGACTATTGATTTGCCTTCAGTATTAGATAATGATTCACTTTCAGTATCAGATAAGACTTTAGTATATTGACTAAAATTAGGTAGCTGACCTGTGACGACCGTAGAAGCATTGGCCGCATCCTTCTTGGTGATGGAGAAAATTCTGGCATTCGTCGCTACTGGCGGAGCTTCCAGTCTCCCTTGGCTTATCTGCGGGCCTTCTATCGCAGCTTGCATCAGGTGTAGCTGTGGGGGAGCACCTCTGTTCTGAACTTGTGGACGGGTAGGTGTCTGGATCTGTGTAGGACAGTTTCTGGCCATATGTCCTTCCATTCCACAGCTGTAGCATCTATTTGTACCTATACGGCATATTCCCGGGTGTTTCTTCCTGCAGGTGGTACACTGAGGAAACGTGGACTGCTTGCTTGCTGGACCACTCTTGGAATCATTCCATTGCTTCCTCTTGCCACTGTGATTTCCTTTCCAGCTGGTTCGGGTACTTTGAGATTTTTGTCCTCCCGACTGAGTTCGATTCTTGCCCTCATTCATCGCCTTTTGATAGTGTTCCGTGATCAGAGCGCTGCTGATTAATTCTTCGGCAGTCTGCGGTCTATTAAGTCCACCGGCCACGTTCAGGGCTATCTCAGGTCTGAGCATCTTTAGCATAAGTCTGACCCATTCTCTCTCTGTGCTGACCAACTCTGGGCACAGACGTGCTAGGCGGTTGAATTTCTTAACAGCTTCATTGACCGATAGATCACCTTGTCGGAACTCGGTGAACTCATCATAGTGTTTATTTGTGACTCGCATATGGAAGAATTCTTCAAAAAATTCCGTCTCGAAGTCTGTCCATGTCATCTTATTTATTTGTCTTTTTGCATTCACTCTGTCCCACCACATCCTGCCATCTCCAGTAAGGCAGAATGATGCGCATTTTACTTTCTCGTGCTCAGGCCAATCCAGTAACTCCACTATACTCTCCACATTCTTGAACCAGGCCTGTGCGTCCTATGGTTCACAGTTACCGGAGAAAGCTTCTAGCTTCAGTCTCTGCCACTGAATCAGATATGCCTCCTGACTAACCACTGGAGCTGGGCCTACCGGTGGTGCAGGTGCCGGTGGTACTGGTACAGCTGTAGGTATTACTGGTACTACGTTCTGGTGTCCTGGCGGGGTAGCAGGATTCCCCTGTTGATTCAGCATAGCAGTGATCATCTGCTGCTGTTCCGTAACCTGACGCTCGAGCTCGGTAACTACATGCATCAGATCAGGTGGAGGTGCTATCTCATCTGCTCTGGTATTACGTCTTCTAGCCATCCTTATCTTCATTAATGACAATAGAGCTAGTGTAAGTTATTATCAATTCTAACTAGGCTAACGAAAGGTTATCATCATTTCTAACTATTTGTAAGTTTGTTGTGTTATCATCCCTAACCTACCATCATGCAACCTAAACTAAAACTGTGACTTAAAAGAATAAAGTAAGCATGCATACTACTAAAGCATCATAAATAAAATAAATAAATAAATAAAAATATACTAAGCATAAGCATCATAGAAGAAATATACTAAGCATAGAAATTCTTACTTGGAGCGGCAGAAAGAGACTCGATGTGTGTGCAGTGGGATGGCTAGCTTGGCTCTGATACCAATCTGTAACGCCCGCCCTCCCTGCTACTAAAAGGGACGTGGCTACTTACTTACTTAACTATTCCAGGATACACATGCATATTTAAAATTTCTTTTTAGTAACATAAAGCAGCGGAAAAGTCATGAAGTTATACTAGAATGTAGCATAATACACTGGGTTCATGTCAGACATAACAAAAATAACATAGCAGGTCTTTATTTGTCTTAGCCAAGCCACTGCCACACACATCTCCTTGCCTCTCCTGTAGCTCCCTTAGATCATCCATTCCTTGCCTTTATCTGTGGTACAAGGAAAGTAAGCTATGAGCACACAGGCTCAGTAAGATCCTATTCCTACTCACAAAAACCATATCTCATAGCATAGTCATATAAGCATACAATCAATGGAGACATAATCATCTAACATTATATCATGTGAACATAGCCTCCTATCATATCATATCATTAAGAAACATCATACTCTAACATGTCATAAATAAAGGAATCATGTAATGTGAATCATAGAAGCATAACATATCATCAGGTCGTATGAATCCTAAACAAAACATCTCATAACATCATGTCCTATAAGTCATAAGATTATGGCATAACATCATGTCATATAATTCATAAAAATGAAACATATCATATCATGAATGGGTGTATCATGCAAAATATCTTTTTAAAACATATGCCATGTCAAGTGCAAGATGTCTTTAAACATATCTTTTTAATACTTAAACATAATATCATCATCATGAGGGCCCGGCTTGTACCACATACATACATAAATGCACGCAATCCCTAGGACAGGATAGCTAGCCCCGAACCTACTAGGGATCTAGACCCGTTCATAGTCCGTCGGCCTAGGGGCATACTAAGGAGCCCATCCCTTTTTACTAGTCCCGTTCATAGTCTGTCGGCCAAGGGGTGCTTATGGAGCCCAACATTGGTACATGCCATACAAAGTAAAATACATGTCATGCATATCATATCATCATAACTGTCATATCATATCAACATAAATGTCATGCTCTTGTCTAAACATGAAGAGTGCTCTTAATCCCAACTTAAGGGAAGCAACTCTTAGCCATTTTCTTATCATATCATAAGGCATGCATACATGGGCACATAGCCATCAATAAAATCATTTTCATGCCTGGTTCATAAGCATACATAAATGAGCATGCAACATATTTGAAATCATACATACTTGATACCAACATAGCCATCATAAGAATCATTTCATGCATGGTTCATAAGCTTACATAAATAGGCATGTTACTTGTCTTATCATAAAGCATGCATACCTAAGCATAAAAACACATCATAAAGGTCATCATCATGCATGGTTCATAAGCATACTTAAATGAGCATATAATGCATCATAGAAACATAATCATACATGGGAAAACATTTACTAGCATCTCCTAATTCATATACTAGTATGTGGGACACTTAGAAAAAAAAAAGCATAATTGGGTCTCTAACCCTAATTCCATATAGTGGCCGAAAGTCACCATGCTTGGTTCTAGATTACAACATTATATAAGCTTGTGAACCTTAGATGAATTTCAGATCATAAACTACAAAACATCATGAACATAAGAGGTTTAGGTTCTAAGCTCCCTAGGCCTTTTAACTTAGATGTGGCCGAACCTTTTATGAACATGAACTAAGTTCTATACAACCATAAGAATACGAAACTAACTCCATATCATATCATAAGGAGATCCATGAGCTTTCTAAGTTTAAATTTAAACTTCCTTGAACCCTAGAATATAGTAATGGCCGAAAGCTTGATGAAAGGAAAAAGTAAGCTCTAACAACATACAAGCATGAATATTGAATTGCATTTATATCATATCACGAGAAGATTCATGTGCATGCTAGGCTTCAAATTTAAACTTCTTGGAACCCTAAAATCTATCATGGCCGAAACTTCAAGGAAAGGAAATAAAATTCCAAGCAACATACAAACATGAATACCTACCCAAGTTCATATCATATCATAAAGAAGTCTATGAGCATGTTACATTAGGTTTTAAGCTTCTTGAAACCCTATATGTTAGCTAGAGCCCTAGAGCCAATCATTAGATGATTATATTTTGGACTTATTGTATCATATTATATATAAATAAAGGCATTTGGATTTTGGTTATTGTACTTACTTGTATTTGTGCCAAATAAACTAAGTATAATAATGTCCTTGAGTAGATGGTTCTCACCTATATCAATTGGTTAGTTGAACCGATAGTGAGATGATATAGAACACTACTCTTAATCATTCCTAGTCGAGTATTAACATTTAGGGACAATGTTAATGCAATAAGACTAGCATGTAGGTCAACTCGATGACTTGATCTCACAAGTCATGGATATAGAGATATCAAGTTGACACATGGGTATACATTAGAGAATGTATACTAAATGACCCGCCATGAGAAAGTATCATGGATCGTTATATGAGTGTCATATACTTTCTCATGTGACTATTAGTATGACTACTAGTCCTTAGACCTTAAGTCACCATAGATCCCTACATAAGGAGTTATGTACTTTAGTTTCGTCAAACATCACCCGTAACTGGGTGAACTATAAAGGCGATTACTGGGTATGTAACAAATTATGCGGAGGGATGTGAGTGATGTAGATGGGATCTATCCCTCCTATATGACGGGAGTGACATCAGTATTCTTGATAGAGTGAGACCACGAAGTGCATGGCCATGCCCAAATGAGTCAATATAGGATATTGAGCTCATTTGATTTAGTGTGTCTACTTGGAGTTCAAGATTTAGATTGATTAGAGGATGACACGGTCTATGCCTCATATTGATCAATCTAGATGTCTAGGATAGAAGGACACTTGTCATATATTGTGAGGAGTCACAATTAGTAGTCACAAGGTGATGTTGGATCTCGACATTTCTTGTAACTTGGGTAATAATGATGTGTTGCTAGATACCGCTCATTACTTACGCTCCTAAATGGGTTTAGGGCATTGCCAACGTTACAAGAACCTATTGGGTCACACACTTAGGACAATTAGATGGAGATTAGGTTCATATGATGAACCAAGAGGATTAGATTCATTTGATGAATCAAATTGGATTAAGAGTAATCCTAATTGGGCTAACTTGAGTTTGACTCAAGTTGATTCATGTGTTCAATGAGTCTAATTTAGAGTTTGACTCATTGAATCAATTTAATTAAATGAATTAGATTCATTATATTAAGTTGGCTTGAATCAAATGGTTGGATTCGATCAACCATGGAAGAGATTTGGTCAAGTTTGACTTGACTTGATAGGAAGATTAAAAGTCAAGTTTGACTTGACTTTATGCCACCTCATTGGTGAGTTGGCATTGATATGGACCAATGATGTTATTCCACATCATCATGGTTGCCACCTCATGGGAGTTACTAGTGAGTGCCACCTCATGGAGGTTACATTCCCTCTTTGATGACAACTTAATGCATTAATGAGGGGGTTACATTTGGGAAATGTGGCCGGCTACAATTTGAATGAAAAATGGATTCATTTTCATTCAAGTGATGATTATTGCATCTTCTTCCTCTCAAGCTCTCCCTCTCCTCTTCTTGTCGTGGCTGATCAAGGGTGCTAGCACACCTTTGTTTAGTTTCTCTCCACCTAATTAGTTCGTGTGGATACTTCTAGAGGAGTGTCTATTTTGACACTCTCGAGATCCGGCACCGTTTGGACGAGCGGGAATTTTGCGAGGGCACGCTTCAAAGGTAAAAGCTCTCAACACATAGATCTAGGAGTAGATCTAAAGTTTTGAAACTCGTACTTGTATTTCATTCGGTTTTTCCTTGCACGGATCTACGGCTTTGGGTGATTCGGGGTTTCCGCGACGCGAAAAGCGGTTTTTCGCGGCCCGAAAAACCCAACAGTGGTATCAGAGCCACGTGCAAGGCTAATACGAGTTTGTTTTTTTGGTTTTATGAAAACTAAAGTTTCTGTAATTTTCTGTAAAATTATGTTTTTTGGGTTTTTATGAGTATTTTTCTCGAGTAATCGAAGCACAAGTGTTTAGACGCTTGTAGGCTTCGACTACCGGGAAGATTTTTCCAAAACGGTGATGTTTCGACCCAAATTCGTTTGGGACAGCGAGTGAAGGCGCTGTAGGATCGCTTAGGAGCAACTCACGATGGTTAGATCGTGGATAGGGGCACTCCCCTAACCCCGCAAGGGGATTTGCTTCGCGATTGCGCCCGAAATCGCTAATCTGGACCGCCGGGAAAATTCTTCTCAAAGGTTTCATCCCAAATTGTTTTGGGACAGCGAGTTTAGGCGCTGTTGGATCGCAAAGGAACCCTCGCGATGGTTAGATCGCGGGTAGGGGCGCTGCCCCTGGCCCCGCAAGGGGATCCGTTCCGCGATTGCGCCCGAAACCGCTAAACGGGACCGCCGGGAAATTTTACTCGTAAAAATTGTAACAAATTAATTTTAAAATTATAGAAAATTATGAAAATATATAATTTTGAATTATATATTAATTTTGTGATAGTCATGGCCAAAAAACCTAATATGATTGGATTGTGTTGTAATTCATAATACGGTCTGCGTGTCGTTATGTGTTTGCGTGTGTTGTATGTTTTTATTTTTCCGCGACCTGCGCGTCATGCCTTTCTCATATGTTCAGGTTGTAAATTAGATTTAGACTTGAATGTAACTCGAGTTTCAAATTGTAATGTACAAATTGGAGCGGTGGAGGGTCCACACGAGACGGAGTTCCGAGGCGGGCACGAGCAACACAAGGTGGTCAAAGAGAGAAGCTTGGAGAAGCTGTTGACCCTAGGTTGACCAGTCGATCTTCTCATTGGCTTGAGAAGATCGTAGTAGGGCCATGACTAAGTCACAAATAGATTAATTAATTGCTTGTGTATGTGATGCATATTTAATAAGTAGTTAATTAATTAGTGCCTTACGATTAAATTAGATCTAAGTCGTGCACATGATGCACCCTTGCGATTAGATTAGATCTAAGTCGTGCACAAGATGCATCCTTTTTCGATTAGATTAGATCTCAATCAACTCAACTCTAATGTCTAACCGTGCCGTGATACCTATCACTACCTCGATCACATGTATTGTTGAATCTGCCAAAGCAGAGCAATACATATTATCTTGGTAGGGTACGGAAGGACAATCTTGGTCCCGCCTATCAACGCATGGGTGAATACAAACTCAATTAGATTGAGTATTCCTAGTTACTCGGTTGGATCGAGTCAACTATAGGCATTCTTCCAATAGTTGGAATGGTAGGACAAAATCACGTTTATATTAACTCTCGGGCGTATTAGCCAAAGGTAACTCGAGTTTTAATATAAATATGGATCTTGATCCTATAAACAAGAGTTGCATAGAGATGTAATTGGTAATCGTTACCTACCGATCATACTAAGCCTTGGGCGAATTAGCCAAAGCTAACTCAAGGGTTAGTATGATGTGGATCTTGTCCCACAAGAATTATAGTATTTAGTGGGAGCATCATTTAGTTAAAGGCCTAATTAAATGATTTTAAAAGAATATGATATTTATTTCTGCAAATTTTCTGTTGTAGATAACCATGACGTCGAACACGAATTCCTTCTCCCTGCGATCTGTCCTTGAGAATGACAAGCTCAACGGAGCGAATTTCCTGGACTGGTACAGGAACTTGAGAATAGTTCTCACCTAGGAACGTAAACTGTACGTTCTGGAGCAGCCCATTCCGGAGGCTCCTCCTGCCAATGCCCCGCAAACAGACAAAGATGCTTACAAGAAGCATCAAGACGACGCATTAGATGTGTCCTGTCTAATGCTCGCGACCATGAACTCTGAGCTTCAGAAGCCACACGAGTTGATGGGCGCTTACGATATGGTTGAGCATCTTCGCCAACTATATCAGGGACAAGCGAGGCATGAGAGATTTGAGATCTTTAAGGCACTGTTTCAGTGCAAGATGTCAGACGGGGCTCCCGTAGGTCCTTATGTACTCAAGATGATTGGGTACATAGAGAACCTACAAAGACTGGGGTTCCCACTTGGCTAAGAGCTGCCCACTAACTTAATCTTACAATCCTTGCCGGATAGCTATAGTCAATTCGTCTAAACTATAACATGAACGAGATTGACAAGCCACTGCCCGAGCTCCTTAGTATGTTACGAACTGCTGAGGTTAACCTTAATAAGGTTAAGCCCATTCTGATGGTCCAGAAGCACAAGGACAAAAGCAAGCCCAAAGGCAAGGGAAAGTCTCAAGCCAAGGGCAAAGGCAAGGCACTGAAGCCTAAAGGAGGGGTCGCCAAGAATGGTACCTGCGTCCACTGCGGTCTGACCAAGCACTGGAAGAGGAACTGCAAGGTATACTTGGAGGATCATAAGAAGAAGCGAAGTGAGACTTCCACTTCAGGTATATATGTTATAGAAGTCAATCTATCTATTTCTACTTCATGGGTATTAGATACTGGATGTGCTTCTCACATTTGTACTGATGTGCAGGCGCTGAGAAATAGCAGGGCATTGACAAAGGGCGAGGTGGACCTACGAGTAGGCAATGGAGCACGGGTTGCTGCTGTTGCTGTAGGGACTTACTGTTTATCTCTGCCCTCTGGGCTTGTACTAGAGTTAGTCGATTGTTGTTATGTGCCTGCATTAACTAAGAACATTATATCAGTTTCTTGTTTGGACAAGAAAGGTTTCTCGTTTACTATAAAGAACAAATGTTGTTCCGTCTACTTAAACGATATGTTCTATTGTAGTGCACATCTGATAAACGGAGTCTATATTCTAGACCTTGAAAGCCCTATCTATAACGTAAATACCAAGAGGTTCAAGTCTAATGACTTGAACCAAACCTACCTTTGGCACTGTCGCTTAGGTCATATAAATGACAAGCGTTTATCCCAACTCCATAAGGATGGTTTGTTGGACTCATTTGATTTTGAATCATATGAGATATGCGAGTCATGCCTACGAGGCAAGTGACCAAGACTCCCTTTAGTGGACACAGCGAGAGAGCAACTGATTTATTAGGACTCATACATAGTGATGTATGTGGCCCTTTAAATGTTGCTGCTAGAGGCGGTTATAGGTACTTCATCACATTTACTGATGATTTCAGTAGATATGGTTATGTGTACTTGATGACACATAAGTCTGATTCCTTTGAAAAGTTCAAAGAATTCAAGAATGAAGTATTAAGATACTTCGATCCGATCGAGGTGGAGAATACCTTAGCCATGAGTTCCGTGACTATCTAGTTGAGTGTGGGATTCTATCCCAACTCACTCCTCCAGGAACACCACAGTGGAATGGTGTATCCGAATGGAGGAATCGTACCTTATTAGATATGGTACAATCTATGATGAGTCACACAGATCTTCCGACATATCTATGGGGATATGCTCTAGACACGGCAGCTTTCATACTCAACCGAGTTCCATCAAAGGCCGTGATAAAGACACCATATAGGATATGGACTGGGAGAGATGCCCAGGTGTCTTTCATGAGGATTTGGGGTTGTGAGGCTTACGTACGACGTCAAGTCTCAGACAAATTAGGACCCAAATCTGACAAGTACTATTTCATTGGATATCCGAAGGAAACTAAGGAATATTACTTCTGTAACGCCCGCCCTCCCTGCTACCCTAAGGGACGGGGCTACGATACTCTACGTATAAATTTTTCTTTTTAAAACAGCGGAAGACTTAAAATAATTTTCATAGTTTTAATAAAAAAAACTTTTCTTTTAAATTTCTTTTGAACTACACTATCACATGGAATCAAAATCATAACATCAAATCTAGTAGAATCATAATGTCAAGCCACACATGTTTAGGTATCACAAGTCATAAAATACCAATGCATAGTTCTTTAAAGAAACTTTAAGCAGGTTCTTATTTATTTGGTTGCCTAGCCACTGCCACACACATCTTCATTGCCCCTCCTGCTGCTCCTCTAACTCATCCAGCTTTTTCCTTTATCTGTGGTACAAGGAAAGTAAGCTATAAGCACTCATGGCTCAGTAAGTTCCTTTCCTACTCACTAAAATCAACAATCAGCACATAATCAAGAATGCATCAACAAGTCATAATCTCAACTAATCATGGCATAACATAGCATTCTATTCAAGCATATCATGCATCATAATATAATCACAACTAGTCATAGCATATCAAGCATCACCATGGCCTAAACATATACATAGTGCATTGCATAAAACATAGCTAGACATGGCATAACAAACAAGTATTATGGTATATCAAAGCATGGCCGAAACATGTATATCAAAGCATCATTCCATGGCCGAAACATGTACATCAAGGCATCATCATATCTATGGCCGAAATCTATATATCAAGCATCAACAATTCCATGGCCGAACATGTCTATAAGGCATAGCATGAACATAACATAATCATACCTTATCATGGCATATCATAATCAAGAGCATAACATGAAACATAGCATAATCATAAGGTGTATGCAATATGATTTTGGAAAACATGTATCCGAAAAAACATGTGTATGTCTCATGATCTTTAAAACCATTTTCTTTTACATATATACTTGAAAATAATCTCAACATAAGAGGGGATCCTGGCTATGTACCACTTACATATTGCGCGCAACCTTGTAGGTCCAAGGTAGCAAGTCTTGAACCCTACGAGGCAAACATACTAGGCCCTTAGTCCCAGGGGCACTTAGGAGCCCATCCCTAACGAGGTCCTTAGTCCCCGGGGCGCTTATGGAGCCCACCCTTGGTACAAGCCACTCACACATAAAGTAAAGTACATGTCATACATATCATGTATCATAAAAGCATGCATCACTTAGGCACACATCATAAAAGTATGCATCACTTATGCATACATCATGTCATAAAAGTATGCATCACTTAGGCATACATCATATCATAAAGGTATGTATCACTTAGGCATACATCATATCATAAAGGTATGCATCACTTAGGCATACATCATGTCATAAAGGTATGCATCACTTAGGCATACATCATATCATAAAGGTATGCATCACTTAGGCATACATCATGTCATAACAATATGCATCACTTAGGCATAGATCATAAAAACATGCATATCTAAAGCATAAAGCATATCATCAAGCATGCATATTTTATCCACATAGCTTATCATAAAAGCATGCATATTTTATCCACATAGCTTATCATAAAAGCATGCATATTTTAAGCACTCAACATAGCATTAAAGCATGCATAATTTAACCACATATCATAACATAAGCATGCATATTTTTAGCACAAAGCACATCATATCATAAAAGCATGCATATCATATCGTAAGTCAAAAATCACAAGCATACATATTAAGCATAAGGGTGTATCTTGTGATTATCCTATCATAGGAAACATGATATCATATTTATCTTGGTTTTAAGCTTCCTAAATCCATGTGGCCGAAACCCTTTAGGGCTCAATTTAGGTTAAACACAACATCCAAGCATGTGGCACCTAAATTATCATCATAACATTTTCATAGGAAGCATTCTAAACATGATTAACTTAGTTTCTAAGTTCCTCAAGTCCCTAATTTCATATGGCCAAAACCTTAAGGTGTAAAACAAGGTTCCATATGACATAAAAGCATGGACAACTTTAAATCATATTTATAACATTTTTACCAAGGAACAAGGTAAACACATTTGACACATTTGAATTAGTTCCTAAGTTCTTCAAGCCCTTAACATATGTCATGGCCGAAATTTAACAAGTTCTCATTAGGGCTTCAAACAAGCATACAAGCATGTGAACTTGGACTAACATTATGTATAAATTCATACAAGGCATCATACAATAGTTATGGCCGAAACATACCCTAGCATCATTTTAGGTCATAAAACAACATATAGCAATTGAACCTTGGCTTTCTACTTATCATATTTCATGTAGAGTGACATGAGCATATTTAATTTAAGTCCTAGGGTTTCTAGGGCATCTATTGCTTCATGACCGAAGCATTCAAGGGTTCATTTAGGTCATGGAAAAATTATACAAGCATGTGAAATAATCAACACATTATCCTATTTTCATAATAAGTACTTTTAACACATTTGGTTTCATTTCTAAGGCCTCTAGGTCTTTTAAACCCTATTTGGCCGATACTCACAGAATATGAACTTGCTTCAAATAGCCTAAAAGCATGAGAATTTATACAAGTTTCATAGCATGTATAAGGACAAGCATAATGAGTATACATATGAATTGTGTCTTAGGCTTTCTAGGTTTCTTTTCCTCTTTTTCACTTATTTTTTTTTTCTCGTGGCTGAAACCAACCATTCCTTAGCTTGGTTTTTAAGTGGCCTAAAGCATGAAAAACCTAAGTAAGTTTCATGGCAAAAGTTACTAAGAAACATGTATACAAATTGGTTCATGAATAAGCTAGGACCCCTTGTGGTCGTACATGTTATATGTCATGCAACTAATTTTTCTACACCCTAATTAAGCATGAGGGCATTAACCAACTTTCATATCTAAATAGAACAGAGGTCTTGAGCATATTAAAATTTTGTTTAAGCTTTTCTAAGCCATCCATCTCATCATGGCCGAAAAACCCTAAGAAGGAGTTCATGAAATTCTAGCAATATTCAAGCATACTAATCCTTTAAGACCTTTGTATTCTATCACATGAGCATGGTTATTTAAATTTCAAGGTCTTCCTAACCCTAAACCCTTTCTTGACCGAATCATATGAGTGGGTTTTCTCTTAGTTTCAAATATCTTCTAAGGAAGGAAAACTAATACATGATCCTTAATATTTCATAGGGAGAACCTTGTACTAGTTGGGTAAAACAATAGATTTTCCCTAGCTTCTTAAGAATATTTTTGGGAGAAATTCTGGGGTTCAGTACTCCTCTGATCAAGCATCATATAGGTATAAAAGTATGAAGAAGAACCCCTTTACATAGCATAGAAAAATCCATCATGTAGTGAAGACTAGTTTAAACACCATTAGATTTTGAAAGCTCTTCTTGGCCGAATTTTCTCAAACTTGTTTCTAGGTTTTAAGATCTTCTTAAAATCCAAAAAGCACATAAAAGCCTTGTACCACAGGTGAGGGGAAATCTTACATCCTTTTCGCTTGTGGATCTAAGGTATGGTGAAGAAGAATAGCCTCTTCTTCTAGTTCCTTTCCCTTGATTCCCTTGCTAAGTCCTCCTTGTATCTTAGGTTTTCTTAGGAGAAAACCTTGGCTTGGGGCCGAAAATGGAGGAGAGGGGAACTGAGGTTTCGGTGAGGGAGAGGAGAGAATGAGAAAAATGAGAGAAAATAGAATTTTCCCTTTACATATTCTCTTTTATGTTAAGGGGGAAGAGGTAGCAAACTTAGTTTTTGCTTTCCTTCTCCCTTAGCCTTTTTTTTTCTATTTTATTTTTATTTTTATTTATTTATTTATCCTCATCATTCATGGTGAAATAAGGGGGAATGAATCCCCTTAATTCCTCTTTAAACATTTCGGCAAAAATCAAAGAGGAAGAGGGAGAGGAAGGGAGGAAGGCAAGTTGCCTTTCTCTTGCTCTTTTCTTGTTTCTTTTTGGCTAGCTTTTACTCTCATCTTTATCATAAGTTTCCCTCCTTTGCTATCAACATATTATTCCTATCCCAACTGGTTATTACCCATTAATTCTATGAAATATAATATAAGAGGTTCAAGGTTCAATCCTTGACCTCTCCCTATTTTTATTTCTTTTTATTTCCTTTTTGGTTCAACTCACCTCCAATTATTTTTCTAAGGCAAAATCCTACATTCATATATTTATCTTACAAACTTAGTGGGTATTACAGTACCCCGTACCTCATAAAAAGTTCATCCTCGAACTTTAAAATAGCTCCGGGTGCTTTTGTTTCATATCGTCCTCGCGCTCCCAGGTGGCTTCTTCGAATCGTTGATTCCGCCATAATACCTTTACTAAGGGTATTTCTTTGTTCCTTAATCTCTTGATTTCTCGGTCCAGAATCTGGATGGGTTTACTTTCGTAACTCAGGTCTTCCTGCACCTGTAACGACTAAGGCTCAATCACTTGATTTGTGCTGGGAGTACATTTCTTGAGCATCGATACATGGAACACATTGTGAATGGCTGCCATGTCTGGAGGTAGTTCTAGTCTGTATGCGACTTGGCCCACTCTCTCTAAAATCCGGTACGGTCCTACATATCGTGGGCTTAACTTGCTCCTCTTTCCGAACCTCATTATCCCTTTCATGGGGGTTACTTTAAGGAATACCAAGTCTCGGATGTTGAATTCTAGCGGCCTACGCCGTTTATCGGTGTAATTCTTCTGCCGACTCTGAGCAGTTTCTATTCGTTGACGGATCTTTTGTATAGCTCGGGTGGTGTCATCAATAAGTTCCATTCGGAACCCCATTTCCTTCTTTTCACCACTTTCATACCAACATATAGGAGATCTACACTTTCTCCCATATAGAGCTTCGTAAGGTGCCATTCCAATAGTAGCTTGGTAGCTATTATTGTAGGCGAATTCTGCCAGGTATAAATATCGGCACCAGGTCCCCTTGAAGTCCAGGGCACAAGCTCTTAACATATCTTCCAATATTTGATTTACTCTTTCAGTCTGCCCATCAGTCTGTGGGTGGAAGGCTGTGCTAAACAACAACTTCGTGCGGAGGGCCTTCTGAACGCACTCCCAAAAGTGCGAGACAAAATGTCCGTCTCTATCAGAAATAATGGTCTTAGGGATACCATGTAATCTGACGATTTCCTTAACATATAGTTGAGCTAGTTGTTCAGTTGAATAAGTCATCTTGATCGCCAAAAAGTGTGCAGACTTCGTCAGTCTGTCCACGATCACCCATATAGCATCATACCCGTTTGTCGTCTTGGGTAAACCTGAAATGAAATCCATGGAGATTTCTTCCCATTTCCATTCTGGAATTTGGACAGGTTGTAATAATCCGCCGGGTCTCTGGTGTTCAGCTTTTAGCCTTTGGCACGTCAGACAAGTACTGAGGTACTGAGCCACTTCTCTTTTCATACCGGACCACCAAAATTTCTTTTTCAGGTCCTGGTACATCTTAGTGGAACCCGGGTGCATGGCATAAGGCGTTGTATGGGCTTCTTCCAGTATCTTCTTTCGCAACTCTGGATCCTCTGGAACACATAATCGATTCCTGAGGTATAATATTCCATCGTCTGCGATACGGAACCCGTCATTCTTTCCTTCTGCGGTCTCTTGTTTAATTCTTTGAAGGCTCGGGTCCCTGGTTTGCTTCTCTAACATGTTCTCGAATAACGTCGGTGTTATGGTGAGGGTAGAGAGTCGTCCGGACATGGTTTCAACTAATGGATATGAAACATATTTCAGTTTCTTGATGGATTCCCTTATTAGTTCACTTTCAGCACTGAATAAAATTCTAGCATACTAACTGAAATTGGATATCTGACCTGTGACGATAGTAGAGGTGTTCGCCACGTCATCCTGAGCGAGGGAATAGACTCTGGCATTGGTCATAGTGGCAGGGGCCTCCAATCTTCCATGGCTGATTGAAGTCCCTTCTATGGCAGCTTGCATCTGGTGAAGCTGTGCGGGGGCACTCCTGTTCTGGAAGTTCTGCGAAGGTAGTGCCTGAGACTGAGTAGGGCAATTTCTCGCCAAATGACCTTCCCCTCCGCAGTTGTAGCACTTTTTGGTGCTCAGAAGACATACTCCAGAATGCATCTTCCCACATGTGGCACACTGAGGGTACTTGGTCTGTTTATTGGCTGGACCACCTTTTGTTTTATTCCACTGTTTCCTCTTTCCACCTGAGTTTCCTTTCCAGTCAGTTCTGGTACTGTGCGATTTTTGTCCTCTGGTCAGTGCTTGGTTCTTGCCCTTATTCATTGCTTCCTGATAGTGCTCGGTAATCAGGGCGCTGCTGACCAGCTCTTCTGCAGTCTGCGGTCTATTAACTCCGCCGGCTACGTTCAGAGCTATCTCGGGTCGGAGCATCTTTAACATCAACCGGACCCTTTCTTTTTCAGTACGGACCAGTTCTGGGCACAATCGAGCTAAGCGGTTGAACCTCTTGACGGCTTCATTGACTGACATATCACCTTGCCGGAACTCAGTGAACTCGTCATAGTGCTTGTTGGTCACTTGCATATGGAAAAATTCCTCGAAGAACTCTGTTTCAAAATCTGTCCACTGCATTTGGTTTACTTGCCTTTTCGCCTTTACTCTGTCCCACCACATCTGGGCATCTCTGGTAAGACAAAACGACGCGCATTTGACCTTCTCGTGTTCAGGCCAATCCAGTAGTTCCATTATGTTCTCCACGGTTTTGAGCCAGGCTTGCGTATCCCATGGTTCACAGTTTCCCGAGAATGCTTCCGGCTTAAGCCTTTGCCACTGAAGTAGATAGGCCTCTTGCCGGACCATCGGAATAGGGGCTGCCGGGGGCACTGGTGCGGCTGTAGGTACCACAGGTAGTGGATTCACCGGTAGGGTAACTGGGTTGCCTTGCTGACCCATTAAGGTAGTGATCAGCTGTTGTTGTTCTGCGATCTGATGCTGGAGGTCTGGGACTACCTGCGTCAGATCTGGTGGAGTCACTGTTCCTCCGGTTCGGGCATTGCGTGTCCTAACCATGTTTATCTAAAAGAAATAGACTAGTGTAAGTGGTTATCGATTTTAGCCAATCTAACGTACTGGCTTGTTTCTATCTATTTGTTATGGTATTATCCCTAACCTACCAATATGTAATCCTAAACCAATTTATAACTAAAAGCATAGAATAAAGCATCAAACATAAGTAAGTAAAACATGAACTAAAGCATAAACAACATAAGGAAAAATAAGGAATAGAATGACAGACAATATGACATAAGGAAATGAAGCATAAGCAATGTAGTAAAGAAAATAAAGCATGGGCAATATAACATGAAACTAAACATACGCATGTAACAAGAAAATTAAACATAAGCATATAACAAGTAAATTAAGCATAAACATTCTTACTTGGAGCGGCAGGTAAGAGGCTTGATGTGTGTGTAGTGAGCTGGCAATAAACTTTGGCTCTGATACCAACCTGTAACGCCCGCCCTCCCTGCTACCCTAAGGGACGGGGCTACGATACTCTACGTATAAATTTTTCTTTTTAAAACAGCGGAAGACTTAAAATAATTTTCATAGTTTTAATAAAAAAAACTTTTCTTTTAAATTTCTTTTGAACTACACTATCACATGGCATCAAAATCATAACATCAAATCTAGTAGAATCATAATGTCAAGCCACACATGTTTAGGTATCACAAGTCATAAAATACCAATGCATAGTTCTTTAAAGAAACTTTAAGCAGGTTCTTATTTATTTGGTTGCCTAGCCACTGCCACACACATCTTCATTGCCCCTCCTGCTGCTCCTCTAACTCATCCAGCTTTTTCCTTTATCTGTGGTACAAGGAAAGTAAGCTATGAGCACTCATGGCTCAGTAAGTTCCTTTCCTACTCACTAAAACCAACAATCAGCACATAATCAAGAATGCATCAACAAGTCATAATCTCAACTAATCATGGCATAACATAGCATTCTATTCAAGCATATCATGCATCATAATATAATCACAACTAGTCATAGCATATCAAGCATCACCATGGCCGAAACATATACATAGTGCATTGCATAAAACATAGCTAGACATGGCATAACAAACAAGTATTATGGTATATCAAAGCATGGCCGAAACATGTATATCAAAGCATCATTCCATGGCCGAAACATGTACATCAAGGCATCATCATATCTATGGCCGAAATCTATATATCAAGCATCAACAATTCCATGGCCGAACATGTCTATAAGGCATAGCATGAACATAACATAATCATACCTTATCATGGCATATCATAATCAAGAGCATAACATGAAACATAGCATAATCATAAGGTGTATGCAATATGATTTTGGAAAACATGTGTATGTCTCATGATCTTTAAAACCATTTTCTTTTACATATATACTTGAAAATAATCTCAACATAAGGGGGGATCCCGGCTATGTACCACTTATATATTGAGCGCAACCTTGTAGGTCCAAGGTAGCAAGTCTTGAACCCTACGAGGCAAACATACTAGGCCCTTATTCCTAGGGGCACTTAGGAGCCCATCCCTAACGAGGTCCTTAGTCCCCGGGGCGCTTATGGAGCCCACCCTTGGTACAAGGCACTCACACATAAAGTAAAGTACATGTCATACATATCATGTATCATAAAAGCATGCATTACTTAGGCACACATCATAAAAGTATGCATCACTTAGGCATACATCATGTCATAAAAGTATGCATCTCTTAGGCATACATCATATCATAAAGGTATGCATCACTTAGGCATACACCATATCATAAAGGTATGCATCACTTAGGCATACATCATGTCATAAAGGTATGCATCACTTAGGCATACATCATATCATAAAGGTATGCATCACTTAGGCATACAACATGTCATAACAATATGCATCACTTAGGCATAGATCATAAAAACATGCATATCTTAAGCATAAAGCATATCATCAAGCATGCATATTTTATCCACATAGCTTATCATAAAAGCATGCATATTTTATCCACATAGCTTATCATAAAAGCATGCATATTTTAAGCACTCAACATAGCATTAAAGCATGCATAATTTAACCACATATCATAACATAAGCATGCATATTTTTAGCACAAAGCACATCATATCATAAAAGCATGCATATCATATCATAAGTCAAAAATCACAAGCATACATATTATGCATAAGGGTGTATCTTGTGATTATCCTATCATAGGAAACATGATATCATATTTATCTTGGTTTTAAGCTTCCTAAACCCTTGTGGTCGAAACCCTTTAGGGCTCAATTTAGGTTAAACACAACATCCAAGCATGTGGCACCTAAATTATCATCATAACATTTTCATAGGAAGCATTATAAACATGATTAACTTAGTTTCTAAGTTCCTCAAGTCCCTAATTTCATATGGTCGAAACCTTAAGGTGTAAACCAAGGTTCCATATGACATAAAAGCATGGACAACTTTAAATCATATTTATAACATTTTTACCAAGGAACAAGGTAAACACATTTGACACATTTGAATTAGTTCCTAAGTTCTTCAAGCCCTTAACATATGTCATGGCCGAAATTTAACAAGTTCTCATTAGGGCTTCAAACAAGCATACAAGCATGTGAACTTGGACTAACATTATGTATAAATTCATACAAGGCATCATACAATAGTTATGGCCGAAACATACCCTAGCATCATTTTAGGTCATAAAACAACATATAGCAATTGAACCTTGGCTTTCTACTTATCATATTTCATGTAGAGTGACATGAGCATATTTAATTTAAGTCCTAGGGTTTCTAGGGCATCTATTCCTTCATGACCGAAGCATTCAAGGGTTCATTTAGGTCATGGAAAAATTATACAAGCATGTGAAACAATCAACACATTATCCTATTTTCATAATAAGTACTTTTAACACATTTGGTTTCATTTCTAAGGCCTCTAGGTCTTTTAAACCCTATTTGGCCGAAACTCACAGAATATGAACTTGCTTCAAATAGCCTAAAAGCATGAGAATTTATACAAGTTTCATAGCATGTATAAGGACAAGCATAATGAGTATACATATGAATTGTGTCTTAGGCTTTCTAGGTTTCTTTTCCTCTTTTTCTCTTATTTTTTTTTTCTCGTGGCCGAAACCTACCATTCCTTAGCTAGGTTTTTAAGTGGCCTAAAGCATGAAAAACCTAAGTAAGTTTCATGGCAAAAGTTACTAAGAAACATGTATACAAATTGGTTCATGAATAAGCTAGGACCCCTTGTGGTCGTACATGTTATATGTCATGCAACTAATTTTTCTACACCCTAATTAAGCATGAGGGCATTAACCAACTTTCATATCTAAATAGCACAGAGGTCTTGAGCATATTAAAATTTTTTTTAAGCTTTTCTAAGCCATCCATCTCATCATGGCCGAAAAACCCTAAAAAGGAGTTCATGAAATTCTAGCAATATTCAAGCATACTAATCCTTTAAGACCTTTGTATTCTATCACATGAGCATGGTTATTTAAATTTCAAGGTCTTCCTAACCCTAAACCCTTTCTTGACCGAATCATATGAGTGGGTTTTCTCTTAGTTTCAAATATCTTCTAAGGAAGGAAAACTAATACATGATCCTTAATATTTCATAGGGAGAACCTTGTACTAGTTGGGTAAAACAATAGATTTTCCCTTGCCTCTTAAGAATATTTTTGGCCGAAATTCTAGGGTTCAGTACTCCTATGATCAAGCATCATATAGGTATAAAAGTATGAAGAAGAACCCCTTTACATAGCATAGAAAAATCCATCATGTAGTGAAGACTAGTTTAAACACCATTAGATTTTGAAAGCTCTTCTTGGCCGAATTTTCTCAAACTTGTTTCTAGGTTTTAAAATATTCTTAAAATCCAAAAAGCACATAAAAGCCTTGTACCACAGGTGAGGGAAAAGATTACATCCTTTTCGCTTGTGGATCTAAGGTATGGTGAAGAAGAAGTAGCCTCTTCTTCTAGTTCCTTTCCCTTGATTCCCTTGCTAAGTCCTCCTTGTATCTTAGGTTTTCTTAGGAGAAAACCTTGGCTTGGGGCCGAAAATGGAGGAGAGGGGAACTGAGGTTTCAGTGAGGGAGAGGAGAGAATGAGAAAAATGAGAGAAAATAGAATTTTCCCTTTACATATTCTCTTTTATGTTTTGGGGGAAGAGGTAGCAAACTTAGTTTTTGCTTTCCTTCTCCCTTAGCCTTTTTTTTCTATTTTATTTTTATTTTTATTTATTTATTTATCCTCATCATTCATGGTGAAATAAGGGGGAATGAATCCCCTTAATTCCTCTTTAAACATTTTGGCAAAAATCAAAGAGGAAGAGGGAGAGGAAGGGAGGAAGGCAAGTTGCCTTTCTCTTGCTCTTTTCTTGTTTCTTTTTGGCTAGCTTTTACTCTCATCTTTATCATAAGTTTCCCTCCTTTGCTATCAACATATTATTCCTATTCCAACTGGTTATTACCCATTAATTCTATGAAATATAATATAAGAGGTTCAAGGTTCAATCCTTGACCTCTCCCTATTTTTATTTCTTTTTATTTCCTTTTTGGTTCAACTCACCTCCAATTATTTTTCTTAGGCAAAATCCTGCATTCATATATTTATCTTACAAACTTAGTGGGTATTACAGTACCCCGTACCTCATAAAAAGTTCATCCTCGAACTTTAAAATAGCTCCGGGTGCTTTTGTTTCATATCGTCCTCGCGCTCCCAGGTGGCTTCTTCGAATCGTTGATTCCGCCACAATGCCTTTACTAAGGGTATTTCTTTGTTCCTTAATCTCTTGATTTCTCGGTCCAGAATCTGGATGGGTTTACTTTCGTAACTCAGGTCTTCCTGCACCTGTACCGACTGAGGCTCAATCACTTGATTTGTGCTGGGAGTACATTTCTTGAGCATTGATACATGGAACACATTGTGAATGGATGCCTTGTCTGGAGGTAGTTCTAGTCTGTATGCGACTTGGCCCACTCTCTCTAAAATCCGGTACGGTCCTACATATCGTGGGCTTAACTTGCTCCTCTTTTCGAACCTCATTATCCCTTTCATGGGGGATACTTTAAGGAATACCAAGTCTCCGATGTTGAATTCTAGTGGCCTACGCCGTTTATCGGCGTAATTCTTCTGCCGACTCTGAGCAGTTTCTATTCGTTGACGGATTTTTGTATAGTTCGGGTGGTGTCATCAATAAGTTCCGTTTGGAACCCCATTTCCTTCTTTTCACCACTTTCATGCCAACATATAGGAGATCTACACTTCCTCCCATATAAAGCTTCATAAGGTGCCATTCCAATAGTAGCTTGGTAGCTATTATTGTAAGCGAATTCTGCCAGGTATAAATATCGGCACCAGCTCCCCTTGAAGTCTATGGCACAAGCTCTTAACATATCTTCCAATATCTGATTACTCTTTCAGTCTGCCCATCAGTTTGTGGGTGGAAGGCTGTGCTAAACAACAACTTCGTGCCGAGGGCCTTCTGAACGCACTCCCAAAAGTGCGAGACAAAACGTCCGTCTCTATCAGAAATAATGGTCTTAGGGATACCATGTAATCTGACGATTTCCTTAACATATAGTTGAGCTAGTTGTTCAGTTGAATAAGTCATCTTGATCGCCAAAAAGTGTGCAGACTTCGTCAGTCTGTCCACGATCACCCATATAGCATCATACCCGTTTGTTGTCTTGGGTAAACCTGAAATGAAATCCATGGAGATTTCTTCCCATTTCCATTCTGGAATTTGGACAGGTTGTAATAATCCGCCGGGTCTCTGGTGTTCAGCTTTTACCCTTTGGCACGTCAGACAAGTACTGACGTACTGAGCCACTTCTCTTTTCATACCGGACCACCAAAATTTCTTTTTCAGGTCCTGGTACATCTTAGTGGAACCCGGGTGCATGGCATAAGGCGTTGTATGGGCTTCTTCCAGTATCTTCTTTCGCAACTCTGGATCCTCTGGAATACATAATCGATCCCTGAGGTATAATATTCCATCGTCTGCGATACGGAACCCGTCATTCTTTCCTTCTGCGGTCTCTTGTTTAATTCTTTGAAGGCTCGGGTCCCTGGTTTGCTTCTCTAACATGTTCTCGAATAACGTCGGTGTTATGGTGAGGGTAGAGAGTCGTCCGGACATGGTTTAAACTAATGGATATGAAACATGTTTCAGTTTCTCGATGGATTCCCTTATTAGTTTGCTTTCAGCACTGAATAAAATTCTAGCATACTAACTGAAATTAGATATTTGACCTGTGACGATAGTAGAGGTGTTCGGCACGTCATCCTGAGCGAGGGAATAGACTCTGGCATTGGTCATAGTGGGAGGGGCCTCCAATCTTCCTTGGCTGATTGAAGTCCCTTCTATGGCAGCTTGCATCTGGTGAAGCTGTGCGGGGGCACTCCTGTTCTGGAAGTTCTGCGAAGGTAGTGCCTGAGACTGAGTAGGGCAATTTCTCGCCAAATGACCTTCCCCTCCGCAGTTGTAGCACTTTTTGGTGCTCAGAAGACATACTCCAGAATGCATCTTCCCACATGTGGCACACTGAGGGTACTTGGTCTGTTTATTGGCTGGACCACCTTTTGTTTTATTCCACTATTTCCTCTTTCCACCTGAGTTTCCTTTCCAGTCAGTTCTGGTACTGTGCGATTTTTGTCCTCCGGTCAGTGCTTGGTTCTTGCCCTTATTCATTGCTTCCTGATAGTGCTCAGTAATCAGGGCGCTGCTGACCAGCTCTTCTGCAGTCTGCGGTCTATTAACTCCGCCGGCTACGTTCAGAGCTATCTCGGGTCGGAGCATCTTTAACATCAACCGGACCCTTTCTTTTTCAGTACGGACCAGTTCTGGGCACAATCGAGCTAAGCGGTTGAACCTCTTGACGGCTTCATTGACTGACATATCACCTTGCCGGAACTCAGTGAACTCGTCATAGTGCTTGTTGGTCACTTGCATATGGAAAAATTCCTCGAAGAACTCTGTTTCAAAATCAGTCCACTGCATTTGGTTTACTTGCCTTTTCACCTTTACTCTGTCCCTCCACATCCGGGCATCTCCGTTAAGACAGAACGACGCGCATTTGACCTTCTCGTGTTCAGGCCAATCCAGTAGTTCCATTATGTTCTCCACGGTTTTGAGCCAGGCTTGCGCATCCCATGGTTCACAGTTTCCCGAGAATGCTTCCGGCTTAAGCCTTTGCCACTGATGTAGATAGGCCTCTTGTTGGACCATCGGTGTAGGGGCTGCCGGGGGCACTGGTGCGGCTGTAGGTACCACAGGTAGTGGATTCACCGGTGGGGTAACTAGGTTGCCTTGCTGACCCATTAAGGTAGTGATCAGCTGTTGTTGTTCCGCGATCTGATGCTGGAGGTCTGCGACTACCTGCGTCAGATCTGGTGGAGTCATTGTTCCTCCGGTTCGGTTATTGCGTGTCCTAACCATGTTTATCTAAAAGAAATAGACTAGTGTAAGTGGTTATCGATTTTAGCCAATCTAACGTACTGGCTTGTTTCTATCTATTTGTTATGGTATTATCCCTAACTTACCAATATGTAATCCTAAACCAATTTATAACTAAAAGCATAGAATAAAGCATCAAACATAAGTAAGTAAAACATGAACTAAAGCATAAACAACATAAGGAAAAATAAGGAATAGAATGACAGACAATATGACATAAGGATCATGCTTTAAACAACATCCAACATAAATCTTTAACTAAGTTCATATCATAACATAATGAGATCCATGAGCATAGGTTTCTTTCTTTTATTTTTATTTTTAAGCATTCTAACCTCACGGAAATTTCGTAAGCGACTTGTACCACAGGTGAGGGGATACTTACATCCTTGTGTTTGATTTCCTTAGGGAAGTACTCTTGATTGTGGAGCCTTCCTAAAGAGGAGTCCTCCTTTGTTTTTGGGTTTCGGCAATGGAGGTGGGGAGAAGGTTTGGTCACGGTGAAGAGAAGGAGGGAGAAGGAAAAGGAGAAAATGAAATCTCTTCTTTAATTTCCCCTTTTATTCTTCATGAGAGGAGGTAGGGAAAATGCACTTTTCCTTCTCCTTTCTTTTACTCCTCCTTTAATGAAAAGAGAAAGCAAGAATCCTCTTTTCTTTTGAGAGGAAGAAGGCTACTCTAACTTCTCCTTCTAAATGAAAGAAGCTCTTTTCTTACTCTTAACTATATTGTCACTTTTCTCTCTAACAATAACTTCTCTTGGTTTATTGGTTAACACATACATGTATCTAGTAAGAGATCCGAGGTTCAAACCTTGGTCATCTCTTTTTAGTTCTATTTTTATTATTTTTTGCAAATTTACACATAAGGCCTATTTTTATTCATGATAAAAAAAAATTATCTAAAATCTTGCAAAGTACCCTATGGGTGTTACATTCGGGACCAGCTATCTCGGGTCTAGTTAGGGATGCGCGAATAGCAAGTACAGTTGTCGGGCCCATCAGCAGCATGATTATTATTTTTATCAATTATGAAAATAGTTTTTAAAACTACACAAATCAGTTTTAGATTTATTTTATTCACATGCATATTCGAGTTTTGTGAGTTAGATAGCGCTTACTAGGAAATTTTACTTATAGTTGCATTTCCTCTTACTGCAGATAAAGGAAAGGAAAAGTTATAACAAAGGAAGGTGACAAAGAGGTGTGGATGGATGTGTGATGCTTGGACTATAGAAGCCTTGGGACCTAGCATAAGAATTTATTAATAAAGAGTTGAGTAGAATGTATTAGATGAGTCATTTAGTCTTCCACTGCTAGTTAATTGTATGTTTTCAGTTCTCCGAGAGTTTTAGGAATTACTATCAACATGTGAACAAGGATAGTTAAGTAAAGTTAGTAGTCCAGTAGCGCTCCGCCCTCACAGTCCAGTAGTGAGGAGGGTGGGGTGTTACATTTGTGGACCTGAGGTGCAGCCGAAAAAGAAGCAAGATAGATGTGGCGACTAGATCCGATTGCTGTGGCTAAAGATGGCAGCAACTAGGGTTGGTAGCACATAGAGGACAGTGACGGAAAAGGCCATAATAGTTGGAAAATTAATTTTCATATTTATTTTTTTATTTTCTGTGATGTGTGTGTGCATAGTTTAAAATTCCTCACCTTAAATAACTAAGTGGGAGAGGATTAGTAAATAAATTCCACGGTCTCCGTTACTGGTTTGTAAGTGATGCAACAAACTTGCGTGTTGGCTCTGAGTGCCTCCCTCCCCATCGGATGAGTTTGTTTGTAGATCACTAGATCAAACTTCCTTTATGGATGGTTATAGGAAATTATTTAGGAGCATGTGATCTTCTTCATCTGAAGGGGAACAATCCTATTTAATGGACTAAGTATCAAATAATGGTATACACTTAGGCACAATTAATAGTATCCTCCCGATCGGAGTCACTGCTATAATTTGTACGACCGAAGGAAAAACCAACTATTAATTTTATTTGTCATAAAGTTAGGTTGACAAGAATAAAATTAATGGGTAAAACCTCCTCTTACAAATGTTTGATTTTGTATATGTCCATACTATCGTGGCATGCAAAATTCACGGTGTTTTGAGGTGTTGGTAAATTTAAATAGTATTATTTGAGGAATCAATATTGTTTTAAATTTAGAGTCTTGACCAAAGTTTGTTTTATGATTCTTAGGATGACTTTCAACCCACTGGCCATTATATTGAAAGCGAACAAACTTACTGGTCCCAATTATATAGATTGGAAAAGAAACTTGGACATTGTCCTAACTACTGAAAGCTATAAGTTTGTACTATTGGAGGTCTGCCTAAATGTGCCTAATAGTGATTCTAGTCAAGAGGAGATTGAGGCTCATAAGAAATGGGTAAAGGTAGATGAGATGACGCGGTGTTATATTTTGGCTTCAATGTCAAATGTGCTGCAACATCAGCATCAGGATTTACCAACTGCTTATGACATGATGAACAATCTTAAAGAACTCTTCGGATATCAGAATCGGGCTGCTAGGCAAGAGGCAATGAGAAAGTTAATGACAGCCACCATGTCAGAGGGGACACCCATAAGGGATCACATCCTCAAGATGATGCCTTATCTGAATGAAATAAAGATTCTTGGAGTTGAAATCGATGGGGAAACCCAGGTCGATATTATTCTCCAGACGCTACCTAGAGGTTTTGAGCAGTTCCGCCTGAACTATAACATGAACAAAAGGGCTTATATGTTGGCGGAACTTCTGACAGAACTTTAGATAACAGAAGGACTATTTCGTCATAATTCTCAAATTCACTTTGCTGAAAATGTTTCAACTTCTAAGTCGAAAGGCAAGAAGAAGAAGAAACAGGCTGGCTCAGCAAAGAAGGTGAAAAGATCTCTAGGTACTGGACCAAAAGCTGGAGTGAATAAGCCGAAATGCAAGTGCTTCATCTGCAAGCAGGCAGGACATTGGAAGGCGGACTGTCCTCGTAGGAAAGAGAACAATAAAGGTATATCTTATTCTCTAGTAGTTGAAACATGTTTAGCGGTGTTATCTACTAGCACCTGGTGTGTAGATACAGGATCCACTAATCATGTATGCAATACATTGCAGGGGTTCCAGGAAACCCGTCGACTATATGAAGGAGAGATAACTGTCTACATAGGCAATGCTAAAAAGGTGGCGGTTGTTGGGAGATGTCTACTTATCATTCGATAGGAATAAAAATTTGATTTTGAGAAATTGTCTTTAGAAAGAATTTAATTTCAGTTTCTAAATTGTTTGTGGATGGATATTCTGTTTCTTTTGATGATAAAGTAGTTATCAAGAAGAATAGGGTTATTATCTATTCTGGTACATTAGTAGGAAATTTGTATACTCTAAATCCAATTTCTCCCACAAAGCAACAAATGTAAATTAATAACACATCTTCTAATTCTAATAAGAGAAAGGAACCTTCGGTGAGAACCAAACATATCTTTGGCATCTAAGACTTGGTCATATAAACTTAAGTAGGATTCGAAGGCTAATAGCCGATGGACTCTTGGGTTCATTAGTGCTGGAAAACTTTCCAACTTACGAATCTTGCTTGGAAGGTAAAATGACCAAGAGACCTTTTAAGGCCAAGGGGTATAGAGCCAAAGATGCGTTAGAACTGGTTCATTCTGATTTGTGTGGTCCTATGTCTATCCAGGCAAGAGGTGGTTACGATTATTTTGTCTCTTTTATAGACGATTATTCGAGATACGGATACATTTACTTGATGCGCCGCATGTCTGAATGCTTTGATAAGTTCAAAGAGTACAAGGCTAATGTAGAGAAACGTCATGGTAAAAGTATCAAGACACAACGGTCTGATCGTGGTGGCGAAAACCTCTTTGGAGAGTTTAGGAATTACTTATTAGAGGTTGGAATTCAATCCCAATTGTCTACACCTGGTACACTCCAACAGAACGGTGTGGAAGAATGAAGGAATAGGACTCTTATGGAAATGGTTTGATCGATGATGAGTTATTCTGAATTACCAAATTCGTTTTGGGGATATGCTCTGGAAACGACAACGCACATTCTAAACTTGATACCTTCTAAATCAGTACCTTCTACTCCCATAGAATTGTGGAATGGGCATAAGCCTAGTCTAAGACACATTCGGATTTGGGGTAGTCCAACACACGTGCTGAAGGGAGACACTGACAAGTTGGAATCACGAACAGAAGTTTGTTTGTTTGTAGGATATCCGAAAGGAATGAAAGGTGATTTGTTTTATAATCCTAAATATTAGAAGATCATTGTTAGCACCAATGCTCAATTTTTAGAGAAATTTAATACAATCGACCACAAGCCCATGAGTAAAATTGTTCTAGAAGAAATAAGAGAGGACACGCCTAACTTAGTACCAACAGTACAAGATGAAATATCACAAGAAACTACAACACGTATCACAAATGATACACAACCACAGACAGTGTCTCATCGTAGTGGGAGGGTTATGAGGCAACTTGAAAGATTCATGTTTTTGGAAGAGTCTTTAGACTTGATCCTTGGTAAACATGAACCTGATCCCCAGACATATGATGAAGCATTCCATGATAAAGATGTAATATCTTGTCAAAAAGCGATGATTCCTGAAATAGAATCTATGTATTCTAATAAAGTCTGGGAGCTTGTGGAACCACCAAATGGTGTAAAAGCTGTTGGATACAAGTGGATTTATAAAAGGAAAAGAGGGACAGATGGGAAGGTGGAAACCTTCAAAGCAAGGCTTGTTGCGAAAGGGTACACTTAAAAAGAGGGAATCGATTACGAGGAAACTTTTTCGCCACTAGCCATGATTAAGTCTATCCGGATACTCTTATCTATTACCACTCATATGGATTATGAGGTTTGGAAAATGGATGTCAAGATAACTTTCCTTAACGGAAGTCTTGAAGAAAACATCCATATGAAGCAACTAGAGGGGTTCATTGAAAAAGGCAAAGAGCATCTAGTGTGTAAGCTAAATCGGTCTATTTATGGATTGAAGCAAGATTCAAGGTCTTGGAACATCTGGTTTAATGAAGTAATCCAGTCATATGGATTTATTCAGTGTCCTGATGAGTCTTGTGTATATAAGAAATGTGATGAAAATGTGGTGGTATTTCACATACTATACGTAGATGACATTTTGTTAGTTGGAAACAATATCAAAGTGTTGTCAGAAGTAAGGGTATGGTTATCCAAACAATTCGATATGAAGGACTTAGGAGAATACGCACATATTCTTGGGATCAAAATAATAAGGGATTGCAAGAAAAGGATGTTGTGCTTGTCACAAGCTTCATATATCGATACAATCCTTGCTCATTTTAGCATGCAAGACTCCAAGAAAGGTTTTCTACCTTTTAGACATGGAGTAGATTTATCTAAAGAGATTTCTCCGAATATATCAAAGGAGATAGAGGACATGAAGGCAGTTCCTTATGCTTCGGCTGTCGGAAGCCTAATGTATGCAATGTCATGCACGATACCAGATATTTGTTTTGCCGTGGGCATGGTATGCAGATATCAAAGTAACCCTGGACAAGGACATTGGACTGCTATAAAGCATATATTAAAGTACCTTAGAATGACTAGAGATTATATGCTAGTTTACCAAGCAGATGATTTGCTCCCTGTGGGTTACACGAATTCTGACTTCCAATCAAATAGGGACAATAGTAAGTCTACATCAGGCTATGTGTTTACTTTAGGAGGTGGAGCCATTGCATGGAGGAGTGTTAAACAGAAATGTGTTTTTCACTCAACCATGGAAGCTGAGTATGTGGCAGCCTCTGAGGTTGATAAATAAGTTGTGTGGCTCAGGAACTTCCTAATGGACTTAGATGTGATTCCTAGTTTGCCCAAAATCATCACAATTTATTGTGATAATAGTGGTGCAGTAGCAAACTCGAAGGAACCACGAGCCCATAAGACAAGTAAACATATAAAGCGCAAGTACCACCTGATACAAGACATCGTAAAGCGAGAAGAAGTTGTTGTCACCAAGATTGCATCAGCGGATAACCTGGCATATCCTTTCACTAAGGCCCTTCCGGCGAAAGCTTTCGATCGGCATGTTAAAGGAATGGGAATCAGATGTATGGCAACTTTTATGACAGCATAGTCTTTTAATATAAGTGGGAGATTGTTAGAGTGTATACTAAAAGTCTAGCCTTTTGTAAACATTTTATTTTGAAATAAAGAATCACATTGGTCAAATGTCCACATTTATATGCTAAGTGTAGTTGTTCAATTAATTTATATTGTAGATAACATGGTTTGTGATGTCACACACAGAAGATCATGTTATCAATTCCTTATAAATTATAAACAGTAGCTCACGACTAAGATGGAAAGGAACAAACCATTGGAGTAGTTGTAGTGTAATTTGATATTAGTTTATCTTAACTATAAAATTACACTAGTAGACTCTGAGTGTATTGAGTTGGACCATTTAAGGTATGTTCTTTTTTATACTGACTGAATAAAAGAACAAGACCTTTGTTATTATGGAAGTGTGTGCTCTTAATCCAGATATAATAACAAACACATATATCTAGTATTTATTTTTTTGACTTATCAATAGGTGAGATTTAGTTCGATAAATCAAGAGGATTGATAAGTTGGGGAATGATATTATTTATAGTGTGTGTTGTTGATTATAGAAGGAAACTATGTCCTTGTAATCTAGGTTGATGATGTCCCCAAGAGGAGCTCTTAAGGATTGTCATGTAAACCCTGTAGGTGGACTTAGTTCGACAAGATAATGAAGTTGAGTGGTACTACTCTTGGAGCTAGATATTAATTAAGTGACTTGTCAGTAACTCATTTAATTAGTGGGCATTTTATATCTTAAACACAGGGAGACTAAAACACTCATAATAAGGAGGCCAAAATGTAATTTAGAATTGGTGCGGTAGTTTAATAATAATTCTTTAGTGGTATGAATTATTATTGATGAAATTAAGTTGGGTGTTTGGGACGAACATGGGAAGCTTAATTTCATCGGGAGACCAAAACCAATTCCTCCTCACAGTCTCTATCGTAGCCTCTTATTTATAAAGAATGGAAGTGGGAAGACATTTCTATGGATTTTATAGTGGGATTACCCAGAACCACGAATGGTTTTGATACCATCTGGGTAGTAGTCGACAGATTGACTAAATCAGCCCACTTCTTAGCTATCAGAATATCCTATTCCATGGAGCAATTAGCTCAGTTGTATCTCAAGGAGATCGTCAGGCTGCATGGAGTCCCATGAACCATTATTTCAGACAGAGACAGTAGGTTCACATCACACTTCTGGAAGTGTGTACAGTCAGCTTTGGGCACGAAGCTAAAGTTCAGCACAGCCTTCCATCCTCAGACAGATGGACAGACGGAGCGAGTAAATCAGGTACTCGAAGATATGCTCCGAGCATGTGCCCTAGATTTCAAAGGAAGTTGATGCAAATATCTGAGTCTAGCAGAATTTGCATACAACAACAGCTATCAGGCCACTATCGGTATGGCACCTTATGAGGCTCTCTATGGGCGGAGGTGTAGATCTCCAATCTGCTAGTATGAGAGTGGTGAACAGAAAGAGCTAGAACTTCAGACAGATCTAGTGGCAGATACCACATCAGCTATACAGCAGATCCGCCAGAGGATAGAGACAGCTCAGAGCCGCCAGAAAAGCTATGCTGATACACGGCGCAGACCCTTAGAGTTTTCAGTCGGGGATACAATGTTCCTCAGAGTAGCTCCCATGAAGGGAGTAATGCGTTTTGGGAAGAAGGGCAAGCTAAGTCCCAGATATGTGGGACCATACCTTATCAGCAGAAGAGTGGGCAAGGTAGCATATGAGCTAGAGCTACCCCAGGAAATGTCAGCTGTCCACAACGTATTTCATGTCTCTATGCTGAAGAAGCATACCCCAGATGCCACCCAAGTGATTGAGCCCCAGTCGGTACAGATCCGCGAAGACCTCAGCTATGACAGTCGGCCTATTCAGATAATAGACCGAGCAGTTAAGAAATTGCGGAACAAGGAAGTACCATTAGTCAAAGTTATTTGGCACAGTCACACAGCAGAAGAGGCAACTTGGGAGACAGAAACCAGCATGAGACAGAAGTACCCAGAATTATTCTAAGTTCGAGGATGAACTTTTTACAATGTATGGGGGATTGTAACGCCCAAAAATTCTCAAAACTATTTTAGAAATATAGTATGATTTTTCTGGAATTTTTAGATATTTTTTCAGAATTTTTAGAGTAGCGGAAGTAGCAAAAATAAATAGAAAACGAAAACGGCTTAAGCGGGGATTGAACCCGAGACCTATGGCTTAGGGATAATGCTAGTAACCAGTTGAACCCAGCAGGGCCGTGCTGAAAGGAAAGCGAGACATTTATATTTAAGTTTAAGTTGGGCCGAAATACCCACTTAATATAAATAGAAAATTTAAGTGGGGTTTGGTTTATTTTGTGTTGGTTAGGCAACGTCTCCTTCACCCTAACCTCACCGACGCCACCTCTCCCTCTCCTCCCTCTCTCGGCGCCAACACCCAAGCAAGCCTAGGGTTTCATCCCTAGGGCCATAGGAGAGCCTTCCGGTGACATCTCGGACACGAGGACGCTCCCCTCCGCGAGAGGAACACGTAGACGCGAGAAGATCGACGAAGGGACCTTCTCCACCGGAAACTAGCGCTTAGATTTGTAAGAAATCTAGCACACGAGGTAAGAAACCCCTCACCTGCAGTATAAGTAGCTTCCGTTTGGTTTTCTATGCATTGGTTTAGTTATACGCAGATTTTTCAACATATAGGGTGTATTTAACCCTCCTCGCAGATTTAGGGATTTAGTGAGTACCTTTAGATGGGCCGGACACGTCTTTCCCCCTTCAGTTGGAGGTTTAGATGCGGTTGGGGTGCCTAAAGGTAGTCTCCCTAATAGAGAGGAGAGTTTAAGCACACTAGATGTTCGATTAAATGATTAGCTCAGTAAAATGCAACTTAGGCATTTTTAATAGCTCAGTAAATGCAATAGAAGCATTTAAAATAGCTTAGTTAGCCTTACTACAGCTTTCATGGGACTACGGTCCAATGGGTGGGCTCCCACAGTCGCCTATAGGTTCAGACAACCTAGCACTAGGTTCAGATAACCTAGTAATAGCAAGATAAGTAAATTCAGCTATACCAGTATTTTATTTTCAGTGGCACTGTACAGGATCAGATATCCATTGGGTTGGACTCCCACAGTCGTCCCTAGGTTCAGACAACCTAGTAACCCTACTAAATTCGGGATTTGCAAACCCGCGTCTAGTAGGGATGCGTGCACAGCACGTACAGTTGCCGGGCCCAAACAGCAACATGATTATGTATTTTCACTTATTATGATAATAGCTTTCAAACTCATAAACTAATTAAGTGATTATAGTTTAAGATCAGTTTTAGCTTAGTTTCAGTTTCAGTTTCAGTATCATGCTCCAGCTTAGTTTTTCCCCGTGAATATGCATGATAACTCTATGTTCAGTTCGTTATACATGTTTGGATGATTGTATGCCATGCCATGTTTTATATGTTCAGCATATGTTTTAAATAGCATGTTTTCAAGGCATCATTAGCATCGTATGCATGTTTTGTGAGGTAGTTGGTTTCTTACTAAACTTTAAGCTTACAGATTCTATTTTCCTTATACTGCAGATAAGGGTAAAGGAAAGATGGACTAGCGGAGGCTGGAGGTCAATGCAATGATGAGGATGTGTGTGGATGGAACATGGAATTAGGATCCTAGGTATCCAGCAATTTCAATTAAGCATATGAACTTTAGTATTTCTATTACTCCTGGTTTTAGCATGTTAAACGCCATGAGCTAACGAACCATGCATTAGATTATGCTTAGAATGTTAAATATATGATGTTAGAATGTTAGTTGTCATTGTTAGGGTGTTTCCTAGCCATCTTAGAATATTACATGTGATTGAGGCACGAAATAGTGCTGAAATCAGGAGTTTCAGTGCGAAATCAGAACCCAGATCGGTCTACAGACCGATCAGGGTCGAGTTGTGCCACTGGATCGGTCAGCTGACCGATCCATGCGTGAACAGAGAGTTGGCGCCTGTTATGGATCGGTCAGCCGACCGATCCAGATGCGAACAGAGGAGTACGAAGCTCACTGATCGGTCAGCCGACCGATCAGTGAGCCACTGGATCGGTCGGGCTGACCGATCAAGTAGCCACTGGATCGGTCTGCCGACCGATCAGTGCACTCCTGGATCGGTCGGTAGACCGATCCAGCTGCGTACAGAAGCGACAGCTTATGGATCGGTCAGCCGACCGATCCAGAGGGTTGTTTCCGTGCCAGTATCAAGCTGGATCGATCACTAGATCGATCCGACAGGCCAATCGATCCATGGATCGATTGAAATGCCTGATTACAGCTAGCAGGTCATCCGAGAGGCATAGGTTCTCTTCCCTAGCATGTGTACAACCCCTAGGTACACCTAGAATGTTAAGTTCCGATTGTACAGTAATCAGATTAGCAAAATTTTAATAGATCCAGATTTTCGCAATAGTAGTTTATCATAGCATAATGTAGCGATCGGCCTTACAACTTAGTTAGTAGAAGGCGGGTCGTTACAGAGTGGTAACAGAGCAGTGTTCCATATTTCCTACACAAACATCAGCATTGAACCTGCAGCTTCCAAGTAAGAATACCTCTACTTTATTTATGTTCCTTGCTTTCTTGTTATAGTTCATGTTTATAGATAACTGATGCATGTTAGTATGTGATAATAGATAACATGATAGCAATAGATATACAATTATGATTGTATTAGTTATGCGTGTCCTGTCCTCTATGTCTTTAGAAATGGCACGAGGACGCCCAGCTAGAAGGACACCAACTACTGAGCCCCAGCTTGAGGCAGGCAGTTCAGTGCCTCCCCCGGACCTTACAACACTAGTGGCTCAGTTACAGCAGCAGCTAGCTGAACAACAACATGAGATAGGCACCCTCAGGGCTAATCAGCAGAATACCCCCACAGTCACCCCGAAACCAAATCTGACGACTCTATTGGTCTTTAGGTTCCACCAGTCCAGCCTGCAGCACCAGCACTAGCAGCCCTAGCAGCAGAGGCAAGGAGAGAAGCTTATCTGATCCAGTGGCAGAGAGTTAAGCTAGAGAACTTCTCAGGCAGCAGTGAACCATGGGATGCTCAGGCATGGTTCAAAACACTGGAAAGTACGATGGAGCTTCTGGACTGGCCAGAACATGAGAAGGTGAAGTGTGCCTCCTTCTGTCTGACAGGAGATGCACGCATGTGGTGGGAGAGAATCAGAGCGAAGCGCCCAGTGAACCAGATGTTGTGGGCTGACTTCGAGAAGGAGTTCTTTGAGGAATTCTTTCACATGCGGGTCACGAACCGCCATTACGACGAGTTCACAGAGTTTCGTCAGGGCAACCTTTCAGTGAAGGAAGCCGTGAAGAAATTCAACAGGTTGGTTCGTCTATGCCCAGAACTAGTCAGCACAGAAAGAGAACGAGTCCGGTTGATGCTCAAGATGCTGAGGCCGGAAATAGCAATGAACGTGGCAGGCGGCATCCACAGGCCGCAAACCACCGAAGAACTAGTCAGCAGCGCCTTGACCACTGAGCACTACCAGAATAGTATCAAGCAGCAGAAGCAAATCCTCTCAGAACCTAAGGGTCAAGGAGGCTCAGGTACCCAGAAGCAGCAGGGCCACAGCTCCCATGGCTCTAACTGGAAAGGGAACTCCAGCAACAAGCGCAAACCAGGGAGTTACCCAAAAGGAGGACCAGCCAGCAAGCAGCCCAGTTATCCTAAGTGTGCTACTTGTGGGAAATTCCATCCTGAAGTTTGTCGTAAGGGCACACGAGGATGCTTTGAATGCGGACAGGAAGGGCATATGGCCAAGCAGTGTCCAAACAAGACCAGTCTTCCTCAGCCACAGCCGATTCAGTATGGAGGACAGCCAGCTCAGTTACATCAGATGCAGGCCGCTTTAGATGGTCCACATATCAGCCAGGGCAGATTAGAGGCCCCTCCAGCTACGACAAATGCGAGGATCTACTCACTCACCAGAGAGGACGTCGCAAATGCCTCGACAGTTGTTACAGGTCAGATTAGTATTTTTCAGCAAATAGCAACTATTTTATTCGATACTGGGGCAACCCATTCTTATATAGCCAGGGCATTCGCAAACAAGTTAGCAATACCTCCAGAGGTACTCAGTAGTCAGTTTCTGACGACATTACCTTCGGGAGAAATTATGGCATCTACGCACTGGCTCAGAGCAGTATCAGTCACTATAGCAGACAGAGAACTCTTTTGTGATCTGATAGTGCTAGATATGACTGACTACGATGTCATCTTTGGAATGGACTTCCTGATCAGATACGGTGCTTCCATAGAGTGCCGTAAACAGAAAGTCGTATTCCAACCCGAAGCAGAAGCACAGTTTGAATACGTCGGAGAACCCAGGAGAAAAGCCAAGAAGTTTCTCTCAGCTATGAAGGCACAGAGGTTGATGGATTCAGGATGTACGGGGTTCTTAGCACACGTAGTCAGTACCAGTCAGGACAAGGACCAACAGTTAGCAGAGGTCCGAGTCGTATGTGACTACCCAGCAGTTTTCCCTGAAGAGTTACCAGGCCTAGCACCAGACAGGGAGATCGAATTTGAGATAGAGCTCATCCCCGATACAAATCCTATCTCCAAAGCACCTTATCGCATGGCTCCAGCAGAACTGAAAGAACTTCATGAGCAATTACAGGAACTGCTTGACAAAGGCTTCATATGCCCTAGTCACTCACCATGGGGAGCACCTGTATTGTTCGTGAAGAAGAAGGACGGGAGCATGCGCCTGTGCATAGATTACAGAGCACTGAACCAGGTTACGATCAAGAACAGGTATCCCCTTCCCAGAATAGATGACCTGTTTGATCAGCTAAAGGGAGCAGCAGTGTTCTCTAAGATAGACCTCAGATCAGGTTAGCATCAGGTGAAAGTTAAAGAAGGGGATATACCCAAGACAGCATTCAGGACTGGATACGGACACTACGAGTTCGTAGTCATGCCCTTCGGCGTGACAAATGCTCCAGCTACTTTCATGGACCTCATGAACAGGATATTCAGGGAGTATTTAGATAAGTTCATTATCGTGTTCATCGATGACATTCTTATCTATTCCAGAACTCAGGAAGAACACGCAGAGCACCTGAAGACAGTATTGCAGACCCTTCAGCAGAATCAGCTGTACGCCAAGTTCACCAAGTGTGAATTTTGGCAAGATCAGGTGTCCTTCCTGGGTCACGTCATCTCAAAGGATGGTATCATGGTAGACCCCAGCAAAATAGAAGCCGTGAGTAACTGGAAAAGACCCAAGAACGCCAGTGAAATCAGAAGCTTTCTGGGATTAGCAGGTTACTACAGGATATTCGTAAAGGACTTCTCCAGGATAACCTCCCCACTGACAGCTCTTACCAGAAAGAACAGAAAGTTTCAGTGGACAGAGGACCGTGAGAACAGTTTCAGCGAGCTGAAAAGGAGATTGACCAGTGCACCTATTTTGACTCTACCAGAGAACGCAGATAGCTTTGACATATATAGTGATGCCTCGAAGTTGGGACTAGGAGCAGTGCTGATGCAAGATGGCAAGGTAATCACCTACGCCTCTAGACAACTCAAGGATTATGAGAAGAACTATCCTACTCATGACCTTGAGCTTGCAGCAGTGGTGTTCGCTCTCAAGATTTGGAGACATTACTTGTATGGAGCTCAGTGCAGAGTGTATACAGATCATCAGAGTCTGAAGTACTTCTTCACTCAGAAGGATCTGAATATGCGCCAGCGCAGATGGCTAGAGCTGGTCAAAGACTACGACATAGACATCCTCTACCACCCAGGAAAAGCAAATAGGGTAGCAGATGCACTTAGCAGAAAGTCCAGTGCTACCTTATTATCTCTAGCAGCCATGTCACCACCCCTACAGAGAGAGATCACATATTTCGGTCTCAAACTCATAGTTGGACAGCTCTCTACTATGACCTTAGAGTCGACCTTGCTTGGTGACATCCAGACAGCTCAGGAACAGGATCCTGAAATTCAGAAAATCAAGCAAGGATTAGCAGAAACAGAAAGTGGAGAGTTTAGAGTGTCAAATAGCGGGGTGTTGTATTTTGGCGACAGATTATGTGTTCCAGATCAGGAGGAACTACAGAGGAAAATCCTAGACGAGGCTCACAAGACTCCCTACGCGATGCATCCTGGCTCCACCCAAATGTATCAGGACTTGAAGAAACGTTTTCGGTGGCCTGGGATAAAGAGAGACACCGCTCGATATGTCCGCACCTGCCTAACCTGTCAGAGGGTTAAGGCAGAACACCAGAGACCAGGAGGAGTTTTGCAGCCTATTCAGATACCAGAATGGAAGTGGGAAGACATTTCTATGGATTTTATAGTGGGATTACCCAGAACCACGAATGGTTTTGATACCATCTGGGTAGTAGTCGACAGATTGACTAAATCAGCCCACTTCTTAGCTATCAGAATATCCTATTCCATGGAGCAATTAGCTCAGTTGTATCTCAAGGAGATCGTCAGGCTGCATGGAGTCCCACGAACCATTATTTCAGACAGAGACAGTAGGTTCACATCACACTTCTGGAAGTGTGTACAGTCAGCTTTGGGCACGAAGCTAAAGTTCAGCACAGCCTTCCATCCTCAGACAGATGGACAGACGGAGCGAGTAAATCAGGTACTCGAAGATATGCTCCGAGCATGTGCCCTAGATTTCAAAGGAAGTTGGTGCAAATATCTGAGTCTAGCAGAATTTGCATACAACAACAGCTATCAGGCCACTATCGGTATGACACCTTATGAGGCTCTCTATGGGCGGAGGCGTAGATCTCCAATCTACTAGTATGAGAGTGGTGAACAGAAAGAGCTAGAACTTCAGACAGATCTAGTGGCAGATACCACATCAGCTATATAGCAGATTCGCCAGAGGATAGAGATAGCTCAGAGCCGCTAGAAAAGCTATGCTGATACACGGCGCAGACCCTTAGAGTTTTCAGTCGGGGATACAGTGTTCCTTAGAGTAGCTTCCATGAAGGGAGTAATGCGTTTTGGGAAAAAGGGCAAGCTAAGTCCTAGATATGTGGGACCATACCTTATCAGCAGAAAAGTGGGCAAGGTAGCATATGAGCTAGAGCTACCCCAGGAAATGTCAGCTGTTCACAACGTATTTCATGTCTCTATGCTGAAGAAGCATACCTCAGATGCCACCCAGGAGATTGAGCCCCAGTCGGTACAGATCCGCGAAGACCTCAGCTATGACAGTCGGCCTATTCAGATAATAGACCGAGTAGTTAAGAAATTACAGAACAAGGAAGTACCATTAGTCAAATTTATTTGGCACAGTCACACAACAGAAGAGGCAACTTGGGAGACAAAAACCAGCATGAGACAGAAGTACCCAGAATTATTCTAATTTCGCGGATGAACTTTTTATAAGGTATGGGGGAGTGTAACGCCCGAAAATTCTCAAAACTATTTTAGAAATATAGTATGATTTTTCTGGAATTTTTAGATATTTTTCCGGAATTTTTAGAGTAGCGGAAGTAGCAAAAATAAATAGTAAATGAAAACGGCTTAAGCGGGGATTGAACCCGAGACCTATGGCTTAGGGATAATGCTAGTAACCAGTTGAACCCAGCAGGGCCGTGCTGAAAGGAAAGGGAGACATTTATATTTAAGTTTAAGTTGGGCCGAAATACCCACTTAATATAAATAGAAAATTTAAGTGGGGTTTGGTTTATTTTGTGTTGGTTCGGCAACGTCTCCTTCACCCTAACCTCACCGACGCCACCTCTCCCTCTCCTCCCTCTCTCGGCGCCAACACCCAAGCAAGCCTAGGGTTTCATCCCTAGGGCCATAGGAGAGCCTTCCGGTGACATCTCGGACATGAGGACGCTCCCCTCCGCGAGAGGAACACGTAGACGCGAGAAGATCGACGAAGGGACCTTCTCCACCGGAAACTAGCGCTTAGATTTGTAAGAAATCTAGCACACGAGGTAAGAAACCCCTCACCTGCAGTATAAGTAGCTCCCGTTTGGTTTTCTATGCATTGGTTTAGTTATACGCAGATTTTTCGACATATAGGGTGTATTTAACCCTCCTCGCAGATTTAGGGATTTAGTGAGTACCTTTAGATGGGCCGGACACGTCTTTCCCCCTTCAGTTGGAGGTTTAGATGCGGTTGGGGTGCCTAAAGGTAGTCTCCCTAATAGAGAGGAGAGTTTAAGCACACTAGATGTTCGATTAAATGATTAGCTCAGTAAAATGCAACTTAGGCATTTTTAATAGCTCAGTAAATGCAATAGAAGCATTTAAAATAGCTTAGTTAGCCTTACTACAGCTTTCATGGGACTACGATCCAATGGGTGGGCTCCCACAGTCGCCTCTAGGTTCAGACAACCTAGCACTAGGTTCAGATAACCTAGTAATAGCAAGATAAGTAAATTCAGCTATACCAGTATTTTATTTTCAGTGGCACTGTACAGGATCAGATATCCATTGGGTTGGACTCCCACAGTCGTCCCTAGGTTCAGACAACCTAGTAACCCTACTAAATTCGGGATTTGCAAACCCGGGTCTAGTAGGGATGCGCGCACAGCACGTACAGTTGCCGGGCCCAAACAGCAACATGATTATGTATTTTCACTTATTACGATAATAGCTTTCAAACTCATAAACTAATTAAGTGATTATAGTTTAAGATCAGTTTTAGCTTAGTTTCAGTTTCAGTTTCAGTATCATGCTCCAGCTTAGTTTTTCCCCGTGGATATGCATGATAACTCTATGTTTAGTTCGTTATACATGTTTGGATGATTGTATGCCATGCCATGTTTTATATGTTCAGCATATGTTTTAAATAGCATGTTTTCAAGGCATCATTAGCATCGTATGCATGTTTTGTGAGGTAGTTGGTTTCTTACTAAGCTTTAAGCTTACAGATTCTATTTTCCTTATACTGCAGATAAGGGTAAAGGAAAGATGGACTAGCGGAGGTTGGAGGTCAATGCAATGATGAGGATGTGTGTGGATGGAACATGGAATAAAGATCCTAGGGATCCAGCAATTTCAATTAAGCATATGAACTTTAGTATTTCTATTACTCCTAGTTTTAGCATGTTAAACGCCATGAGCTAACGAACCATGCTTTAGATTATGCTTAGAATGTTAAATATATGATGTTAGAATGTTAGTTGTCATTGTTAGAGTGTTTCCTAGCCATCTTAGAATATTACATGTGATTGAGGCACGAAATAGTGCTGAAATCAGGAGTTTCAGTGCGAAATCAGAACCCAGATCGGTATACAGACCGATTAGGGTGGAGTTGTGCCATTGGATCGGTCAGCCGACCGATCCATGCGCGAACAGAGAGTTAGCGCCTGTTATGGATCGGTCAGCCGACCGATCCATTGTGCAAACAGAGAGCACAGACGCTCACTGATCGGTCAGCCGACCGATCAGTGAGCCACTGGATCGGTCAGCCGACCGATCAGTGAGCCACTGGATCGGTCTACCGACCGATCAGTGTGCTCCTGGATCGGTCGGTAGACCGATCCAGCTGCGTACAGAAGCGACAGCTTATGGATCGGTCAGCCGACCGATCCAGAGGGTTGTTTCCGTGCCAGTATAAAGCTGGATCGATCACTGGATCGATCCGACAGGCCAATCGATCCATGGATCGATTGAAATGCCTGATTACAGCTAGCAGGTCATCCGAGAGGCATAGGTTCTCTTCCCTAGCATGTGTACAACTCCTAGGTACACCTAGAATGTTAAGTTCCGATTGTACAGTAATCAGATTAGCAAAATTTTAATAGATCCAGATTTCCGCAATAGTAGTTTAGCACAGCATAATGTAGCGATCGGCCTTACAGCTTAGTTAGTAGAAGGCGGGTCGTTACAGAGACTAAGGTAAAATTTATCAAAACATTATAAATTAAATTCTATTCAAGAACCATTGTAAGTGCGAAAATATAGAATTTTCAAAATCAAGTTAATTTTTTGAAATAAAAAGATTATCGATATAAGCACCTGGAATAGATTCATGTGCCAAAACCATTTTGAAGTTTCAAATTTTTTAAAATTTAGGCACCCGCACCCTAGTCCAGGAAGCCCACAAAATCCTGCCAAAAAAGCCTACCTAAAACGTCGTCGTTTGGGATGAAGGCGCCTCAACATCCTCAAAGTTCCCAGAACTGTTGCCACACAGAAACCTGACAAAGATGGTTCAAGCTCATGGAACACCTTTGGGTGCATAGATATGATTTTAGAAGGGGGACTCGAGGCTTCAACTCCAGGCACCACCAAAGCTTGTTTCCGAGTTGTTTCATCCCCATTTTTGATTTCGGTCTAGTCTTGCATAGCCTTGGTAATTAGTTCTTATTTTAGTTGTCCAAAAAATGTTTTGGTACACTCTAAACTCAACTTGTCATTATAATGGTAAAAAAAATCATTTATTTATGTTGGTAGGATTAAGAGAAGAGCCACTGAGCTAGATTCCTCTAGCACCCCTATCACTGACATTAGGTTCCGTGAAGAGGAACTTAGGTTGTCCACATGGTGTCTATAAAGGAGAAAATAAAAAGTATCATCAGAGTTCATCCACCTAAGAGTTATAGGTCGTGGAGTTGGAACTTGTGTATCAAATCATGTTAATATGCTGTTTTGTTCCTTTCATTTGTACACTACTTATTTTATTTATATATATGTAAATTGTTAAAACTCTTCATGTGTTAAATAGTCAATGAAAATGTAAATGACAATTCATCCCTCTAGCGATGATAATTCTACATATATATAACATTTTCTTCAATATATACATTATTTTTATAATATGTATACAATTTAAATAAATAAAAATACATGTAGTATCAAATTTTATTTCACCAATCAAGATGGATGATATAATTTATTCTCCATCTTTACACTATGATTAACAATAACAATGACAAACTTGTTGTCCATTTCGTACTTTACATTCCCCTCCTCTACATGAATTTGAACACCAAGTGTTGCACGCACTAGTATCACTAGCACCTCTACAACTTGTTTGTTGTCTATCACCCCATTTTTTATATTCCGAACAACAATTGGTAGCATCAGAGCGATCTATAATTTTAACAAAAAAGAATAGTCAACATTAGGATATATGAACAATATGTAACAAATAAATTCAATAAAATTTGCATGGAATATTTAAATGGTATTTACTTACTTGCAAGGCATATAGTTGTAAACAAAAGAAATACACAAAGAATTGAAACTCGAGACATTATGTAGTACTAATTAACTTTTGAGTTTTTTGTATTTTATATTTATTGTGTAATTGTAATAGTGGTGCAAGATCAGTATATATATTGTTCCGTGAAGTGAAAATAGGAGAATACAATTAAAAGAAAATATAACAAATAAAATAACTGATCCTATAATTAGTAGCAAAGTGTCATACACTTTTAGAAAGCTTACTATTTTTATCTACTTTTCAATTATGTATTGTCCTATATATAGAAAGAATGTAATATTTATCGAGTATATAATTTTGTTATGTATATTAGTTATTTAATTATAGGAAACATATTATATATACTATACACTTTTAGAAATAATACTATATACAAAATTGTTAACGAACAATTTGCTACAGAACATTACAAACAGTCCTCGTAGTGAGTCTGCATAACTTTTTTTTAAAAATATAACTTTTTCAAATCCACGTCATTGTTTCTTTCTCATTTATTTTTATAAAATCAACATTTCCTCTCGCCATTCTCCTCGCCATAGACTTACTATTTTAACTGGTTCAAACTTATTACTTTAGCACTTAGAAATTATAAATTTTATTTTTTGACTTACTACTTTATGACAAAAATATTACGAAGTAAAATGTTACTTAAAATTAGAAGTGAGGCTTGTATTTTTTAACCAACATAGTCTAAAATGATATTTACTTCATCAATTTTATAACCCAAATAATTATCATATATTACTTCATAATTAAGAAGTGAGACTACTTTCCTTATAATGTAGATAAAGGTAAAGGAAAGCTCGAGTAAAGAGGGGCAGCAGGAGCAATGTTTGCTGGTGTGTGTGACGGAACAGTGGGAAGTGATCTTGGAACTTACTAGTGCATGGAATATGTTAGATTTTGGTACTAATGGACCTATTTTCTTATCCTGCTTTGTATAAAAATACTATTAAGAATTGTGTATGACGAAATTGACAGTTTGTTAGTAATTCGCATGTCAAAGACTCTTCCTAAAGAAATGGGAGAGGACGGTAAGCCAAGAGGGAGTACAATGGGGAGAACCAACCTCCTTTGTAGTGTTGTGTGTGACCCCCTGCACGGCCTGTGACATGGTCGTGTGGGTTCACACGACCATCACCTGCTCCCTCTCGGGCAGGGTGACATGGTCGTGTGGATTCACACGACCATCACCTACTCCCTCATGGTGTAATGACCCAATTTTCCCTATTTCAAGTTCAAAAAGTTCATAAAAATATTTGGAAATACTTTTAAAATATTATAGAGATTTTTAGAAATTTTTGGAGTATTTTTACATAATTTTTGGACGTCGTTCGATATTTTTACAAAACGAAAGAAGTTTAGCTCAAAAAAAAAAATTGTGCAAGCCAAGGTTCGAACCTACAACCTCGACCCGAGCCGAACCTCTGCCAAACCCAGCCAACCAACTGGGCTACGGTTATTTCATGAAAAGATGGGAACCAAAATATAATTAAGTTATAGTAAAGGACAGAGATAAGTCTAGGTATTAAAGGATAAGTTAAGGAGAGGAAATTTTACCCGAACCCTAACCTCTCTTCCTCTTCTCCTCACGCATGCGTCGGCGCTTTTGGGCTCGGGCGGAAACGCAGCAAGCTAGGTTTTGGTCTCCGGCACCGGCGAAGCCCTTTTCTGGCCGGCCTTCAACCGTGGGTGGTCATCCCGATGAAGGGATCTCGGAAGCACAAAGGAGCCGCCAAGTTTCAAGCTCCACCCGGAACCCTAGCCGCCTCTCTCCTTCGGTTGTAAGTCCAAGCAAATCTCGGTAAGTACTACTCACCTGTGGTAGGAGTAGCTTCACGATTTTTACCTACTTTTCCTTGCCGAGCGTGAACAGATTCCCTATTGACTCGTTTAAGGATTTCGGTTGGATTTTGCTAAGCACAGCAGGTTTTAAGAAGCTTTTGTTTTAGGTTGTGACTTACAGTTTCGAATTTTGCAGTTCCAAGTTTTACAGTTCATGTAGAGTTTCCAGTAGGGCTATGAGGATTGTTCTTCAGGCTTGAACTTAGCATTTTAGTTGGCATAATCGGGTTGCATGGAAGCTAGCATTTGTTTTCGGTTTTCCTCTGTTGCTGTGGCACACTGCGTGAAGAGTAATTGTGGCTTGGGTTTACAGCAGAAAGTTTCACAGTAACAATTAGGAATTGGTTGATCTGTGCAATTAACTGGACATGAACAGCATATGCTTTAGTATATCATGTGTAACTTTTGATTTCAGCAGAAATCACCTTTTCCTTATGTTTTGCTTTGTTGGAAACAACTTAGAGGTGTAGACCTATTAAGTGCAAATCTTAGCATTTTGGTAGTAGTGTAGGATTTTTACTTCCTTTAAGCTTTTAGTTTTAGTTTTCTATGTATCTATGCAATGAGCATGAGCATGACCATCCTCTTTAAGCTTATGGTTTAAATTGCTAGGTAGTTTTCTTTATTAGAAGTATAAGTAAGGAAAAGGCCAAGGACTTGATAGGATGCCTGTCAGACAGAAGGAGGCGCACTTCACCTTCTCATGTTCTGGCCAGTCCAGAAGCTCCATCGTACTTTCCAGTGTTTTGAACCATACCTGAGCATCCCATGGTTCACTGCTGCCTGAGAAATTCTCTGGCTTGACTCTCTGCCACTGGATCAGATAGGCTTCTCTCTGCGCTCCTGCTGCTGGGGCTACTGGTGTCGTAGGCTGGACTGGTGGAACCTCTAAGATCACTGGTGTCGCTAAGTTAGGCTCCGGGGTGACAGTGGGAGTGTGCTGCTGACTAGCCTTTAAGGTGGCTATTTCCTGTTGCTGTTCAGCTAGCTGCTGCTGTAACTGAGCCACTAGTACTGTAAGGTCTGGGGGAGGCACTGAACTGCCTGCCTCATACTGGGGCTCAGTAGCTGGTGCCCTTCTAGCTGGGCGTCCTCGTGCCATTCTAGAGACATAGAGGACATACATGACTAACACAAGCATAATAGAGACACTATTGTTATCATGTTAACTACTATCATAAACAAGCATGCTTTAGTTATATCTGAACATGAAAACAAGAAACATAACGAAAGTGAGAGATGTTCTTACTTGGAAGCTGTAGGTACAATGCTGATGTGTGTGTAGGAAGTATGGAACACTGCTCTGATACCACTCTGTAACGACCCGCCTTCTACTGACTAGGCTGTAAGGCCGATCGCTACATTATGCTGTGCTAAATTACTATTGCGGAAATCTGGATTGATTAAAATTTTACTAAACTGATTATTGTAAAATCTGAACTTAATATTCTAGGTGTACCTAGGAGTTGTACACATGCTAGGGAAGATAATCTATGCCTCTCGGATGTCCTGCTAGCTGTAATCAGGCATTTCAATCGATCCATGAATCGATTGGGCTGTCGGATCGATCCAGTGATCGATCCAGCTTGATACTGGCACGGAGAAAAACTCTGGATCGGTCGGCTGACCGATCCAGTGGCTATATGGCTTCTGTATGCGGCTGGATCGGTCTACCGACCGATCCAGGAGTACACTGATCGGTCGGTAGACCGATCCAGTGGCTCACTGATCGGTCGGCTGACCGATCAGTGAGCTTCTGTACTCTCTGCTAACTCTCTGTTCGCGACTGGATCGGTCAGCTGACCGATCCAGTGGCACAACCCCAATTCTGATCGATCTGTAGATCGATCTGGGTTTCTGATTTTGCACTGGACCTCTGATTTCAGCACTAGTTCGTGCCAAAATCTCATATAAGAATTCTAAAACCATTTGAAATAAGTTCTAACATCTATTAACTAACATTCTGACATAATTACTAACAATTTAAACGAATCTTCCATGGGTTAACATTCTATGGTCAAAAAGTGCATAAAGGTACTGAAGAAAAGAAAACTAAGTTCTTAATTTGCTAACTCCCTAAGGATCTTCATTCCAGGTTCCTGCCACACACACCATCACTGCATTGACTTTCAGCTTCCTCTGCTAGTCCATCTTTCTTTTACCTTTATCTGCAGTATAAGGAAAAGAAAGTATCTATAAGTTTTCTCTTAGTAAGAAACCATCTACCTCACTAAAACATGCATTCGATGCAATATGCTTTTAAAAGAATGCTATTTAAAAACATGCACTGAATTTGTTAAAGCATGGCATACTGAAGTTACATGGCATAATTACTGAAACATGGTATAAATACTGAAACATGGCATGCATAATAAAATTCTAAGCATGGAGCTATCTCATGGTATCAACTAGGAGAACTAAACTGAAACTGAAACTAAAACTTAGCTAACACTATATTCACATAACTAGATTAAGAGTTTGAAAGCTATTATCATAATAAGTGAAAATAGTAATCATGCTGCTGTTTGGGCCCGACTACTGTACTTGCTGTGCGCGCATCCCTAACTAGACCCGGGGTTGCAAATTCTGAATCTAGTAGGGTTTACTAGGTTAGCTAAACCTAGGGACGACTGTGGGAGCCCAACCCAATGGATATCTAATTCAGTACAGTGCCACTGAAAGTAAAATACTGAATGTGAACTAATAAATTCTTGTCTTGCTTTTACTAGGTTGTCTAAACCTAGAGGCAACTGTGGGAGCCTACCCATTGGACATCTAGTCCTGTAAAAGCTGGAGCAAGACTAAATAAACTATAAAATGCTGCTACTGCATTAATCTAAGCTACTAAAATGCCTAAGTTGCATTTTTCTGTGCCAAACAACTAAAACGAACACATGGTATGCGCTAATTCGCATCCTTTGTGTCGGTAGTCTACATATTACTAAACTAATACATGAAATTCACACGAAGCTACTTATACTGCAGGTGAGAGGTTTCTTACCTCCTGTTCGTAATTTCTTACGATTCAAATCGCTAGGTCTCCGGAGGAGACGATCCTTTCGACGATCTTCTCGCGTCTATGCGTTCCTCTCGCGGAGGGGAGAGTCCTCGTGCACTTGGTGTTGCTGGGAGGTGCTCCTAGGGCCCTAGGCTTGGTGCGCCGAGAGAAAAAGAGGAGGGAGAAGGGGCGTCGGCGGTGAGGGTTGGAGTGGAGGAGAAATTGCCGAACCAAACAAAATAAACCAAACCCCACTTAAATTTTCTATTTATATTAAGTGGGTAATTTCACCCAACTCTAATATAAATTTAATTGCCTCCCTTTTCTTTCAGCACGGCCCTGCTGGGTTCACTTGGTTTACTAAAGCTATCTATAAGTCATAGGGTTCGCTAGGTCTCGGGTTCAATTCCCGCGTAGGCTATTTTGATTTTCTATTTATTTTTGCTACTTCCGCTATCCTAAAAATTCTGAAAAAATATCTAAAAATTCCAGAATAATTATAGAATATTTCTAATATAGTTTTGAGAATTTTCGGGCGTTACAATGATCATCAGAGGAATCAAAAGAGGAAGAATAATCTCAATCCTTCCTCCTATCACAACCGGCAATAGAACAAGCGGCTAAGACCGAATATGAAATCAAGTTTGAGTCGAAATTTGAATCAAAGTTTGAGATAAACCATACATCTAAATATACTTTTCTAACAAGCCCAATAATGAGGTAGTCTCTCCCTTAGTTAATAAGTTATATACTATCATTTGTAATTTGTTTTGAAATTAGCCAAATCCAATATCTAGGTCAAGTCACTCTAAAAGAAGGTAGAAGTCCTTAAGGATAAGACTATCCTAACAATTCAAATTATTAGGAGTCCTTAAAGTGCTTTTAAAATCTAGAAATGCTTTAGCAAAATTCTAGAGATTTTTAGAAATTTTTAGAGTATTTTTATGGAATTTTTGGAGGTCGTTTGGTATTTTTACCAAAAGAAAGAAGTTGTGACAAAAAAATGTCCAAGCCGAGGCTCGAACCGGCAACCCCTGACCGAGCAAAACCCAGCTAACCAACTGGGATAGCAGTTGTTACTTGAATAAATAAAGGAATAGATTTATTTAAGTAATTGAAATTAATAACAAAGAAATAAATTGGAGAAAAACGGGTGCGGCTGAGAATCGAAGCCCAGACCCGCGGTTTCGAGCAAAACCCAACGGACCAACTATTCCACGATTATTTCGTGAACAGATAAGAACTTGTAATATAGTTAAGTTATAAAAGAGAGATAAGTTATGAGAGGAAGGGGAGGTATTATTTTCCCGTGCCCTAAACTTCTCCTCCCCTCTTTCTCACGCGGTGTCGACCTCTTCTCGGCGAAAACGCAGCAGCAGCTAGGGTATGCTTCCGGCGGCCGACGAGGGGATTCTCCGGAGGTTTTTCATCAGTACCAGGTTTCCTCGTCAAGGCGGAGCCGTGAGCACAAGAAGAGACCGAGAGCTCGACTTCTCCGGAAACCCTAGGGCCTTTGCTTCGGTTGTAAGTCCAAGAACGCCATGGTAAGTGCTTCCTCACCTGCGGTAGAGTAGCTCCGGATTCTTGTTTTGTCTTGTTTTCGGGTTTTGCTGTGGAGATTTTTGGTTTTAGGGCTTGTTGCCGTGAGATTCAAAGAAAGAACAAGAAAGAGGAACTTAGAATAATTTAGTTTCGGATCTTTGCATTCTTGAATTCGAAGCATGTTGTACAAATTTTCTATTTGTGTTTGTTGCCGTGGGATTCAAAGGATCCAAGCTTGAATTGAGATTCTTTTGGATTTTCCGAATAAGCTGTAAAGATTAATGAGTTTGAAGCTGCTACCGTGAGTTTTATAAGGAATAGGAGAAGAGATTTAAATGAATTGATCATGCAGTTAGGCTCCCTAGCTTTTATGATCTGTTTTTCATGTTTAGATTGCTTTGTTTGTTGTTAGCTCAAAGAATACTGTCGGCTCCCATTAAGTCTCTCGAATTTCGGTTAAATTTGAAGTTGCTGCCATGAAGTTGATACAGAATTGTTAGGTTTAGAATTTAACAAATAGTCTAGTGACGAATGGCTGGTATTGTAGTTTTCCTTCCTTGCCGTAGATTGAAGTAGAGGCACTTTTCTAAAACCTAGGATACCTTCATGAAATTTTCGCCAAGACAAGACCAAAAGAAGGATCTAGGAAATGTAAAGACCTATATTTTGACATGCTCAATATGCTTCTGTAACATGTATCTTATGGTAGGGATTTATCTAATGTTCATATGCTAGAATGGTTGGTTAGAACTTAGGGTCATACCCTAGACTCTCGGCCAAACATGAATAAAGGAAATAGGTAAGTTAAGACTCAAACCAAGCATGCTCCTTTTTGTTTTATGATATGTGCCTCATGATGAGAAAGTTATTAACATGATATGCTCATATGATGATTAAACTTTATTCCATGCTCATAAGTATTCGGCCATGATAGGATTAAGGGCCTAGAAAATTGTTAAACCTAAACTAATCATGCCATGATCCTTCTTAAGACAAGTTATGAAATTAATATGACATGCTCATGTTGTAGTGTGGTTAGAACTTGTTTTCATGCCCCATGAAATTTTGGCCACAACAAGTTTAAGGGCCTAGGAAACTTAGAACTCAACCTAATTATGCTCATGATGCTCCTTGTAATAATTGCTATGATATTGGTTTAGGGTCCCTATGTTTTTATGATACTTGAAACCTACTTCCAAGCCTTAAAGGTTTCGGCCACAACAAGTTTAAGGGCCTAGGAAACTTGGAACCTAACCTAATTATGCTCATGATGTTCCTTGTAATAATTGCTATGAAATTTGTTTAGGGTTTCCATGTTTTTATGACACTTGAAACCTAGCTCCAAGCCTTAAAGGTTTCGGCCACAACATGTTTAAGGGCCTAGGAAACTTGGAACCTAACCTAACTATGCTCATGATGTTCCTTGTAATATTTGCTATGAAATTGGTTTAAGTTTCACATGCTTGAATGTTGCTTTTAACCCAATGTAATGATTGATAAGATTCGGCCATGATAAGATTTATAAGCTTAGGAAACCTAGTACCTAACCTAAAACATGCTCATGATGTTTCCTTATGGTATATGATATGATATTGGTTTAGGGTTCACATGCTTGTATGTTGATTTCTAACCTAAGTCACATCTATATGTTTCGGCTATTACATGACATTAGGGTTAGAAATCTAAATATGATTTCCCATGTATCTCACATGCAATGTTTTATAATGTGGTAAGAGCTTGTTATGCTTCTATGTTTAATTATGTATACTTATGATCTATGTATGTTGGTAACCCTTATGCTGTGCTGTGTGCCCAAGATATGCATGCTATTTATGATGTGTTGTGTGCCCAATTTATGCATGATATTATGATGAGCTGTGTGCCCAAATTATGCATTCTATTTATGATGAGCTGTGTGCCCAAACTATGCATGTATTTATGATGTGCTGTGTGCCCAAATTATACATGCTATTATGATGAGCTGTGTGCCCAAATTCTGTATGATATGATATGATAAGAAATATGATGTGCATGAAATAATAAGAACCATGATATGTATGACATGCTACTTTACTTTATATGGCTTGTACCAAGGGTGGGCTCCATAAGCGCCCCGGGGTCGATGGACTAAGAAACGGGCCTCGTTAGGGATGGGCTCTTAAGTGCCCCTAGGTCGATGGACTAAGAAACGGGCCTAGTATGTATGCCTTGTAGGGTTCAAGACTTGCTACCTTGGACCTACATAGGACGCGTGCATTTATGTACGTGGTGCAAGCCGGGGCCCTAATCATGTTATGATTATGTTTAAGTATGTATGTAATAAGTTTTCAAAAGACATGTTGCATATATTTTTCATGATACATGTTTTTGAAAGTCATCTCGCATAACACCTTATGATTATGTTACGATATGCCATGATGCTTATGTTTATGATATGTTATGCTAGGATGCACTTTATGATTATGTTATGATATGCCATGATACATATGATTATGTTATCCAAGGATGCACTTTATGATTATATCACGATATGCCATGATGCTTATGATTATGTTATGTTATACTAGGATGCACATTATGATTTACCATGATATGCCATGATGCTTATGACTATATTATGTTAAGCTAGGATGCATGTTATGATATGCCATGATACCTTACGATTATGTTACGATATGATGCTTCTATACATGATATGATTAGTTGTCTTTATGTTTTATGCCTTGGAGATTAAGTTATGCTATACGGTTTTTGTGAGTAGGAAAGGATCTTACTGAGCCTTGTGTGCTCACAGCTTACTTTCCTTGTACCACAGATAAGGGCAAAGAATGGATGTACTAAGGGAGCAGCAGGAGGGGGGGGGGGGGGGAAGAAGGGCGTGTGTAGTAGTGACTCGGCTAAAGAGAAAGACCTGCCTCTAGTTACACTACAAGAAAAAATCCTAACAACAACGGTTTTTCACCGTTGTCGTAGCCTCTTTCGGACTGTTGTTAAAGGCCGTGTTGTTAAAAGGGGTGCCCAAACACAACAATTTGTAACCATTGTCTTTGAAGGCAAAGACAACAGTTTTACAACGGTGAAAAACCGTTGTCTTTTCCTTCAAAGACAACAGTTTTTCACCGTTGTCTTTGAGTGTCTACCTTTAATAACAGGGTCTTCAACAACAGTTTTAAACTATCTATGACAACGGTGAAAAACCGTTGTCTTTTTTAGATAAAAAATAAAAAAAAATTAATACACAATTTTCAATATTATAAATCATTCAAAATACTAAATTTCAAAATAAAATTTAATATACAATTTACTAACATTCAAAAATAATATCTATAACATACTGAAGAAATTTCATAAGCAACCAACAAAATTTCATAAGTAACCAATAAAATGATAACACTATTAAAACAAAGGTAGAACAATATAACACGAGATTTTCTACTTAGATGTCGGTGAAGAGGAGGGATTGCAGCTCCTAGTGCTCCTTAATTTATTAAAGTCTCTCCATTTTTTTAGCTTGTCGGCATTCTTCCCAATACTCTCGAGGACGCCTATTCAAATAAAGATATATATTACAAATTAGAAATAGACACCTATTCGGATAATTCAAGTATCCGATAATAGACATGAAATATGAAATAGGAGGAAAAATAAGATTCAAAATATAAACCAATTCAGTATGCTTACACAACTTCTAGAAAAATAAAAGAACTAACAGATTCAAGATAACAAACATTTGAGCAGACTGAATTCTTAAAAGAATTATTACAGATGAGATAATCATCCAATGACAAACTATATATGCATGTCAACAATTTGCAAGGGAAAGTAGGAAACTCACTTGTTCGTAGTCTGGATTTTTGATCCAATCTAACCTAGAGCATGGAAAATAAAAAAATATCAAGTAAACATCTAGTGAAACAAAAACTAGAGCTTGTAACAAAACCTAAACTAATTGCATTCAAATAAAGAACAAACATTATTGGAACATAAATCACTAAACTAACAAGCATTACATGGAATTAAACTAAAGAAATTGTATCAACTAAAACCTATATAAAGGAAAGCTAGCCTAGCCTAAATTACATTAGCAGAAAATGAAAGGCAAATGACATGCTGCTTTGGTACTCGATCAAGGAATTTCAATGATGGATGAGGAACAGGAGTAGATATGTGATCGTGTTGTGTGCTAAGAAAGTGTGTAATAAGAAACATCATGGTTAAAGTGTAAAGCAGATATGAAAAGAAAAAGGCAAATAAAGAATATTCCAAACCCCACAAAAAAAATTATAACTCATCGCAATTGCCCAATTATAACTCATTCCGGTTTCATTACTGCATTTTGTTCTTCCTTCAAAAGATATCACAAGACCAACACCTCATTATTTTAGCTAGGTTCACATGAAAGTACAAGTGAGAAAACAACTGATCCAACAAATGTCACGGGAAAAACACCAACCTCCAATGAAGTCCCTTGGAGCTTTCTGATTACCACAATCAACAACTTTTTATATATGTAACCAACTTGAGCATACCAAACCATAGTGAAAGTAGAGACACATAACAATCTCATGGTATCATTAATGCAAAATGTAATAAACCAATGAAAAAATTTTTTTTTAATGAACAACGGTAGATTTAGTGATGATCCATTTGAAAGTAATAAATACTTTTGTAGAAGAATAGATTAACTAGGAAAAGATACGATGATAGATGATGAGAGTTCAAAGTCAGATTGAACACTGATCTTGGTGATTCTACTCATTAGTGCAGAGAAAAAGGGAAGCAAGCATTCTAAAGAAATTGAATTAATGAAACAATCTTTAGAAAACAAAAAGGGGAGATTTCAAGCAGTCAGGATGGCATCGTGAAGGCAAAGCCCTAATTGTTTGTCAGAAATGTTAGGTTACGGCTCACCGGCGACGTCCATGCCGTCGTAGACGCTGCGATGGATGGTTCCGAATGTGCCCCTGGCGATGACCCCTTTGATGACGAGCTTGGACGGTTCCGAATGTGCCCCCGCCGCCTTCTTCTTCCTTTGCCCGTCTGAACCCTAGAAAGACAGAGAAGTCTGAGAAACGCCTGGAGGTGAAGAACACACCAAAGATCCAACTTCGATGGGATGAAGATCGAAGCTCGCCCTGCCGCCGCTTGCTGTGGAACCCTAGCCCTTGCAACTCGCGTTGGCGAGAGCAACACGGTAGCCACGGAAGGGGGAAAAATGCCGGAGAACCCCTCCAATGAGTTGAGCACGATCTGAGATGTCTTTAGCGTCGCTCGCAGCCGCCGACACTCGTCATCGTTCATCACCGTTGGAGAAATCACGGAAGAGAGAAAGGGGCATCGGGGTAGAAAGGAAAACGCGAGGATGAGTAAAGCCCGAGCCAACTATTGTGCTTCCGCGTGAGAGAAGATAAAGGAATGTTTTCTCTTTCATCTGGGCCGCCCATCTGTGAGGAGAGGAGATGTGGGGTTAGATTTAATCATGAGAAGGATGGGTGGCTTGATCTGATTCTTGATGAAGTAAAGGTCCAGATTATTTCAGATCTGGATCAACGGTCCAGATTATTTTAGATATTGATCAATGGTCCAGATTATAGGTAGGTGCCGAGTGAAACCAAGGGTTTTATTACTTCTTACTTGATCCAACGGTTCATAACATCTCAGATTGAGATGATAACTTGACAATAGACAATGCTTTTTAAAAATCATTGTCATAGAGACTAAAAAATTGATAATAGACAACGTTTTTCAAAAAACGTTGTCTTTGACCCACAAAAATCAATAATAGACAACGATTTTTAAGAAAATGTTGTCTATTAGTTAGAAAATAAAGAGATAAATAATGCTTTTCACTAAAAGTGTTGTTAAACAAATAAAGTCAACACTTTTTAAAAAAAGCGTTGTCTTCTAAGTGTTGTAAAATCTCAATTTTCTTGTGGATATCTCAAATTTCTTATCAATGCACCGACACTTTACAAGCAATGCAGCGAGAGCAACAAGGAGCGTCTTTCATAGAGGAGTCGCGAAGGAGGAGTTGGAGCTAGGTTTTTGTTCGTGGAAGAGTCTCGGAGAAATGGGTTTTAGGTTTTTGTTCGTGAGTTTTTTTTCGTGAAGTTAAAAAAAACTATTATTTTTTTGGGATTCAACAACATTCAATAGACAACAGTTTAATAAAACTGTTGTATATTATCATGTAAGCAATGCTAAAAGACAACAGTTTTTTAAAACCGTTGTCTTTGACATACATTAGACAGCAGTTTTTTAAAAATCGTTGTCTTTGACATACATTAGACAACAGTTTTTTAAAAAACGTTGTCATTTAAAAAAAATTATGGTGAACAACAATGGTTTTCATTAAAATCATTGATAAATGGCAAAAAGACAACAGTTTCTCGAAAAACTGTTGTCTATTAGGTGTGGTTAAATCTAAAATTTCTTGTAGTGTTAATAAGAATTATGTTTATGTCGTTCTTTTATGACTCCATGACATTTCATCATGCTCTTTAGTATTATAACTTAAATTTATGTTAAGCATGTTATGTGA